>NC_073302.1:4540368-4871618 GCF_027595985.1 Sorex araneus | reverse complement strand
TTCCTGGCGGTGCTGCGGGACCCTATGGGATGCTGGGAATCAAACTCAGGTCAGCTGTGTGCAAGGCAAACGCCCTCCCCGCTGTGCTATCACTCCAGCTCCCCCTTTTTTTTTTTAAAGTGATGCGGGGGACACCAGACAGAGACAGACAGGGGTGCAGGCCTGGCACTGCCTGCGGCTGAGCACGTTTATGTTATTTCTAACACCATAGTTCTCGAGCAGCGTCAGGCGCTACCCTGCAGGCACCCCCGGCTCATCCCCGGCATCCCGGCATCCTCAGCTCTTCCTACTGAACCACTCGCCCACTGAGAGTCCCAGAGAGGCCTCCTGCTTCAAGAGAATAAAAACCAACCAACCAATCAAACACCCAAACAAGAAACACTTTTTTTGCGGGGGGTGGGGGTCCCGGCTGTGCTCAGAGAACCATTTGCTGCTGGGACTCAAACCCGGGCCTTGAGTTAGTTCTCCTGTCTGGGGTCTGAATATTTTTAAAGGGGGATGTAGGATAGACTGTTTTCACATTAAAGGTTTTCGAAAATGTACTCTGAGACTGTTTATGCCAGGGCAGGCCCAGGTGAACAACTTTGGAACCAAATCTTTGTCCTGTTCTGGGCCACACGTGCCGTGCTCAGGCTGCCGGCATCCCACTGTTCAGGGTTCGCCCGCCGCAGTGCTCGTAGGTCCCCACGTGCTGGACTCTGGCTTCCCGTGTGCCAGGCGCGTGTGCAACAGCCCTCCAGGCCGGCACTGTGGCCTGGAGCCCCGCCTTTCACCAGCCCTGAATTATTATCTCAGGATCAGTTGAGTAAAAGAAAGAAGTGCTGAGTTGAGTAGAGGAACATTTAAAAAATAGTTTCTGAAAATTTTCACGCTGGACAAGAACTGAGTGTTAAAAGTAGGTAAAGGGATAAAACTGATAACCTGGTGACCTTTCAGTATCTTTTGTGCTGCAAGGCACAGTGCCCAAAAGGGGGGGAAGAAAGGGGGAGAGAGAGAGAGGGAGAGAGAGAGGGAAAGAGCGAGAGGGAGAGAGAGAGGAGTGGAGAGGGAAGAGAGGAAGAGAGAGGAGAGAGGGAGGGAGAGTGAGGGACAGAGGGAGAGAGAGAGGGATGGAGAGTGAGGGACAGAGGGAGAGAGAGAGGGATGGAGAGGGAGGAGAGGGAGGGAGAGAGAGAGAGGGAGGGAGAGAGAGAGAGGGAGAAAGGGGGAGGGGAGAAGGGGAGAGAGAGAGAAAGAGAGGGAAAGAGAGAGAGGGAGAGAGAGAGGGATGGAGAGGGAGGAAAGGGAGAGAGAGGAGAGAGGGAGGGAGAGAGAGAGGGAGAAAGAAAGAGAGCATGCCTGCCACAGAGGCAGGCTGGGTGGGGGGTAGGTGGCGGTCGGGGAGGGACCCTGGGGACACTGGTGGTGGGAAATGTACACTGGCAGAGGGATTGGAACACTGTATGCCTGAAACCTAATCAGGACCAGCTTTGTAAGTACCTTTCTCAGTGATTCAAAGAATATATATTTTTAAAATGATTTTCTCAGCCCCAGAGAGATACTACAGTGGATTAGGCCGTGTTACCGGCCTTGCACCTGGCTGACCCAGGTTCCATGCCCGGCATCCCAGATGGTCCTCTGAGCACTGTCAGGCGTAATCCCTGAGTGCAGAGCCAGGAGTAACCTTTCAGCATCACCGGGTGTGACCCCAAAACAGAACAAATTTTCCCAGGAGGCCAGAGCAATAGTGTAGTGGGTCAGACATTTGCCTTGTGTGTGACCGACCCAAGTTTGATCCCCAGCACCCCAAGGAGTCCCCTGAGCCCCTCCAAGCAGTGACTCTTCAATGCGGAGCCAGAGGCCCCGGGTTTGATCCCTGGCACCGAGAGTGTCCTGGTGCCCACTGCCTGGCCGAGTGCGGACCCTTCCTTCCCAGACTCCAAGTATCGGGGCCACCACGAGCACCAGAAAAACAGCGGGGGCGGGGGGTGGCGCTTGCCTTTGGGTTCCCTCCCCGGACTCCCACATGGTCCCCAAGCACTCCCGGAAGTGATCCCTGCAGTCACCACGAGTGGCCCCAATACTCCGCACCCCCCAGCTGGGCGGCACTCGCAGTGGTGCCGAGAGTCCCGGCCTGTCCTCTCCCTGCAGGGTGCGGTGATGGCTCCGGCCACCCCAGCCCGCAGAGCCTGGGGTCTCACGGCTGCACCCGACAGCACTCAGGCGATCACCCCCCGAGACGAACAGAAGGAATAGAATGCTTTCTGGTCCCCAAACCTTTGTACACACTGTCCCGCCTGGAACCCCAGGACCTCTGTCCCCCTTTGCTTCCTCCTGGAAGCCTTCCCTGATGACCTGAGTGGAGGCTCGGTGAAGTGGTCGCTAGTCCACGTGACCTCTTCACTCCTTCCCATCTGTCTGCGTTCATTCACTTGCCACACACTTCCGAAGCCCCAAGCGTGCTGAGCCAGGCACCAGCCTTGGCAGAAGCTCAGGGACACGAGGATGAACCAACACTCCGCCTGGCATCCTGCTGGGGGGGCCATGCCAGCCCACGTAGGAACAGTGGGCACGCGGGTACCCGCCAGACCCCTGTGGGAGTTCGATATTCCTCCAGCTCTAAGAACAGAAGCCCCCATGTGAAGGGGTAGCTTGTGGCTGGAGACCGTTTCAGGATTAGAGGAGACGCCTGCAGGCAGGAGACCGGGGCTGGGTCCCCGGCAGCACAGAGGGTCCCCGGGACACAGCCAGAATGATCCCTGAGCACTGGGCCAGGAGTCAGCCCGAGGCACCACCAGGTGTGGCCCTAAAACAGCAGCCTTCGAGCACCCCTCCCGCACCTCCCCACCCACGGAGGCCTGAGTTAGTGCTGACCTAATCCCCTGGAGCCCTGCAGGAAGGGGCGAGGGAAGGAAGCCGACCCCCTGCTCTGAGTGTAGCCCTGGGGCTCGCTGGGGCCTTGGCCTGCCTGATTCCTTTTGTTTCCAAACCACAGGAAAATGTGGACAGTGAAGCTCTTGTCCTTCACTGGCCAAAAAAAAAAAAAAACTACTTATATGTAAACATTCTGGGACAGATAACACTTTGACATTGTTCCAACATTTCCACTGGCTGGCCGAAGAGATGGCGGCGGGTTGGTGGAGTGTAGACAGCGGGTTGGTGTGGAGTGTAGACAGTGGGATGCTGCTCCCTCCCTTCTCCCCAGAAGTCAGTGATAAGAGGTTTTATCGGTAGGTACAGGGTATATATACATGATAACCTGTCAGTACCCATATTGCAAACCATAATGTCCAAACGGAAAGAGAGAGGGAGGGAGAGAAAGAGAGAGAGAGGAAGAGAGAGGGAGGGAGAGAAAGAGAGGGAGGGAGAGAGAGAGGAAGAGAGGAAAAGAGAGAGAAAGACAGAGAGTGGGAGAGAGAGGGAGAGGGGGAGAGAGAGAGGGAGGGAAAGAGAGAAAGAGGAAGAGAGAGAGGAAGAGAGAGGGAGGGAGAGAGAGAGGGAGAGAGAAAGGAAGAGAGGAAAAGAGAGAAAGACAGAGAGAGAGGAAGAGAGAGGAAAAGAGAGAGAAAGAGAGAGAGAGGGAGGGAGGGAGAGAGGGAGAGAGAAAGGAAGAGAGAGGGAGGGAGAGAGAGAGGAAGAGAGGAAAAGAGAGAAAGACAGAGAGAGGAAGAGAGAGGAAAAGAGAGAGAAAGAGAGAGGGAGAGAGAGAGAGGGAAAAAGAGAGAGAGGGAGAGAGAGGGGGAGGGAGAGAGAGAGAGGGAGGGAGGGAGGGAAAGGTGCCTGCCGTGGAGGCAGACTGGGGCGGGGTGGCATGAGGGGATCTGGGAATGGTGGTGGAGTGAAAGTGCACTGGTGAAGGGACAGGTGGATTTGGAACATTGTATGACCAAAACCTAATCATGAACAACTTTGTAACTGTGTTATCTCAAGTGAGTTAATTTTTTAAAATTTTTATTTTATTTTTTAAAAAGGCTTCTTTCAGAAACAGTCTATGCAAACACACACATATATATATTTCAGGGTTTTGTTTCTTTTGGGGTCTTATTAAAAATGGAAGTTGGGGGGCTGGAGCAATAGCATAGCGGGGAGGGCGTTTGCCTTGCACGCAGCCGACCCAGGTTTGATTCCCAGCATCCCATATGGTCCCCTGAGCACCGCCAAGGGTGATTCCTGAGTGCAGAGCCAGGAGTGACCCCTGTGCATCGCTGGGTGTGACCCCAAACAAACAAACAAACACCAGTGGAAGTCAGGGCTGGAGCACTGGTGCGTGGGCGAGGCACTTCCCTCGCAGTGGGCCGAGTAGGCACAGTCCCCGGGATTCCAGCACGGTCCCCCCGAGCCCCACCAGGGTCCCTGAGTGAGGAGCAAGGGGTAAACCCCGAGCATTGCCGGGGGTGGCCCCCAAACAGAGCAAGACAGAAGCGAAAGGAGAGTTTGGGGACTGGAGAGACGGTACAGAGTCGAGGCGCTCGCTGGGCGTGAGGCCCACCCTCGTTTGCTCCCCAGCATCCGTGAGCACAGAGCCAGGAGTCAGCGCTGAGCACAGCTGTTACAGTCGGGACCAGCATACCCCAAAAGGGGGAAGTGTGGGGCTCAGGCCAGAGCAACGGCTCCACGCGCTGAGCGTGCAGGAGACCCGGGTTTGATCCCAGCATCGCCTGGTCCCCCGAGCACTGCAGGGAGGGCACCCTGTGCCAACAAGCCGGGAGTAGCCCCGGAGACCGCCGGGTGTGACCCCAAACAAACAGAACATACCCCACACCGGAAAGTCTCGTCCCAGCCCCATCCACAGCCCTGCTCCCTGCAGCCAGACGCTTTCCCACTGCGGCGGGCAGGAGTTCCCCACCCTGCTCACAGACAGGCAGTGACCTGGGCAATGACCAGCGCTCTCGGGGCCACCCTGACCTTCGCACTGGCCCGCCTGCCTCCTGTCGCCGGGCTAAGCCGTCTTCCGGTGTTTTTAACTGACTTCATTTATTTTTTTGGTCTTGAGCCCCCCCCGACCCCGCCGACGGTGCTCTTGTCCTACCCTGGCTCTGTGCTCAGGGATCGTTCCTGGCGGCGTGTGTGGGAACCACCTGAGGTGCTGGGAGGCCTGGGAGGCAGGTGCCCTCCCCCCTGTAATGCAATCTTTTTTTTTTCTTTTAGGGTCCACCTGGCGATGCTCAGGGGTTACTCCTGGCTCTGCACTCAGGAATGACCTCTGGCAGTGTTCAGGGGACCCTATGGGATGCCGGGGATCAAACCCAGGTCAGCCTCATGCAAGGCAAACGCCCTCCCTGCTGTACTATTGTTCCGGCCCAGGTAATGCCGTCTTAAAGGGACTCCCCAGTGATGTCGCTCTCCTCAGCATCACACAGACTTTGAAGACGAGTTCAGTGAAATCCAGGGGACCTGGAGGGGTTCTCAGGGACATGCTGGTGGCACGAAGCCGCAGAAACGCTCTTGTTTGTGAGTGGCATCTTCCACTGCCAGTGCTCAGGGGTCCTTGGACCCAGGAACAGAATGTCTCTCTAGAGAGCAAGGAATTGTCCAGAGAACACAAGGACGGGCATGTCCCAGCCGCCTGAAGGAGCGCCCAGTGGTCAAGGCCAGAACAACCCGAGCAACAAAGTAGCCAGAGGCTGGATGACAATGCAACGGCCTGAAGGCACCACAGCCGGTCAGCAGCGGGCAGAGCTGGGGGGGCGGAGCACAGGGGGAAGGTACTTGCCATGCATGCAGCCAACGGGGGCCTCCTCCCGGGCACCACATAGAGACCCCCAAGAGCACCACCAGGAGCGACCTCTGCGCAGAGCCAGGAGTGATCTCTGAGCACGGCCGGGTGTGGCTCCATCAGCAGTGCTCAACTAGCAAGGAGGAACGGGAGAGAAGGGCCGAAAGGTCCATCCGGTGGCTCCTGGGCGTGGACCACAAAGGCCCCTCCCCTGCTCCTGGCTTCCGGCTTGGACGAGCCTCGCAAGGGGAGGCCGACTGGCCGCAGGGAGGCAGCTGGCCTCCACCTCTGCCTTCAGGGGTGAAGGTCAGTCTCACAGGTGATGTCACTAGGCGAGGAAGCCCTCTGATGGGACGTTCCAGGGAGGGAGAAGCCCTTCCCGCCTCTGCTGGGATCCAACCCCCAACCCATAACCTCGAGCCAATGACGACAGCCAAGACCCATCCAGGTGGAGGGACATTCTACAGACCCTCTCGAGCTCACGGCCAGGAAGAACCAGGGCAGCCCGGCGGGAAAGGTGCTGACCTGGCTCATCCCGTAGGGCCCCCCTAGTGCCCCAAAGGGCGTGATCCCTAAATGCAGAGCGAGGATCAGGCCTGAGCACCGCCGGATGTGGACCAAAAACAAAAGCAAAAAAATAAACCAAGGGTAGATGAAGAAGCTGTCCCAAGCCACAAGAAATGGGGGGGGGGGGGGCGGTCAGAATGAAAGGCCTGAATGTGTTCTGGGGGCACCCTGGATCAAATAAATGACAAGACTAGAAGAAGGCAAGTTGTAGGTTACAGGGGTGGGGGGAAGGGTGCTCAGGGTTCGGTGCTGGGGCTAGAACCCATGCCCTCTGGTATCTCTCCGGCCCACGGACGAATCTGAATCTGAAGAGAGTGGATGTTAACAGTGCACCCAAGTGGGTTTCTCCCGCCCAAGCTCTTGGTGATCAAACTAGGGAGGAGCGGGCGTGGGGCACATAAGAACCCTCTGAACTACCTTTGTCCTTTTTCTTTTCTTTCTTTCTTTTTTTTTTTTTTTTGCTTTTTGGTTTACACCCAGCAATGCACAGGGGTCACTCCTGACTCTGCACTCAGGAATTACCCCTGGCGGTGCTCAGAGGACCATATGGGATGCTGGGGATCGAACCTGGGTTGGCCGCGTGCAAGGCAAACGCCCCACCCGCTGTGCTATCACTCCAACCCCCCTTTGTCGTTTTTCTAAAAACCAATCATTATTCTGAAATTTTAGGAGGTTATTGGCATCACTGGGAGTGGCCCCAAATGAAACAAGAGTCTATGGAGAGAACACCACGGTGTGTGGTCCAAAAGCCAAACCAGGGGCTGGAGCTATAGCACCATGGGGAGGGCGTTTGCCTTGCATGCCTTTGCTTTCCCAGCATCCCATAGGGTCCCCGAGCACCACCAGGAGTAATTCCTGAGAGCAGAGCCAGGAGGAACCCCTGTGCATCGCAGGGTGTAACGGTGTAACCCCCCCAAAAAAAAAACAGAAACTAATTTCAAGTGATAACTCTCTTCCTCATTTTCTAAGCCTTCACAACTTAGCAATGAGCAAAATCTATCATCTGGCTTTTCTTTCTCTAACTTGAATCTTGGTCTCTCTTGCGACCATCTGTTTTATACTGATGTGTCTTCTCTCAAGATTTTTAGACACTGTGGCAGCCACTGTGTGGAAATTTAAAGATGAAGTCAGCAAGCTGCATGCATTTGAAACGCATAGCCTCTCTCCTTACCAGAGTGTGTGGTTTGGTTGACAAACCAAAGCCCTGAGCTGGTCAGTAGGGCATAAGTGCAACCAACTTGCCTGCACGATGTCTCAAGGAGATGGAGGCCCTCAGTCAAGCTCCATAAAGCCCCTGAACATCTAACCCCTCTGGATGCTGATTTGCTCCTTCGAAGATGGAGTAGCACAGGGTCCAGCGCCCGCGACATCCTCCCTACCCCACACACAGCAGAGCCTGCATACACTAAGGTTGTGATGAATGAATGAACAAATAAATAACTGGATGGATGGTAGGATGGACGGATAGATGGGTGAGCGCTTTGCTATATGGATGGATGATGGATGGTAGGACGGATGAATAGGTAGATGGGTGAATGCATAGCTGGAAGAATGGATGAATGGGAGGATTGATGGATGAGTGAATGGGTGGATAGGTAGATATATGAATGGGTGAATGGGTAAATAGATGGATGGATGAGTGGGTAGATGAATAGGTGATAGTTCAATTGGGTGATGGATGAATGGCGGGTGGATGAATGGATGGGTGAATGGCTAATGGATACATGGATGATGAGAGAATGGGTAGATGGATGGGTGGGTGGTAGATAGATGGTGGTGGGGGTGGATGGATGGATGGATGAGTGGATGGGTGGGTGGGTGTGTGGATGGATGACTTGAATAAGGGCTTTGCAATCAGATTGCCCTACTCACACTGTCTGCCCAGTCTTACCCCATGGGAACCACGTGTGGGGACCTTGGATGAATGCCCTCACATCTCTGAGCCTCAGTTTCCCTTTTCACTGGAAGTACTCTGCTTTCATGTACAAGCAGGGCACAGGGCACCAAAACCCCCAGCATCTGACCTCCACGCACCTGGTGCTATTGGCTTGCAGATACACACGGATACACCTGGCCGTTTGCAAACAATTCCTGGGGCTCCGTGACCCCAGGTTCATCCTCCAAGGGCCCCACCCTCGGGGATGGGCCCAGCCCCGGAGAGGGAGAGGCAGGAGAGGGCACCGGTTCGAAGGCTGTGTTCCTGGCCAGGAACCCTGCTGGAGAGACAGGCTGTGCAGCCCTCCGCGGAGAGTGAAGGTTCTAGAATGTGCTCCATCAGCACCCGCTCCCTCTGGGTGGCTGGTCACACGGGGCAGCAGGAAAGTATCTCCAGCTCCTATTCCTGCGGGAGCGACGGGGGCCAGGGAGCCCCTCAAAAGTTGAGCAATTAGGCTGGGGTGGGGGTCAGAGGCAGCAGAGGGCCAGGCGCCCGGCTGGCTGGCATGTGGGCGCAGCAGAGCTGAGATGGTCTCCAACTTCACCCGCCCCCGCTCTCTTCGTCCTGTTCCCCTGCTGCCAGCTGGCATCTACACTGCCAGGACTGTCTGGGGACCCCCCGGAAAATGGCAGCGTCCTCGGCACCTCCCTGCAGCCAAACCCTTCTGCCCCACTGCCCCACTTCCTGCATATGGTTGAATGTCCCAGGACTCAGAAGCCCAGTGCTGGGGCTGGAGCAATAGCACAGCAGGGAGGGCGTTTGCCTTGCACGCGGCCGACCCGGGTTCGATTCCCAGCATCCCATATGGTCCCCTGAGCACCGCCAAGAGTAATTCCTGAGTGCAGAGCCAGGAGTGACCCCTGTACATGAGTGGGTGTGACCCAAAAAGAAAAAAAGAAAAAGCCCAGTGCTACTCCATCCCACACTGAGGTTTCAAGGGTGTCGAAGCGGGTTGGAATGTTTTTCTACCAGGACGGGCGTTTGCCTTACATGCAGCCAACCTGGGTTCAATACCTGGCACCACATATGTTCCCCAAGCCTGTTAGGAGTGATCACCGATGGCAAGGCCAGGGGTAAGCCCTGAGCACAGCTGGGTGTGGCCCAACCCACACCCCCACCTCCAAAAAACAGTGCTCTTCTACTAGGCTCATTGGCTGTTGATTGCTACTGGGGGCTGGGGGAGGGGACCCTCTCCCAGCAGTGCTTGGAAATAAAACCTAGGACTCCCACATGCAATGCACGCACTCCATGCATTTCCCCCCACACCCAGCAGTGCTCAAGAGCTACTCCTGGCTGGGTGTTTGGGTCCTTCCCTGGGGGTGTGCAAGAAACCATGTGGAACTGAACCTGGGCCTCTGGTGTGCAAAGCACGTGCCAGATCCTTTAAAGCATCTCCAGGTCCCAAGGAGCCCCCAAGATCTTCTTGAAGGCTTTTATAGGGGAACACTGGACTGTGCTCAATGCTTACTCCTGGCTCTGTGCTCAGGAGTTACTCCTGGCAATAAACAGTCGGGGAGCGTGTGCAGTGCTGGGATCCAGCCCGGGTAGACTGTGCGCAAGCACCTTACCTGCCATCCGATCTCTTTGCACTCCCTCCAGACTATTTTTTTTTCTCTTTTTGGCGGGGAGTCACACACCCAGCGATGCACAGAGTTTACTCCTGGCTCTGCACTCAAGAATTAACCCTGGCGGTGCTCAGGGGACCCTATGGGATGCTGGGAATCGAACCTGGATCAGCTGCATGCAAGGCAAATGCCCTCCCCGCTGTGCTATTGCTCCAGCCCCCAGACTATTTTTATAATATTTTATTTCCTACCACGTTTCCAGACTAAAACATGTACATATAAACAAATTCAGGCATTGGGCCAGAGAGATAGTATAGCAGATAGGGAGTTTGCCTTGCACAAGGCCGACCTGGGTTCGATCCCCGGCATCCCATATGGTCCCCCAAGCACCACCAAGAATAATTCCTGAGTGCATGAGCTGGAAATAACCCCTGAGCATTGCTGAGTGTGAAGGAAAAAATGCCTCGTGCATTTCAGGCATCCCAGGCTAGATGGAGGGAACCTGTCCAGCCCTCCCCCTCAGAGCTGCAAGGCCACAAAATCCCAGCAGTCTGGGGGTATTCGTCCAGATTTTTTATTTCATTTTCATTTTTATTTTGTTTTCTTTCATTTTGGGGGTCACCTCTGGCTCTGCTCAGGGCTTACTCCCAGCCCTGCACTCAGGGATCTCTCCTGGGGGGCTCAGGGGGCCCTATGGGGCTCAGGGGATCGAACCCGGGTCAGCTGTGTGCAAAGCAAGTACCGTTCCTGCTGTACTCTCACTCCGGCTCCCAGTCTTCTATTTTTGCTCTCCTCTGACAGATCACTGTGGCTTCTTTGTTTCCTCCCGGTGCGGTTCAGACCGGAACCTTCTGCACGCAGACCGTGCGAGCTCCCCCGAGCCAGCCCTGCCGGAGAACAGATTGCTTATCTGAAAGCATCGCACATGATCTGCTATCCCGTGCTCAGCGCTCAGGCACGAATCTCTTCACATGTGCCGGGGAGACCAGCACACGGCACCAAAGCGCATTTAGGTGGGGCCGGAGAGACAGCTCAAAGGGTTTGACTGTGGAAGGCCTGGGTCCTCCGGCCCGTGGCACCACTCCTGGATCTTTCCCAGATGGTCCCCTGAGCACTGTCACGAGTGACCCCCACAACCACCAAATCCCTGAGTATTGCCCAGGGTGATCCAGAAAGAAAACAACAAACAAAAATTTTTAATGTATTTAAGGGGGCTCTGTACAAGTGACTGACTCATCACAAGTGACCCCCCAAATATCACAGTAGAAAAACAAACACTATCTTTTTTTTTTTTTTTTTTTTTTGCTTCTTTTGGGTCACACCCAGCAATGCACAGGGGTTACTCCTGGCTCTGCACTCAGGAATTACTCCTGGCGGTGCTCGGGGGACCATATAGGATGCTGGGAATTGAACCCGTGTCTGCCTCGTGCAAGGCAAACGCCCTGCCCGCTGTGCTATCGATCCAGCCCCACGCCCCAGATTTCTAACCTCATAGGGAATAGAGGAACTTGGGGCACTTCCCAGACAGACAAAGAGGGTCCCACAGGGCGTCTCAGCCTGGAAGGTGGGGCCCAGCACACAGATGAGCACCCAGGGGTTGAGAGGCGGAGACGCGTTTCGGGGTGCACAGCTGTCGGGGAGGAAGCAGGGGCCACCCTGTGCTCTGACTCCTGCATCTTCCTCAGGCTCCACACCAGCGTCCCCTCCTCCAGTCTGCAAGAGCCTGAGAGGGAGCTTGGGGCTCTTCCTCCAGGCCAGCGGCCCAAGGGCGGGGGCTGGGGGGAGCTGACTCCCAGAGACTAGGCGGGTGAGAAGAAGGATCCAGAAGCCGGGCCCCGTGAGAGCTGAGCACCTGATACCATCAACCAAAACGCTGATCTTCAAGCGGAACCGGAAGCAGGATGCGGGTTAGCCTCTCGGGGCTGCGGCCCGCAGGGACATGGGTAACCAGCGTTGCATGCAGACGCTCTGACGGCCTCCTGGGGAGGGAGGCTGAGACACTCCGCAGATGGCCTCGGAGGCTCTTTGCCATGCTGGGAGGCAGAGCAATTCTTTGCCGCAAGGGGAGGCGAGGTCAGTGGACAGGTGTGGTGGCTGCTGTGACCCGGGGCCGCCCATCAGCCGTGGGCCCGGTCGCCCCTCAAAACTAAATGCACCATAAGTTTATCTCACACCAGAGATAATAAAAAAATAATACAGGGGAGGGGCTGGAGCAATAGCACAGCGGGGAGGGCGTTTGCCTTGCACGTGGCCGACCCGGGTTCGATTCCCAGCATCCCATATGGTCCCCTGAACACCACAAGGAGTAATTCCTGAGTGCAGAGCCAGGAGTGACCCCTGTGCATCACCAGGTGTGACCCAAAAAGCAAATAATAATAATAATAACAATAATAATAATAATAATAATACAGGGGATCGTGACAAAGATGGTTGGAAATGATCGCTCTGGATAAGAACCGCATGCTGCAAGTAAAGAAACAAATGTGATAACCGTTCTGGGTCTGTATCGCAAACCCTACTGCCCAAGAGGAAAGAGAGGGAAAGAAAGAGGGGGATGGAGTTCCTGCGAAAGTTCCTGCCTTAGAGACAGGCTGGGGGTGGGGGGTGGCGGGAGGGGAAGTAGGGATACCGGTGGTGGGAATGTAAATGTACACTGGTGGAGGGACGGGTGTTAGAACACTGTGACTGAAACCCGATCATGAGCAGCTTTGTAAAATAATAATAAATAAATAACTGTCACTGTCACTGTCATCCCGTTGCTCATCAATGTGCTCGAGCGGGCACCAGCAACGTCTCTCATTGTGAGACTTATTGTTACTGTTTTTGGCATATCGAATATGCCACGGGTAGCTTGCCAGGCTCTGCCGTGCGGGCGCAATACTCTCGGTAGCTTGCCGGGCTCTCCGAGAGGGCGGAGGAATTGAACAGGGTCGGCCGCATGAAAGGCAAACACCCAACCGCTGTGCTATCGCTCCAGCCCAATAAATAAATAAATAAATAAATAAATAAATAACTGCACCAAAACATAGAAAGAGGGGCTGGGGAGAGCACTGTGGGCAGGGCATTTGCCTCGCAATGCCCAACCCGGGTTTAGTCGCTGCCATCCCATATGGTTCCCCAAGTACTGCCAGGAATGATCCCTGAGCACAGACCCAGGAGGAGCCCCTGAGCATGGCCGGCTGTGGCCTCAAACCCAAAGGGAAAAAGGAAAATAGGGAGTTTGCTGGGCGAGGTCAGCTCCAGGCAGAACCGGGGTCCCGCATAACTTCCCTCTCCCAGAGGCACGTGGGTGGTGGGTCCTAGGCCGGCCCGACCCAGCACTGAGCCAGGCTCTGTCGTTGGGCACCGTGAGTGGACCGCCCTCCCAGGGACGGCCCTGGGCTCCCGGAGCCCACAGCCGGGGGTTCTGCAGGGCCTGGGAGGCCCCTGCCTGGGGAGCTGCTGGCCCCAGAGGAGGGAAGCGGCTCCAGGCACTGAGCGGAGAGGAAGGCCCGGCTGGAAGCCCAGGCCTTCACACTGCTGGGAACTTGATTTTCCCTTTTTCCTTTATTCTGGCATGTGGGCCACACCCCGCAGTGCTCACGGCCTCCTCCTGGCTCCGCGCTCAGGGATCACGGCTGGCTGTGCCCCGGGGAGCCTGTGCAGTGTGGGGGATCGGCCGCTGGCTGTGAACTCTGAGCCAACCCGGCCTTTCTCTGGCCCGACGATCAAAGGCCCCTGGATGGAGCTTTTCCAAACTCCCCACGGCAGAGGCAACCCGCGAAACGGGCGGCTCCCGGGCTGACTCAGTGCTGGGACTCGCGGGTCAGTTGACTTCACGGAGGCGTCTTGGCCTCTCTGAGCCCCAGTGTTCTCACCCCTGAGCCGCGATCCCTGATCTGGGGGGAGGCACCGGGAGGGGAGGCAGCTCAGCGGCAGGGCACTGCACGGCCTCGGGGGTGCGAGGTCCTGGGTGCTACTGGTTTGTTTGGGGGTCACACCCAGCAGTGCTCATGCCTTACTCCTGGCCCTGTGCTCGGGGTCACTCCTTGGGGGTTTCTGGGGGCCACCTAGGGGTACTGAGGATCAAACCTGGGTTGGCTGCATACAAGGCAAGCAGCCTACCTGCTGTACTATTGCTCCAGCTTCGGGCCCTGGGGTTTGAGGCCAGCATCAAGAGCACTGTTCTGTTGAGCTCACTTTTTGTTCTTTTTTTTTTTTTTTCAATGGTGCTGTCTTGAAGTCGGAGATGTCTCAACTGGCTGGACCATTTGCTTTGCATGCTAGGGCCCCAAGTTTGATCTGGTGTGCTGATTGTCCCTTGAGCACCGCCAGGAACAACTCCCAGCACTGAGCTGAAAGTAGGCCCCAAGGTCGAGCAGGTGTGGCCCCCTAACCCAAACAAAACCTAAGGCAATGCAAAACATAAAACACAGTTGTCCTGGGCTGGAATGATAGTACAGAGGGGAGGGCGCTTGCCTTGTACACCCAACCCAGGTTCCATCCCCAGCATCCTATAGGGTCCCCTGAGCACTGCCAGGAATAATTCCTGAGTCTAACGCTAGGAGTAACCCCTGAGCATCGCTGGGTGTGTCCAAAACCAAAACCAAACCAAAATAAACAAACAAACAAAAAAACCCACTGTTGGGGCCAGAGCGATAGCACAGCGGGTAGGTGTTTGCCTTGCACGCAGCTGACCCGGGTTCGATCCCCGGCATCCCATATGGTCCCCCAAGCACTTCCAGGAACAATTCCTGAGTGCAAAGCCAGGAGTAACCCCTGAGCACTGCTGGGTGTGACCAAAAAAAAACAAAAAACAAACAAACAAATAAAAAACCCACTGTTGTCTTGGACTGAGTTTAGCTGAGTTGTAGAGAATTTGCTGTTCATGTGTGAGTCTCTGGCACTACCAAACACAATATTAAAAATAGAATATCGGGGGCTGGGGCAATAGCATAGCGGGTAGGACGTTTGCCTTGCACACGGTCAATACAGGTTCGATTCCCAGCATCCCATATGGTCCTCTGAGCACTGCCAGGGGTGATTCCTGAGTGCAGAGCCAGGAGTAATCCCTGTGCATTGCTGGGTGTGACCCAAAAAGAAAAAAAATAGAATATCATCCTTGGGAGTGAGGGTGGAATCCAAGTCTCATCCTGGTGTAGTTTGTGTTGAAGCCACACTTGAAGATGCTCAGGGCTTACTCCTGGCTCAGTGCTCACGGGTCACTCCTGGTAGGGCTCAGGGGACGATGAGCAGTCCTGGAGATTGAATGAGGACGGGCCGTGTGCAAGGCAGGTACCTTAACCTCTGTATTGCCTCTCTAGCCGCTTTGTTTTATCAGATCCCTGGCACCCAGGACAGACTGGAGAGCCGTCTCCTGTGCCACTGTCCCGACAAGCCAGCCAGGACAGCGAGCCAGAGCAGTAGTACAGAGGGGAGGGCTTTTGCCTTGCACACAGTGGACCGGGGTTCTATCTCAGCATCTCAGATAGTCCCCGAGCACTGCCAGGAATATTCCTGAGTGCAGAGCCAGGAGTAATCCCCGAGCATCACTGGGTCTGGTCCAAAAGCAAAAATAAAAAGACAACCCAGGGGCTGGAGAGATAGCACAGCGGGGAGGGCGTTTGCCTTGCACGCGGCCGACCCGGGTTCGATTCCCAGCATCCCATAGGGTCCCCCGAGCACCGCCAGGAGTAATTCCTGAGTGCAGAGCCAGGAGTAACCCCTGAGCATCGCCGGGTGTGACCCATAAAGCAAAACAAAACAAAACAAAACAAAAACCAGCCCAGCGAGTGAGTGAACGGATGTGCCGGGGCGGTGAGGGCTGCCTTGGATTGTAAGGCTGCTGAACTGCAGACAAATACAACGATGGAACAAGGGTTTGTGTCTGGAGACCAAAACCAGGTTCCACTGAAGGACACAGCACTTCCTGCCAGCCGGCCCTGCAGCCCCCTCTCTGCTCGGGGCCGTGACTCTCTGGCACGTAGGCAGCGCTCCGAGCAAGAGCGCAGGGGCAAGACCCTGTTTTAGCCGTTATTCACCTGTTCCAGAAAAGGAAGGTTAGGGGCTGGAGCGATAGCACAGCGGGGAGGGCGTTTGCCTTGCATGCGGCCAACCCGGGTTCAAATCCCAGCATCCCATAGGGTCCTCTGAGCACCGCCAGGGGTAATTCCTGAGTGCAGAGCCAGGAGTAACCCCTGAGCATCGCCAGGTGTGACCCAAAAAGCAAAAAAAAAAAAGAAAGAAAAGGAAGGTTAGCTCTGGGGCCGGAGTCATGGTATAGAGGGGAAGGCACTGGCCTTGCACACGGCTGATCCGGGTTCAATTCCTAGTGCCTCTCCCAACCCCTGCCAGGGGTGACCTCCGAAAGCATACCTAGGAGTAAGCCCTGAGGACCCGCGGATGTAGCCCCCAAACAGAACAGACAGAAACCACAGGAGAGCCAGCTCTGCACCCAAGGTCCCCGTCCTCTTCTCTGTCATCCAGCGCCCATACTGCAGTTTGTTTGGGTTTCGTTTTCATTTGGCTTGGTTTGGTTTTGGGGTCACACTGGGCTTTGCTTTAACCCCCACAGTAAAAATCACCCATCGCACTTTAGATTTGCATACTTCCTACACAGCTCACTCTGTTTCATATTTCAGTTTCAAAATCTATTTTTTTTTTTGCTTTTGGGGTCACACCCGGCGATGCTCAGGGTCACTCCTGGCTCTGCACTCAGGAATTACCCCTGGTGGTGCTCAGGGGACCCTATGGGATGCTGGGAATCGAACCCGGGTTGGCCGCATGCAAGGTAAACGCCCTCCCCGCTGTGCTATCGTTCCAGCCCCTCAAAACCAATCTTTTGATGAGTTTTCTTTTGTCAATAATGTTCATAGCTGAGAATAGTGTTTATGTTTTTTTCTGAAAGGTTTTCTTTTCCCCCTGAACCACCTGCCCTAGTTAATTCCTTTTGTGGGGGAAGGGAGCCTCATTTGGCAGTGCTCAGGGCTTACGCCTGGCTCTGCACGAAGTGATCACTCCTGATGAAGTTTGGAGGGCCATTTGGGAGGCCAGGGATCGGATCTGAGTCAGATGCACATAAGCCAAACACCCCACCTATTGTACTCTCTCTCTGACCCTATTAATACTCTCTCTTTCTAACCCTAATTGATACTTTCTCCGGTAATTATTTTTTCTTTTTGCCCTTTGGCGCCACCAGGATGTGCTTAGGGCTTACTCCTGGCTCTGTGCTCAGGGATCATTCTTGTCAGGTGTTGGGAATATAACCTCGGTAATTAATACTGTTGTTATAACTTATTGAGCTATAACTGAGCAGCAGTAAATGGGGTGGTTCAATGACAAAAGGGCCTCTCTTGAACTCTCATGCCCCGAGTTCAGCCCCTGTGGGCTCCTGAGCATTATGGGACCCAAGTATTAAACCATCAATTTGATCCAAGTACTTCACCCTGGACCAAGAGGGTCCCCTGCCCCCTGCCCAGTGCACTTGGTTGGCCCAGTGGGGGAAAAAAAGTAGGTCTGTTGTGACAGCTCAAAAGCTTGTGGGACCCAGGGTTGATTCCCTGGACTATGGGGCTGGAGTGATAGCACAGCGGGTAGGGTGTTTGCCTTGCACGCGGCCGACCCGGGTTGGATTCCTCCGCCCCTTTCAGAGAGCCTGGCAAGCTACCAAGAGTATCCCGCCAGCACGGCAGAGCCTGGCAAGTTCCCCGTGGTGTATTCAATATGCCAAAAACAGTAACAGCAAGTCTCACAATGGAGACGTTACTGGTGCCCGCTCAAGCAAATCGATGAGCAACGGGATGACAGTGATACAGTGATGAGGTCCCTTGAATACTATGGGGTGTGGCCCCCAAACCAGAAAGAAAGAAAGAACAAAACGTGCAGTTTCGGGGCCAGAGCTGTAGCACAGCAAGTAGGGCAACTGCCTTGAATGCAACCAACCTGGGTTCGATCCCCGGCATTCCATATGGTCCCCTGAGCACCGCCAGAAGTGATCCATCCTTGAGAACCAGGAGTAAGCCCTGAGCATTGCAAGGCCCAACCCCCACCAACAAAAAATGTGCAATTTGATCTGTTTTGGCCCAACCTCCACAAAAAATGTGTAATTTGACCCATTTTGGCAAAGGTACAGCATCTGCCACCCAGAGTGTGACTAGCTTTGCCCCCCAGCTCCTCTCATGTCCCCTGTAATCCCATCCCTCCCCCACCTACGGGGCAACCCCCATCTCCTTTTCATCACATAGATCAAGTTTGTGTTCCCTGGGGTTTTACCGAACAGGAAACACAAGTCTGAGCTGCTTTTCACCTCTTCTTTTTGCTTTGTGACTGGAAATTCCTCTGTTGCTGCTTGGGTGGAGAATGCGTTCCTTCCCCACTTTCTTTCTTTCTTTCTCTCTCTCTCTTTTGTTTTGCTTTTTGGGTCACACCTGGCGATGCACAGGGGTTACTCCTGGCTCTGCACTCAGGAATTAACTCCTGGAGGTGTTCAGGGGATCATATGGGATGCTGGGAATCGGACCCGGGTCGTTCATGTGCAAGGCAAACGCCCTATCCGCTGTGCTATCGCCCCAGCCCTTTCTCTCTCTTTCTTCCTTTCTTCCTTCCTTCCTTCCTTCCTTCCTTCCTTCCTTCCTTCCTTCCTTCCTTCCTTCCTTCCTTCCTTCCTTCCTTCCTTCCTCCCTCCCTCCCTCCCTTTCTCTCTTTCTCTCTCTCTCTTTCCCTTCCTTCCTTCCTTCCTTCCTTCCTTCCTTCCTTCCTTCCTTCCTTCCTTCCTTCCTTCCTTCCTTCCTTCCTTCCTTCCTCCCTCCCTCCCTCCCTCCCTCCCTCCCTTTCTCTCTTTCTCTCTCTCTTTCTTTCTTGCATTTTTTGTGCCACACCCGTCCATACTCAGGGGTTACTCCTGGCTCTGCACTCAGGAATTACTCCTGGTGGTGCTCAGGGGACCCTATGGGATGCTAGGGATTGTATTATTGCTTTGGCTGCTTTTTTCCTCCTTTTTCTTTTTTTGCTTTTTGGATCACACCTGGCGGTGCACAAAGGTTACTCCTGGCTCTGCACTCAGGAATAGCCCCTGGCAGTGCTCAGGGGACCATATGGGATGCTGGAAATCGAACTCAGTTCGGCCGTGTGCAAGGCAAACGCCCTACCTGCTGTGCTATCGCTCCAGCCCCTTTTCTTCCTTTTTCTTTGCTGGGTCCTGGATATTTAACCCAGGGCTTCAGGCATGCAAGACAAGCTCTCTAGCACAGAGCCCTTCCCCATCCTAGTAAATCCTTTTGCATTCCCAGGCCGCGCCCTCTCTCAGTCTGCTCAGCCT
Source organism: Sorex araneus (assembly GCF_027595985.1). Taxonomy (NCBI): domain Eukaryota; kingdom Metazoa; phylum Chordata; class Mammalia; order Eulipotyphla; family Soricidae; genus Sorex; species Sorex araneus. Next base: position 4,852,560 of record NC_073302.1, on the reverse strand, counting down.
CTGTCCTCGGAGATTGTGGCTGCTCTCACCGACGATGATTGAAGCTGCGAGGAGCATTTTCCTTTATTTATTTATTTTTGGCTTTTCGGGTTACACCCTGTGATGCTCAGGGGTTTCTCCTGGCTGCTCCCAGGAATTACTCCTGACAGTCCTCGAGGGACCTAGGAGATGCCGGGGATCGAACCTGGATCAGCCGCGTGCAAGGCAAAGGCCTTACCTGTTTGTTTTACTATTGCTCCAGCTCCTTAACTTTATTTGAGGGCCAGAGCGATAGAATAGTGGGGAGGGCGTTTGCCTTGCGCACTGCTGACCTGGGTTCATTCCCAGTATCCCATATGGTCCCCCGAGCACCACCAGGAATAATTCCTGAGCACAGAGCCAGAAGCAACCTCTGAGTATAGCCAGGTATATCCAAAAAGCAAAGCGAATGAATCATTAATTTAAAAAAAATTATTTTAGGTGGTTTTTGTTGTTGTTGTCTGTTTTTTTGCACACCAAGCAGGGTCAGGGCTTGCTCACTCCTGGCTCTACTTATGCCTCTTCTATTTGTTGTTCTTTTGGGGCCATATCCAGCAGTGCTCAGGGGTTACTCCTGGCTCTGCACGCAGGAATCACTCCTGGCGGTGCTCAGGGGACCGTATGGGATGCCAGAGATGGAACCCAGGTCAGCCGCGTGCACAGCAAATGCCCTTCCCTAGACTGTCTCTCCAGCCCCTTACTTTCTTCTCTAAATAGAGACAGTACCTGGCAGCCCTCGGGGTCGTGCCGCGCTGGCATCACACGTACTAGGCATGTGCTTTGCGACATGTGCCACCCTCCCCGTCCTGCTCTGAACATTTCCGAGCTTCTCTCGCCCACATGTGTGGATCGGTGGGTGTAGGGTGTATAGGGCAAGTTCCGGCCTGCCACACCCTCACCTGCTGGGCTCCCCCCACCCCGTCCCGGCCTCTCCCCATTCCAGTGGGCTCGCGTGGGATTCCGTGTGGCTTCCTTTGTACTTCCCCCGGACGGACCGGGTGGAGCATCTTTCGTGAGCGTATTGGTCACCTGTGTCTTTCGTCTGAGGCACTGTCCAAATATTTGGTTCCTTTGTAAAAATGTCTTGTTCTTGAGCTCTGGGCGTTGCTGGTGTATTCTGGGGCAAGCCCTTTGCCCAGAGAGGTATGCAACACTCCTCACAGTCTCACACCTGTCTGCTCTTCTCTTTATTTATTTGGTGAGGGGGCAAGAGGGGCGTGTTTCAGGTCACGCCCAGCGTGCTCAGGGATAGCACTCCTGCCTCTGTGCTCAGGGATTACTCCTGGTGGGCTTGGTGAACCCTGTGGGCTGCCGCGGATTAAACCTGGATGAACTTTGTGCAAGGCAAGAGCCCTCCCACTATTGCTCTGCCACCCTCCCTCCCTCCCTTCCTTCCTTCCCTTCCTCCTTTCTTTCCTTCCTTCTTTCTTTCTTTCTTTTTTTTTTTTGCTTTTTGGGTCACACCCAGCAATGCTCAGGGGTTACTCCTAGCTCTGCACTCAGGAATTACCCCTGGCAGTGTTTGGGGGACCATATGGGATGCCAGGGATCGAACCCGGGTCTGCCACGTGCAAGGCAAACGCCCTACCCTCTGTGCTATCGCTCCGGCCCCTCTTTCTTTCTTTCTTTCTTTCTTTCTCTCTCTCTCTCTCTCTCTTTCTTCTTTCTTTCTTTCTTTCTTTCTTTCTTTCTTTCTTTCTTTCTTTCTTTCTTTCTTTCTTTCTTTCTTTCTTTCACTTTCTGGCCACAGCCAGTGGTACCCAGGGCTTAGTTCTGACTCTATGCTCAGGGACCACTCCTGACAGTGCTCTCAGAGGTGATCATATGCTCTGCCAGAGATTGAACCAGGCTCGTCCATAAGGAAGGCAAGTGCCTTACCCTCAGTTTTATCTTTCTTGCCCTTGCTTCTCCTTTTCTTTCTTTCATTTTTTTTTGGGGGGGCTGCACCCAGTATGCTCAGGGCTGTCTTGGCTCTGAGCTCAGGGATCACTCCTGGAAGGGATCAGAGGACCATATCTGGTGATAGGGATCCAACCTGGGTCAGCTGCATGCAAGGCAGGTATTTTAAGGCCTATGCTATCTTTCTGGTCCTGTGTGTGTGTGTGTGTGTGTGTGTGTGTGTGTGTGTGTATTTGCTTTAAGATTTGGTTTGGGGGCCATGCCCAGAAGTACTCAGGGATCACTCCTGGCAGTGCTCAGGGCACCCTAGGCAGTGCCAGAGATTAAACCCAGATCAGCAGCACGCAAAGCAAACACCCTCCAGTTATACTGTCTCTCTAGGATCCTGGCTGGCTATGGCTTTAATAAATAGTACCAGGGCCGGGACAGTAGTGTAGCAGGCAGAGCATTGGCCTTACACATGGCCGACCCAGTCCCTGGCACCCCAGGTGGTTCTCTGAGGCTGCCAGGAGTGACCTCTGAGTGCAGAGACTGGCGTAAACATTGAGCATCACCACGTGTGGCCCCCAAAACAGACAAACAAAATAGTCCCTTGACCATAACTACTAGAAAGAAAATTTTGACTTGTGGGGTTAGCCCACCCTCGTTCGTACTGAGGGATTTCTCTCTGAGCTCATTTTCCTCTGGGGGTAATTCTCTCCCCCAAGGCTTTGGGTCTCTCCCACCGTAGGTTGACTGGCATCGGGCGCCAACGTCGTTTTCACTCCTGCTAGCCACAACTCACCCTCTGAAGCACTGGGAAAGGCTTTGGGGGGCCTCAGGTTCCCCACCCAGGGAGTCAGGGAATGTCACGACCTCAGGGGGGCTACACCGTCCTGCAGGGGAGACAGCCGATGGCTCGGGCCAGCTCAGAGCAGCTGGCCAAGCTCCGGTGTGGCCAGGACTCGGGTCCTCTGGTGTGGCCTGGACCAGGCCCTCCTGCCGTGGTGCTGGAGAGTGAGGTCAGGGGAAGGGACCAGAGCCCAGCTGGCCCTGACTTCGGTTCTTCAGTTCCTTCCCCGCCTACGGCTGCCTCTGGGCCAGACGGGCTTGTCGAGCTGGCCTTGTCCTCCCGCTGGGGTGGTGGAAAAGCCTGCTCCCAGCCAGGAGGGGACACTCCTCTCCAGCCTCGACAGCCTAAACGCTCCCCACCCTCCCTCCAGCCCCGAAATTCCCCTGGCCGGCGCCGGGGGACCGCAGCCAACTGTGGGTGTCAAGCGCCCCCTTCAGGGCCTAGGGAGAACGACAGGCTTCAAGGCCGTCTTGACGCTCCCTAAGGGTAAGGCGCCCGTGGACAGAGCGCCCCTAGTGGCCAGCACTCACCAGCGCTGGGCCTTGCGTGGACCTCAGACAGCCACACTGCCTTTAACACAGAACACGGGAGGATACGCTGGGCCAGGGACTGAGCCAGGCTTAGCTCTGCTCAAGGCAAGTGCCCTCGTATCCTCGCTTGCTCCTTTCCTTTCCTTTTGTCTTATGGGGAGGGGACACACCTGGCAATGCTCAGGGGGTTACTCCTGGCTCTGTGCTCAGGGATCACTCCTGGCAGTTCTCAGGGAACCATATGGGATGGCAGGGATGCGTGCAAGGCAAATGCCTCCCCGCAGTACTTCTGCTTCAGCTGATCCCCTTTTCCCCCTTTCCTTGTTTTTAGTTTAGTTTGTTTTGTTTGGGGGCTGCACCTAGCGTGCTCAGGGTTTAGTCCAGGCTCTGAGCTCTGGAATTACTTCTGGCAGGGCTCAGGGGACCATCTATGGTGATGGGGATCAAATCTGGGGGTGATCAGTTTGTTTGTTTTTTTTTCCCTTTTTTTGGGGGTCATACCCGGTGATGCTCAGGGGTTACTCCTGGTTCATGCACTCAGGAATTATTCCTGGTGGTGTTCGGGGGGGGGGCATATGGGATGCTGGGAATCGAACCCGGGTCAGCTGAGTGCAAGGCAAATGCCCTACCCCCTGTGTTATGGCTCCAGTCCCTGGGGTGATCAGTTTGAAACCCAATCTAAAACATCTGCAGTTGAGGGGCCAGAGCCATCATACAGGGGGAAGGGCACTTGCTGCTGACCCCGGATTCAACCCCGGGTATCCCATATGGTCCCCTGAGCACCACAGGAGTGATTCTGATTTCAGAGCCAGGAGTTACCCCTGAGCATTGCAGGAGGTAGGCCTAAAAAACAAGACAAAATAATTAAAATTTAAATTAAAACATCTTCAGCTGAAAACTCCATTTATCATTTTTTTGACCTCTAAAAGAAAAACACACTAAATAAAAAATGACACAACTCTTCCATATCTTAGAAATTTTATCTTGTACTCATCAAAGGTGCTCTTTTAAAGGCATGTAGACATTTAAAAATCATATGCAGAGGCTGGAGAGATAATGGATGGGGTGCTTGTTTTGTATGCAGTAACCAGGGTTCAATCCCCACATCCCATATGATCCCCCAAACCCTACCAGGAATGACCCCCAGGCACAGAGCCAAGAGTGAGCCCGAACCCTGCCAGGTATGATCCCAAAGCCAAAATAAATGAATAAAATCCTATGCAGAATTCACAAAATAAATAATGGGCTGGAGAGAGTACAGAGAGAAAACGTGTCTTGCATGTGACAGATCCCAGCTCAATCCCGGACACCACATGGTACTCTGAGCACTGCCAGGCATCACTCCCAAGCATGAACAAGGAACTAGGAGTCGCCTCTAAATACTGCTGGGTATTTCCCCCTCCCCCACAAAAAAAAAAGAAAATGCTGATCAAAATAATTAAGTAAAGATGTTTTGGGGGCCAGAGAAATAATACAACAGGTAAGGCGCGGGGGCTGGAGCAATGGCACAGTGGGGAGGGCGTTTGCCTTGCACGAAGCTGACCCGAGTTTGAGTCCCAGCATCCCATATGGTCCCCTGAGCACCGCCAGGGGTAATTCCTGAGTGCAAAGTGTGACCCAAAAAGCCAAAAAAAAACAAAAAAAACAAACCAAAGCAAAACCAGGTAAGGCACTTGCCTTCCACATGGCCAAGCTAGATTCCACCCCCAGCATCCCATATGGTCCCCTGAGCACTGCCGGGAATGATTTCCGAGTGCAGAGTAAGGAGTAACCCCTGAGCACCACTGAGTGTGACCCAAGGCCCCCCACTCAAAAAAAAAAAAAAAAAGAAAGAAAGAAAAAGAAATTAAAGAATGAAAGTAGATATTAGGGCTGTAAGTGCGTGTGGGGTGGGAGCTCGGGGGCTCCAAAGCTGGGGTATAATGAACAAGGGGGACGGCATTGGAAACTGGGAGGTGCAGATCCCAAGACCCTTCCCCCAGAGCATAACCGGAAGCCATGGCAGGGCCTCAAGCGGGTTAAGAAACCGAAGCACGAAGCGGCTGTGTCACTTGCCAAATCCCGGAGAGTGGGCTCAGAAAAGCTGGCTCTGCACCGTGCCTGTACCCTCGCCAGGGGGCTGGCAGAGACTCCGGCTGGGACCTTCTAGCGGGGACCTTCTCCCGGGAAACAGTGGCCTGGGAGAGGAAGGGGCCGAGTGAAGTGGCCCGGCAGGCCTGGTATAACCTAGAACTCAGGCTCCCAGGCATCTGTTCTTGCCCCACCTCGGAGTGCCCCAAGAAATCGTTGGTGCTTCGAGAGCAAAGGTCTCTCTTCCCTCTTCCCAGGGAGCTGTCGGCCCTGCTTCCTGCTTGCACTAGGGTGGCTGGATCCAGTCTGATATGCAGAGTCTTCCCCATGCCAGATTCAGGGGTCGTGGCACCCCGCTGTGATCCGTGAGACCTGCACTAGCCGAAGCCCACCCCCCTGGGCATGCCAGTCCCATGAAAGCCTCCTCTACCGGGCGGTCAGAGGCTCTGAGCACCTCAGAGCCCAGTGCCGGAACCTGGGGTCAGCCAATTAGGTCAGCCCATAGCTCCGCCCCTCAGCGCACCCCGAGACCAGATGAGGGCACAGATAACTTAGGTCTGCTGTTTGGTTTTTGTGTTTTGTTTTGTTTGGGTCACACCCAGCAATGCTCAGGGGTTACTCCTGGCTCTGCACTCAGGAATGACTCCTGGCAGTGCTCGGGGGACCATATGGGCTGCTGGGAATTGAAGTCAGGTCAATGGTTTGCAAGGTTTGCAAGGCAAATGCCCTACCTGCTGGACTATCACTCCAGTCCCTGCTGTCTGATTTTGATTCCTCCCTCCCTTTCCCTTTCTCCCTCTCTCTCCCTTTCTCTTCCTCTCTCTCCCTCTCTCTCCCTCTCCCTCCCTCTCTCTCCCTTTCCCTCTCTCTCTCTCCCTCCCTCTCTCTCTCTCCCTCTCTCTCCCTCTCTCTCCCTCTCTCTCCCTCTCTCTCTCTCTCTCTGTCTCTCTCTCTCTCTCTCTCTCCCTCTTCTCTCTCCCTCTCTCTCTCTCTCTGTCTCTCTCTCTCTCTCTCTCTCTCTCTCCCTGGTTTTTTTTGGGCCATACCCAGCAATGCTCAGGAATTACTCCTGGTAGTGCTCAGGGACCATATGGGATGCTGGAACTTAAGCGCAGGTCAACTGTGTACAAGGCAAACTACCCTGCTGTACTGTCTCTGGCCCCGATCGGTTTCGTTTTTCTTTTTTGTTTGTTTGTTTGTTTGTTCTTTGTTTTTTGCTTTTGGGTCACACCCAGCGATGCACAATGCACAGGGGTTACTCCTGGCTCATGCACTCAGGAATCACTCCTGGCGGTGCTTGGGGGACCATATGGGATGCTGGGAATCGAACCCGGGTCAGGCCGCATGCAAGGCAAATGCCCTGCCCACTGTACTATTGCTCCGGCCCCTGTTTTGTTTTTCAAAAAAATTCTAGAACTACACTTGCTGAGTCAGAAGAATTCACGCTGAAAGTTTTTGTTTTTATTTTGTCTTGTTCATTTTGGGGCCACGCCCAGGGTTGCTCAAGGCTTTTTCTGGCCTTTGAGATTACTTACTCCTGGCCTTGTTCAGGGGGCCACATGCGTGCTGGGCAATCAATCCAGGTCAACTGAATGCCGGGCAAATGCCCTACACAGTGTAGTATCGCTCCTGAGAGACACTGGCTGGACCATTAGTGCAGAGTTCTTTTATTTTTTTTCTTTTTTTGGATCACACCCGGCGATGCACAGGGGTTACTCCTGGCTCTGCACTCAGGAATTACCTCTGGTGGTGCTCAGGGGACCATATGGGATGCTGGGCATCGAACCCGGGTTGGCCGCGTGCAAGGCAAATGCCCTACCCGCTGTGCTATTGCTCCAGCCCCTATGCAGAGTTCTTTCAGATCTTGCATCAGTTTTCATTCCTAACAGTACTAGGAGCAACCCCGATACCAGTAATGGAGGGCGAGGACCCTCTTGCTCATGCTCTTTGAAGGAGAGAGGATTGGGGGACACTCAGGACAGGACTCAGGGGCTATTTCTGGTTCCATGCTCAGAAATGATCCTTAGTGGTGCTCCAGGGAGCACTATGCAGCAATGGGATCGAACCGAGGTCAGCCATCTGGAAGGCAAGCGTCTGAACCGCTGTACTCTGTCCAGTTCCCGTTTTCGTTCTTGCCAGTGACATAGGGCTGCATCTCTCCCCTCTGTTTGCATCTTATTACTATTTCACAGGATTTGTTATGGAAATGGAAAGGTGAAAATGTGTGCAAAATATTGCTGACAGGGCTGGAGCGATAGCACAGTGGGTAGGGCGTTTGCCTTGCATGAGGCCGACCCGGGTTCGATTCCCAGCATCCCATATGGTCCCCTGAGCACCGCCAGGAGTAATTCCTGAGTGCAGAGCCAGGAGTGACCCCTGTGCATCGCCGGGTGTGACCCAAAAAGCAAAAAAAAAAAAAAAGATGTATAAAATATTGCTGACAGAGGACTTGGGGTTAGACAGGTAAAGGAGGCGGGGCGTAGGCTTCTGATGCCGAGGTCTCACGTTTCATCAGCACCAGGTGATTCCGAAGCCCCCCTGCGATGGCCCCTAGCACGGCTGGCCTCCCCCAGACAAAGAAAGAGAAAGGCTATTCAGCAGTTTCCTTTCTTTTTCTCATTTCTTATGTGATAGTTACAGTATAAGTTACATATTTATAGCAGCCTTAATGGTTAAGGAGGGGGTGTGGTTTGTTTGTTTGTTTGTTTGCTTTTTGGGTCACACCTAGGGATGCACAGGGGTTACTCCTGGCTCATGCACTCAGGAATTACTCCTGGCGGTGCTCAGGGGACCATATGGGATGCTGCTGGGAATTGAACCCAGGTCAGCCGCCTGCAAGGCAAACGCCCTCCCCGCTGTGCTATTGCTCTAGCCCCAAGGGGGTGATTTTTGTTGTGGTGGTTTGGTTTTTGTTTGGGAGCTATACCCAGAGATGCTTAGGGGTCACTCTTGGCTCTGCACGCAGGAATTGCTTCCGGCAGTGCTCATGGAACTATATGGGATCCCGGGGATCAAACCTGGGTTATCCTTGTGCAAGGCAAGCGCCTTACCCCTTGTACTATGTCTCTGGCCTGTGTGCATTGAGGGGGGAGGTTTAAGGGAGTGTATTGGGGGGGCGTCACATCCAGCAGTGCTCAGGACTCACTCCTGACTCTGCTCAGAGATCACACTTGCTGATGTTCAGAGGACCACAGGAATCACGCCTGGGCCAGATGCATGCAAGGCAACAGCCTTACCTGTGATACCATCGCTCCAGCTTCTATATTTATGGTTCTGATGTATAGTGACCTCACCTCACCTCCACCAAAGTGCCTAAACCATCCGCCAGTGTCTCATGCTACTTCTACTGCACCTCTTCCTCCCTTCCCCTCCACTTCTCCCCTCTGCTTAGTAATCTGTTCCATAGCCCAAGGTCAAGGCTTTACCCCCATCTATATTCTCTATGCCCTTGCTTTATCTCTCAGTACATGCAGATGAATGAGGCCAGCTGGCATCTGTCCTCTCCTGGACTTATTTCAGCTAACACAGTACCCCCCGGTTCCTCCCAAACTGCAGCAGGCCTCAAGATCCCATCCTTGGGTGGCTTGCCTTGTACTGAGCTGCCCGGGGTTCCATCCCTGGTCCCATAGGCCCCCAGACTCGCCAGTAGTGACCCCTGAGTGCAGAGCCAGGAATAAGCCCGGAGCACTGCTGGGTGTGGCAAAAAAAGACGTGCAAATGGCCAAGAGGTGTATGGAAAAATGTTCCACATCACTTACCAGGGAAATGCAAATCAAAACAATGAGGGGCGTGGAGACAGGGCATGGGTCGGGCACGTGCCTGTCCTATCTCTCCGTGACACTCCAGCCGCCAACCGCCACCACCCTCTTTTCCTGTTTTTTAACAAAAAACTGGGGAGTCTGGGACTTGGGAAGCACAATACTCAAACAGCCGCGACTCACTACGCTGGCCCGGGAAGCCAAGTCCAAACATAGAGGAGAGGAAACGATTGGTCCAATTTGAGCCACAGATTCTTTCCTCAACCAATCAGCTCTGGCCAGAGGGGCGGGGCCATGTGGTTCAAAGCAGGGAGAGGCGGAAGGAAAGGGTCTGCAGAGGGGGCGCGTTCAGCAGTCACGTGCTAGCACAGCCCAAGGTTCCCAGCCCACAGCCTGCCCCCGAGCTGTTTCTGTTGTTCTGAGCTGGGACTCAGGCAGGTAGGAACACAGCTCAGGCGGCGTTTCACTGGCCAAACAGCTGGTCTAGGCAAATCCCCTGCAGGAATTTTGAGGGAGCCTGAATCCCAGCCCCTTAGGGTGACAAGTACCTGCTCAAAATGACACACACTGAGCCAGAGCCATGGTGCAACAGGACGGCGCTTGTCCAACCCAGGTTGGCTCCCCCGACACCACATAGGGTCACCTGTGTCCACCCAGGAGTGATCCCTGAGCACCACCGGGGAGGGGTGGCCCCAAATTCAAAACAAAATCATGTAAATGGATGAATGAAAAAGAAGAGTCGATGTCTGCAGGTCTGGGGTGATGACTCTGTGGCATAAGCAAGGGGCCAGTGGCTCTGCTGTCCTGGGGCCCTGGCACCCCGACAAAATGTGGGTCCCACACGTACTGCATCCAGCTGTGTACAAGCACCAGCACCCCAAGTGGGTGAGCCCGAGAGGTCAAGCTGGGAGCAGTTCAAGCTGCCAGTCTCACATCACCCCAAAATTCCCATCACCATGGCAACGAAGAGTGAAGAAGGGGGTGAATCAAGGAAAATGGGCTCGGTCCTTCCGTGTTCACATCCTATTCCTCATCTCTCTCGGGTTCATCCTCCTGTTCACAGGCCCCCCGCCCTCCCCCTCCCCAAATCCTGGGAATCTCCTAAATGTTGGGAATGCTGAAGGCATCCTGTTACGTGAAGGGAGTGAGTCTCCAAGGGGCTGGTGGTGGGCTGCCAGGAGAACCCACCGCATGATTCCAAGGCCCTGGAAGGAGCTGGAGGCTGGGTTCTGTGAGCCCATGCTGCAACCCATCATGCCTACGCAAAGAGGCCTCCTTAAAATCCCCTCGGTGGGGGCCGGAGAGAGAGTACAGTGGGTAGGACATTGGCCTTGCACACAGCCGGCCCTGGATTTGACCCCTGGCACCACATATGATCCCCTGGGTCCCACCAGGAGCAGAGAGCCACAAGGAAGTCCTGAGCACCGCTGGGTGTGACCCAAACACACACACACACACACACACACACACACACACACACACACCAAAGATGGGGCTATGAAGAGTTTCAGGGTTGGGGAACACAGGGAGACACAGGAAGGGGGGCTTTCGAAAGAGGCCCTGGAAGCCCTGAGCCCTCTCCCCACCTTGCCCCGTGCCCCCCCATCCCTCCATCAGCTGACCCTAAATCAGAACCTTGCCAGAAAGCCATGAGCGAGTGCGCAAATGGGTTTCCTGCGCTCGGGAGCTTCCCCGGCAAGTGACTCAAACCTGAGAACGGGGTGGGGGAAGCTGCTGGTTTATGACCAGTTGACCTGTCGGGGGAGCTGGCTCAGAGGGCCGGGGCATATGCTTTGCACGTGGGAACCCTGGTTCAGGTCCCAGCACGGCATGGTCCCCGGGCGTCACTGGGGCAGTCCCCAACACTTCTAGGTGTGGCCCTCCCCTTTCAAAAAATAACCAGTGGGTCCGAGCACAGGTAGTAATTTGGGTTTGCCACTGGCACCCAAAGTCTCAGGAGGGTCGTGGGAACCTCTAATCTGCAGCCGGTTGGGCAGACACGCAGTAGCTTCCAGGCATGCGCCCGGGGACGTCCGCAGAGCAGAGCGGGCTGGAGTCTCAGCCCTTCCTCTGTGGTGTCTGGGCGAACTCCAGGCAGACGGTGTGGGGGCTGCGCTGACTCCCGGACGCCGGCTCTTGCCCTCTGATAACTGAGCATGGCTGGTCGGGGTGCAGAAGCTTCCAGAATACCCTCTGGAATGCAACTAGGAAGCCCTTTTGATCCCTTAGGGACTCACCGTGGATGGACGTGGCAGGTGGGGACGGGTGGGGACCTGTGGCTTTCCCCTTGTACCAACCCCAGGACACTTCCTGACCCCTGAAGCCAGAATTGGGGTGTCGGGGCCAGAGCGACAGCACAGTGGGGAGGGCGTTTGCCTTGCACGCAGCCGACCTGGGTTCGATCCCTGGCATCCCATAGGGTCCCCTGAGCACCGCCAGGAGTCACTCCTGAGTGCAGAGCCAGGAGGAACCCCTGAGCATCGCTGGATATGACCCAAAAAGCCAAAAAAAGAAAAGCAACCAGAATTAGGGTCCCTTACCCCAACTGCACGGCCTGAGAGTGAAGGAGGGATAATGAAGCTGAGGGGACGGGTGGGTGCAGAGAGCCGGGCTGGGTGCAGGCTTTGCAAACAGGGAGCCCCGGCTCTATGCCAGCACTGCATGGTGCCGGGAGTGACCTCTGAGCACCACTAGATCTGACCTACCCCCAACCAAAAAAATAAATAAATAAACCTGGGCTAGAGCGATAGCACAGCGGGTAGGGCGTTTGCCTTGCACTCGGCCAACCCGGGTTCAAATCCCAGCATCCCATATGGTCCCCTGAGCACCGCCAGGAGTAATTCCTGAGTGCAGAGCCAGGAGGAACCCCTGTGCATCACCAGGTGTGACCCAAAAAGCAAAAAATAAAAAATTTAAAAAATAAAAATAAATAAATAAACCCCAAAACGAACAACAATAGCACAGAGCTCGGAGTCCCTCGCCGGAAGCAGCCCCCGTTGGCGAGTAGGCACTGAGGACACGCAGCCGTGATCACAGGCGTTCCGGGCCAGCTTCCCTCCCTCATAGCCCATCTGACAGCCAACAGCGTTACTCAGCCTCCACCTGGGTGGGGGTCCCGGAGCAGCCAGGCCCCCTGGGTGCTTGGTGCCTGGGGGCAGGTGGGAAGGGACAGGGCTGGGGTATGGACAGAGCAGAGCCAAGCCCCGGGGAGTCAGGCCGGGGGCGCCCCGCCAGGAGCCAGTGCACCCCAGGAGACCAAGCCCCTGCGCAGGGTTTGGGTGGGAGACCGAGAAGCAGGAGAAAGAGTGTCTGACTCGGGGTCTCCAGCCGCCCCCACAGGCTCCGGCTTCCTCCTCTGGCGCCTGCCGAGGGGCGCAGACGGGCCCCCAAAGGCTGACGCACGAGCTCAAGAACTGACTCCACTGCCGGGGGCTGTGGATGGGCTTGTGCAGGGCCGCCTACTGCTCCGAGGCCCGTGTGTTTGGATCAGGAGCCGGCCCGGAAAAGGCCCCGGGGCTGAGCCGGGGGGATTGTGCAGGGAGGGAGCACTGCCTGGCGGCTACGCCCGGCCCTCCCCACACCTGCAAGTCTCAACTTCCGAGGGCAGGCCTGGGCTCGAGGGCTGGCCCCGCACGGTCCCCTGAACCCCACACGCAGTGACCCCACCACCAGCAACACGGAGCCGGGCCGGACTCTCCAAGACCACTGGGCGTGGCCCCAGAGCAAAGAAAAAAGATCCACAGGTTCGAATCCCAACATCCCATATGGTCCCCTGAGCAGCGCCAGGGGTGATTCCTGAATGCAGAGCCCGGAGGAACCCCTGTGCATCGCCGGGTGTGACCCAAAAAGCAAAAAAAAAAAAAAAGAAAAACAAAGAAAAAAAATCCAGTTTCAGGCTGCTTATTTGGGTTTATTTCGGGGCCACACCCAGCAATGCACAGGGTCTACTCCTGGCTTTGCTCTCAGCAGTTACTCCTAGGGGTGCTCGAAGGACCCTACGGGATGCCAGGGACCAAAGGGGGGGGTGGCATGTGCCAGGCAAGTGCCCTCCCCATTGTGGTATCGCTCCCGCCCCTTCCTGGCTGCTTCCGCAAGATGTGTCTCTCCCTAGTCCCCCTTCCTGCCTGCTACAAACTCAGTGGCTGCTGCTCAGCGAGGTCCCGAGCAGGTCAGGGTGGGGGGCCGTGTTACAGAGAGGGGGGCGCGGGGGCCGTGTTACAGAGAGGGGGGCGCGTGTTATCAGGGCACAGCCAGCAGGGCTCTTGTCCCGGTCACCAGCACCCTGAGCTCCTTAAATCTGGCTTAGGGCTGGAGCGACAGCATAGCAGGTAGGGCGTTTGCCTTGCACACGGCCAACACGGGTTCGATTCCCAGCATACCGTATGGTCCCTTGAGCACCACCAGGAGTAATTCCTGAGTGCAGAGCCAGGAATAACCCTGAGCATCACCGGGTGTGACCCAAAAAGAAAAAAAAAAAATCCGGGGCTTAGCCGTCCCCGAGGAAGGGCAGGGAGGGAGAGGTCAGTTGCCCAAGGTCATACAAGGTCAATAGGCCTCAGGGTGTGTGTGTATGTGTGTGTGTGTGTGTGTGTGTGTGTGTGTGTGTTAGGGGAGGGCCCAACTCAGGGAGGGGCTCCCACTTCACCTGCGCCCAACCCTGCGTCAAGGTTTGCAGTTCTCCAAGGCCAGGTCCACCCCGGGCTGAGTCACACTCTCACCCGCTGAGTCACCAAGGGTGTCTGTGGGGTGGCCGCCCGGCTGCCACTCACCCATCAAGTGCAGGTCGGGTGAGTCTTGGCTTTTGTCCTTCATCTCTCCTGCTCCGGAAATGCCAGACACCTGACAGGAATGCGGCCCAGGGCTCACACGTGTCCGTCCGCGGTGCGCGTCTGAGTGTGCCACCCTGCTCAGGGCTGGGCCGCGTGCGGAGGAAGTTCCTGTGAGGGTTGACTCGGGCTACGCCATCGCCGATTGGGGGACCAGGTGGTGTCGGGGATCAAATGCAGGGCCTCGGGCATCCCTGGCCGCTGAGCCAGGTATAGTCCTTCCTCCCCACCCCTCCACCTTCGTGTTGTTCTGTTCTGCTTTGTTCTGTTCTGTTTTGTGGCCACACCTGGCAGTGCCCAAGGGACCACATATGGTGCCAGGAATCAAACCTGGGTTGTTTGTGTGCAAGGTCAATGCCTAAAGCCCTATACTATCTCTCTGGCCCTTTACCCAAAGTTTAAAAGAATGTATTGACTATTGCAGAATTATATCATATACAATATATAGGGGGAAAGTTTTCAATTAGCAATAATCGAGCCTCAGATAAACCTCATTGGCTATGATACTGCCACTGCGCAAAGCAATAGCACAGCGGATAGGGCGTTTGCCTTGCATGCGGCCAACCTGAGTTCAATTCCTCTGTCCCTCTCGGAGAGCCCGGCAAGCTACCGAGAGTATCCCACCCACACGGCAGAGCCTAGCAAGCTCCCTGTGGCTTATTCGATATGCCAAAAGCAGTAACAACAAGTCTCACAATGGAGACGTTACTGGTGCCCGCTGGAGCAAATTGATGAATAACAGGAGGACAGTGTTACAGTGCTACAATATTTAGGGGCTGGGGTGATAGTACAGCGGGTAGGGAATTTGCACCGCAAGTAGTCCGCTCACGTTGGATCCCCGGCATTCCATACGGTCCCCTGAGCACCAGCAGGCGTGATTCCTGAGTGCAGAGCCACGAGTAATCCCTGAGCATCGCCGAGGTGCCCCCCAAACACACACTCAAAAAATTTGCACATTGGCTCTATCTTTGTAACATGATAGAGGGATGATTATATCTAAAATTGGTTTCTGCAAGTTTGAAAATGCAAAGAATAAAGCTATCTGATAATATTCTCAGCAAAAAGGGGGAGGATAAAATGTCAAGACCATGGAATGTGGAGAGTCAGATTCCCAAGACAGGAGGGTACGTAACTTCTGGAACAGAAGTGGAAATACTAGTACATGAATCCTGCTTGGCGCGGGGGTGTTGGGGGGGGACATCAGTGGTCCGCACTGGCCCAGGCTCGTCCCTGAGCATGTTCCGTCCTCATGTTCCTCGAATCTTACCAGGTGGCACGGTTGTTCCTACCCAGGATTACATCCCCACAACATCCAGATACATTTCTTTTTTTTTTTTTTTGCTTTTTGGGTCACACCCGGCCATGCACAGGGGTCACTCCTGGCTCTGCACTCAGGAATCACCCCTGGCGGTGCTCAGGGGACCATATGGGATGCTGGGATTCGAACCCGGGTCGGCCACGTGCAAGGCAAACGCCCTACCCGCTGTGCTATCGCTCCAGCCCCCCAGATACATTTCTGAGGGTCCCGGCTGGAGGGGAAGTGCTGCGGGCTCCCAGCGTGAAGAGGTTGGAAATGTTTAACACCCCAGAACGTCGGACAGGACCCCAACACTAGGGAACGACCCTACCCCGGGTAATCGTGCTGAGGCTGCGTGTAGAGCTGGGAGTAGCCCCCGCGGGGAGCAGCCAACATTAAAGTGAAAAGATCTGGCGCTTATTTGGAAGGTGTCCAGCTCCTTCTGCATGACCTTCCGGGCCTGCAGGGGCCTCACATGACCAAGGTTTGACACGATTGATCAGTCCCTTTGCGGGGCGGGGATGGTGGCGGCCGCACCCCATAGCCGCCATCCTAGCTGGGTGCCTCCGCTCAGTTCTCTATCGGAGGCCGTTGTCAACGGAAGTTTCCCCCAGGGTAAAGGCCACCCCCGGGTTGTCCCTACCTGGGAGTTCGGAGACCCTTACTGGGCTCCGGCTCAGTAAGCAGGACTGCTCCAACACACACCACACGCCCCCACACCCGCACACACCCAGGTGTGGAACAGACCGTCTCAGAGCTGCCTGGCGTGAGGGGGTAGGGGCTCGGGCCACCTTCCCCTCTCCCCAGAGGCCGTCACTCACCTTTGCTGCTTGAGCCTGCGGGCGCCCGGGCGAGGCTGCTGCTCTGTCTGCCCTTCCCAGAGTGCCCACAGCAAGAATGTCCTGGCACCCAACATGCCCCAGCACTGCTGGCCTCCTACCCCAGCCCCCCGGCCTTCATCCTTCCTGCCCCTGCGCCCTGGACCCCAGACATTGGCCAGTTCCACGATCTCATCTTCTGTAACATGCGGCAACCACGTTGTTCTGTTTTTTTATTTATTTTTTGGTGGTCTAGGGATTGAACCTGGGGCTAAGTTGCTGAAATCCATCCCCTGGCACTCCAACCACCTTTTAAATTTGTGTGTGTGTGTGTGTGTGTGTGTGTGTGTGTGTGTATGTGTGTGTGTGTGTGTGTGTGTGTGTGTGTTTTGCTTTTCAGGTCACCCCCAGAGAGAGATGCACAGGGGTTACTCCTGGCTCATGCGCTCAGGAATCACTCCTGGTGGTGCTCGGTGGACCATATGGGCTGCTGGGAATCGAACCCGGGTCAGCCACATGCTAGCCAAATGCCCTCCCCGCTGTGCTATCCCTCCAGCCCTTTTTATTTGTGTTTGGGCCACGCTCTGCACTCAAGAATTATTCCTGGGGGAACACAGGGGAGGGGACCATATGGGATGTTGTGAATCGAACCCAGGTTGGCTGAACCCAGGTTGGCTGCGTGCAGGGCAGATGCCCTACCCACTGCACTATCTCTCCAGCCCCAGTCAGGTGGTTTTTGGTTTGTTTTGTTAGGGGCCACACCCAGCGGTGCTCAGGGCTTGCTTACTCTGGCTCTGAGCTCAGGGATCACTCTGGGCAGTGCTGGGGGATCATATGGGGTACCAGGGATCGAGCCCAGATCAGCTGCGTGAGAATCAAGATCTCTCCAGCTCCGCTTCCAACCGCCTTTGACAACCACCCTTGTGCTCTTCAGAAAAGACTCACCACTTCCTCGGTGGCAGTGGCGGCCGGGTGAGCTGTGCTGGCATAGCACTTCCCGCATACGCAGCCTGGGTAGCTGTCCCCATCATCCCGTCACACCCCTATCAAGCTGGCCCTTTGCTGGGACCTTAATTACCTTTTGTTTGTTTGACTGGGGGCAGTTGGCTCTGGCGTCAGGGCTCACTTCTGCTGGGGCCCAGGGAGCTTAGGTGACGGGAGGGAGAAGGCGGGATCAAACCCAGACCCACTGCGTGCAAGCAAGTGCCTCCCCCCCCCCCCCCCCCCCCCGACTCTCTCCAGCCCCCTTTTATTAATCTTCCTTCGGGGGTGGGACCTGGGCCACACCTAGTGGTGCTTAGGAAGTACCATGTGCTCAGAGATCACTGCTGCCATGCTCGGGGGGAACCACAGGCAGTGCTGGAGATCGAGCCAGGTCAGCCACCTGGAAGGCAAGTACCCCATCTGACCTCTCCCCCCCCCCCTCCTTTGAGTGCTGAGAAAACTGGAACCCTCTGCCTTTTGCACTTAGAGGGGGAAAAATGTCTATTGAATAAGTAACTAGGAAAAACAGTTCTCAAAGGATCTTTTTTGGGAAAATTTCCATGAAAATCACTTAAAAAAAAATCACTCCTGGCAGTGCTCGGAGACCAGCTGGGAATCGAACCCGGGTCGGCCGCGTGCAACGCAAATGCCTGACCCACTATGCTATCACTCCAGCCCCAAAAGTTTCCCATTTTATGGCTCATACCAGTGGTGGCTATGGTTTACTCCTGACTGTGCTAAGGGCCACTCCTCAGGGAACCATATGTGGTGGGGCTGAACCCAGGCCAGACGCATGCCAAGTAAGCATGTTACCTCCTGTATTATCATACCACTCCACCCAAGTGTCCATTTTTATTTTTTTAATTTTTTTCTTTTTTTGTTGCTTTTTGGGTCACACCTGGCTCTGCACAGGGGTTACTCCTGGCTCTGCACTCAGAAATCACCCCTGGCGGTGCTCAGAGGACCATATGGGATGCTGGGAATCGAACCCGGGTCAGCTGTATGCAAGGCAAACGCCCTACCCACTGTTCTATTGCTCCAGCCCCTTTATTTTATTTTATTTTATTTTTCTCCAAGTGTCCATTTTTAAAGTAGTTGACGTGGGTGGCTGGATTTTCTCTTTGTCAAACTCCACATTTCAGTAAGGACTGTAAATCTGTCACCTGTGGAGCCGTCTTTTAAGTGCAGTCTGGAAACGCTTCCAGAGAAATGGCTGTGACAGCACAGCCAGTCACCTGCATAGCAGGCCCTGGGCCTTTGAATTGGGCCCAAAGCAATTAGTTTTAGAAACAGAAACAGGAGTCTGGAGTGATAGTCCAGCGGGTAAGACCTTGCCTTGCATGCCAGCCGGGTTTGCTCCCTGGCATCCCATACGGTCCCCAGAGCACCGCCAGGAGTGATCCCTGAGTGCAGAGCCAGGAGTAACCCTTGAGCATCGCCAGGTGTGGCCACCCCCCCAAAAAAAATCCCCAAACATAAATAAGCAATTGCTGGGTGATTATGGACTCAGCCAGCTCCCTGTTGGCCCTCACAGAAAATCAGCAAGAATAGTGTCAGCCTGGCAGCAGGAACCAACTAGTTCCTCTCATCTCTACAGCTTACCTCTTCTTCCTCCTGTAAAGGTCCCTATTGTATCCCTTTGTGTGGGGAGGAGCATGTTTTAGGATTTCTGCAAACTGATGGGCTCCCAACCACAATTCTTTGATCCCTAATGAGCGAGCTTTGCCTTTTATTTACCTCCTGAATTGCACCTCAAGTGAGAGTTTTCCACTGGCATAATTGAGGTGCTGTGGGTTTCATTCCGACACCCTTCTTATGACACCTCTGTCCCCTCTTCATAAACACAAAGCCTAAAGCAGTAGGAGTAGGGGCCGGAGAGATAGCACAGTAGGTAGGGCGCTTGCCCTGCACATGGCTGACCCAGGTTCAACTTCCAGCATCCCATATGGTCCCCTGAGCACTGCCTGGAGTGATTCTTGAGTGCAGAGCCAGGAGTAACCCCTGAGCATCACTGGGGGTGGCTTCCTCCCCCGCCCAAAAAAGAAAATTAAAGAAGAAGCATCTGAATTCCCAGCAAGGACAACAGGAACCAATCCTAGGCCTTGCCTTCACCTCACCTCCTCGTGATCAGGCTCAAATGACTTCTGACTAGTGTCACATCTGGCTGACAGTCAAGGCAGAGGGGCTAAGGCGGCATGAAGGGGAGGGACGCATGTCCTAGGATGCTACTCAGTTGCACATGCTTTGTATGCATGACTGGGTTCCATCTTACTACCAAAGAAAGAACAGTAGGTAAGGGCTTGGACCAGGGACCAGAGGTGGCAGAACGAACTGGACCTTGCTTTGCACGCAGGATGCCGGGTTTGATTCCCAGCCTCACGGCCATGGACAGGGCCCTGCGCCAGGGGTAGGCCCTGAGCTCTGCTGGCTGTGGCCCTAAAACAAAAGCAAGCAAGCCTAGGAGCACGGGCCACGCAGAGGACTGAGGTAGATAGCCTACTGTGTTACTTAAGCAAATCACTAAACCTCTCTGAGCTTCCTCAAAACAATCCAGGAACAGGATCAGGGTTTAGTTTCTGGGACTGTCACAAGGCATCAGGGAGGTAATGCTTAGTGTCCTGGACAGAGCACGGGCAAGGGCAAGGGAGAACGTGAGAGAGGGAGAGAGGAAAAAGGGCAGGGGGAAGTGGGGAGAGAGAGAGAGAGAGAGAGAGAGAGAGAGAGAGAGAGAGAGAGAGAGAGAGAGAGAGAGAGAGAGAGAGAGAGAGAGGACGCACATGAGCGCCAAGTCCAGGGAACTGTGACCCCTCAGAATGAAGGCCAGCCTTTTTCTTTGTTTCGGGGCCACACCGGAGGTGCTCAGGGCTTACTCCTGGCTGTGCTCAGGGATCACTCCAGGTGGGCTCCTGGGAGACGGCATGGCGTGCCAGGGATCAAACAGGCCAGGTGCGTGCGAGGCAGGTGTCTTGCCCGCTGTATTGGGCCCTAACGGCCAGTCTTATGAAAGGTGAATCTGCTTGGCCAGACTTTTCATCTGCTCAGCAGAAACTCCTGCGAACCAGCCGTCCCAAGGGAGGATCTGTCTCTCAGCCGCTCTGCGGCCGGGAGTCCCAGCGCGCCCGGGGGCGGGGGCGGGCGTTGTTTACCATGAATACCCTTAGTGCGCGCCCTCCCTCGGCCCGGGAGGCCAGGGACTGGGTTTCTCTAACAAACACCATGGTGGTTCTCCTCCGGAGCCGGAAACCCCGCCCGCAACTAGGGCCAGGCCGAGCCGTTTTCCCCCTTTGGACCTTCGCCCACGATGGATTGGCTCCATCATCTCGGGGTCTCAGAAGGGTCCCTGTGTGGGGTGACGCGGGTCGGACAGAGCTCGATTCTTCTACCAAGCTTGGCTCTGCTAAGGCAGCACAAACGCAGCCAAAGACAGTGTGTGTGTGTGTGTGTGTGTGTGTGTGTGTGTGTGTGTGTGTGTGTGTGTGTAGGGGGCACGTTGGGTTCTGATAAGACTTTTTTTTTGTCTTGTTTTTTTGTTTTTGGGTCACACCCGGCGATGCACAGGGGTCACTCCTGGCTCTGCACTCAGGAATTACCCCTGGCGGTGCTCAGGGGACCATATGGGATGCTGGGATTAGAACCCGGGTCGGCCGCGTGCAAGGCAAATGCCCTACCCGCTGTGCTATCGCTCCAGCCCCTAAGACTTTATTTTTAAGTACACACATTGGGTGGGAGTTGATCTGTGGGCCCTGGATGCCCGCCTCGGCGCTCTGGCAGGACCCGTCTCTTCCCGGGACACCCATCAAAGACAGACCCAGGTGTGTATAAAAAAAAAAAAAGTGATATGTGTCTTTTAATTTGAAATTCTCCTCTGGAAAGGACGAGCTGAAGTCGCCCAGGCCCCCTTCCTCCCCAGCTGGATCAGACGATCCTGGCTCAGGTTCCCACCTACAGAGAAAACAGTTCGAGGCAAGAGCCCTTGCAAGCCGTGGCCCGGCTGGGCCCCCGGGCTCCTGGGCGGGAGGGCCGGCGGCCAGCGCTGCCCTTCCACCCGCTGCGACACCCTCCGGCTGATGCTCTCAGTCTCTGCAGCCGGCCCCCCACACATGTCCCACGGGGGAAGGCTGGCGGCACGGGGGTCCCATTCCGACTGTCTCCGGGGCCCCTGTCCCCTGCCAGCCAGGGTGGAGGTGAGAGCCCGGAGCGCAGAGCACCTCCGTGTCACTGAGTCCGGGGCTTGGGAGCTGAGCCCGAGTCCTGTGCCGGGGAGCAGGCCGAGGCACCAGCAGCAAGTGGGGCACCTTGAGATCCATCCGGGAGCACGCATGTGGGGCACGGGAACCACCAGCGGTTCTGCAAGAGAGACACACCAAGGCCGTGTGGAATGATGGTCCCGAGGCAGCCACTTTGCACAGAGACCAAAACCACCAAGTTGAGGCACAGCCAACCAGACGTGGGAGGCCCGCCAGTCCGAGGGCCGCTCTCAGGAGCCCATGGGGCTGGGCATGCCCATTCTGTGCACCAAGTCAGAGAGACCCCGGGAAGTCCTGGAAGGGGTTCACAGACAGTAAATTCAACGGGCTCTGGGCCCGCCTTCCGGGACAGGCCAGCAGGTCGCCTCAAACTACCGCAATGGACCAGTTTGTGCACTTGAAGACTTACGGCTGTGGGGCCGGAGCGAAAGTACTGAGGGTGGGGTGTTTGCTTTGCATGCAGCCGTCCCGGGTTCAATCCCCGGCATCCCTGGGGCACCGCCAGGAGTAATTCCTGAGTGCAGAGCCAGGAGTAACCCCTGAGCATCGCCAGGTATGACCCAAAAAGCAAAAACACCAACAAAAAAGCCCAAAAGGATTGATGGCTGCCGGATCCTAGTCGGGCCAGAGGACAAACCCCCCAGGGGCTGATGACGAGGTGGCAGAGAGCCACAGCCGGGCGTGGCATTCTGGAGCCAGCTGGCACCAAACAGGCCCTTCTTGGTGAGCATGAACAAGGAGAAAAGGGCAACTTCCCCCTGAAGCCCTGTCACCCGGACCCCCGAGGGAGGAGGAAGACCACTGACATTCTGACTCAAAGGGACGGCACCTGGGGGTGGGCTGTGACCTGCCCCCCGCCGCTGCACAGAGAGGCCCCGCAGGTGAGACCCTTCCTGACCTCAGCCAGCCTGGAACAACTCACAAGCTTTGGCTCCGGACATTGCGACCACCAGGCCTGACCCCTGCGTGACCCCTCTTGGAGTTCTCTGCACGGCTGCCCCAGGAATGTGGGGGGAGGGCACGGATATTTGGGAAGTGCCCCCCAAGGAACCTCTTCCCAGGCTCATTCCTTAGAAACACATCCCCCCCCACCCACCCCCGGGCCGGAGCGATAGCACAGCGGGAAGGGCCTTTGCCTTGCACGCGGCCGACCCGGGTTCGATCCCCGGCATCCCATATGGTCCCCCCAAGCACCGCCAGGAGTAATTCCTGAGTGCAGAGCCAGGAGTCACCCCTGAGCATCACTGGGTGTGACCCAAAAAGCAAAAAAAAAAAAAAAAATAGAAACACATCCCCCCCACCCCCCGTCCCGCAAATGCCCGCCGCCAAGCACAGAAGCACTTACGAGCCCGTGCGGGAGTGACGGGTCTCGGGAGCAGCTGGCGCGGCCCGGCCCTCACTGGATGAGGCCGTCGGGCTGCCCGTTCTGGGCCACCTGCGTGGTCTCGGGGGCCGGGGCGGGCGCGGGCGTGTTGCTCTGCAGGTAGCGGCGGAAATCCTTCATCATGGGCCGGAGGACCTGGATGAGGACGCTCAGGGCGGCCTGGGTGCCCTCCATGGCCTGGGCCTGGCGCTCCTGGGCGCAGGCCTGCACCTCCTGCGAGCGCCGGATCATCTGCAGCAGGTCGTTCTGCTGCTCCAGGTGCTGCGCGATCTCCTTCACGTGCAGGTTGGTGACGCGCTGCTCCTGGATCAGCTTGGCCGAGTTGAGGGCGATGCGGCTCTTGAGGGCCTGAGGCTTGACCGAGGCGTCGGCGGGCGGGGCCATCATCTCCACGGGGGTCTCGGCTGGCAGGGCCGGCGGGGCCTCGGCGGTGCAGTACTCCACCACCCCCTCCTCCAGCGTGTGGTAAGTGGTCTCGGCGGGGACTGCGGGGGAGGGAAGAGCAAAGGTATCACTCTAGAGAGAGACCAGCTGGCGGCGGCGGTGGGGGTGCAGGGGGGTCTGTGAGCCCGGCCGGCATGCCCAGAGTAAGGCTTGTGCAAAGGAGTCTCGACCCTGGGCTGGGCACGCACAGGAATCCCGTGAACCCGCTGGAGGACACCCAGAGGGAAGTCCTGCCGCTCTCACGGGGAAGCCGCCTAAGGTCAGGGCTGGAGCAACAGCACAGCGGGGAGGGTGTTTGCCTTGCACACGGCTGACCCGGGTCCGATCCCCAGCATCCCATATGGTCCCCCGAGCACCTCCAGGAGTAATTCCTGAGTGCAGAGCCAGGAGTGACCCCTGTGCATCACCTGGTATGATCCAAAAAGCAAAAAAAAAACCCCAAAAAACAAAAATAAAAAAGCAGTCCTCACTGAAGCCAGTGGGGGGGGGGGGGGGGAAGACTTGCCTAAGGTCACACCAGTTATTCAGCAGACCAGGGAGCAAAGCCAGGTCCCCTGACACATGTGCACCCAACACACAGCACCAGCACCCAGGGACACTCTCGGCCAGCTCTCTGCAACCGCGCCCCCCCTCCCTCCTCCAGCCCTAGAGAAGAGGAGGTGCAGGTGGGACGGGCAGCACCTAAGCCATCTCTCTACCATCTTGGGCACTTCCCTCCTTCCCAGCAATACCGAAAGGTCCTGACTGGTATTCAGTTTAGCAGTAACTCACATCCTTCGGCCCTACTAATCCCCAAAGGTCCTGACTGTTCCTCAGGCCCCTGATGAAGACCGACCTGGCCTCCTCCTCCTCCTCCCTGGGGAAGCCACCCCGCCGCAGGACTCCTCATCGCCAGAGCTCCCCCCAGACCTCTGCCACCAGGCACGCTGGCAGTCACTGCACAGAGTCCAATCCGAGTGGCGCTGATGTCACTCATCGCTGAGAACCTCTGAAGGGGTGCCAGCCCCGCTGGCCTCCCTGCAGGCAGGTGGCACAGGTCATTCTCACCCCCTCCCCTTGTGCTTTGGGTTTCCCTGACACGGCAGTTATTCGTGATTCCTCGCTGGGTCCAGCCTGTGCCTCAGAGCGTGTAACTGGCCCGCATTTGGGCACAGGTCAAGCCCGGGCCTGGCCACAGCGTCACTGCTGACGTGTGGACAAACAAATGAGACGAACACCAGTGACTCTGGGCTACCTTTGCACCGGACCTCACTGTCCTGTGAGGACAAGACTTTGCCCTGAGCAGGCGTGGCTGTTCCATTCACTTGGTCAGCTGAAAACTGCCCTTGTTTGTTTGTTTATTTGTTTTGGGGCCACGCCTGGCGATGCTCTGGATTATTCCTAGGTCTGCAGTCAAGAATCACTCCTGGCGGTGCTTAGGGGACCATATGGGATGCTAGGGGTTGAACCCGGGTTGGCCACGTGCAAGGCAAATGCCCCACCCACTGTCAATCCCTCTGGCCCAGAGAGCTTGTCTAGATGCCCTGGGAACCATCAACCCTGGGGCGGGGGGCGGGGATCCCCACGGTGGGTCTTCAAGGACCACACAACTCAATCACGGTGGTGGCAAATCACCATCCAGAGGCAGCAGAGTGAGGGCGTCCCCGACGGGAGGGACTCGTGTCTACAGGGAGTCGAGGGGGCGGGGGAGTTCTGGGCAGGCCTCTGGGTCTTCCAAGACCCCCATGGAACATTTAACCCTTGCAGCCAACCTTCCCCAGTTGGCCTGTGCCCGCTGGCCCTTCCCATTCTGCACTCAGACCTGGACAGGAGAGGTCACTCACTCTGTGTCAGGGTGACCGTGGCTGCGGCAGCCGTGGCCGTGGGTCCCAGGGCCACGGGGTGGATCTCCGTGGTACTAGGCAGGCTGATGATGGTGGCCTCGCCCAGCAGGTTGCAGATGCGCTGCTGCATGGGGGTGAGTAGCACAGGGGCCACGGCGGGACCCGTGCCGCCACTGCCACCACCAGCGCCAGGACCACCAGCTCCATCCTCCTCATTAGGCCCCGGGGCCTCGCCCCCCTCCACGGCTGCCCGGACCTGGGCCACCTTGCGCCGGACCTCGGTCTTGAGGTCAGACCACTTCTTCTTGACCTCGGGCAGCTCCCTGCGGCACGTGGCCACGGCGTTGACCCTCCGCAGGATGCTGTGCCAGGCTGCGCTCTTAGCAGCCAGGGGGACCCCAGCGTTGAAGTGGTTCACCAGCAGGTGCTTTTTCAGTTCCAGCTCCTCCACGATGATCTCCACCTCTCGCTCTGAGAAGTTCATCTTCCTTTTCTTGGCTGGGACGGCCATGGCCTCGCCCCAGCCCTCTTTTTTTAAAAAAGAAACTTTAATTCCCCTCTATAGCCTCAGTACCCCTTCTCTTCTTCCTCTGTCTCGCCCCTCACCCAGCCCCCTCCAGGGGATGGGCCGGGCTTGCCCAAAGTCAAGCACCAGGCCTTAGGTAACCCCTCTCGCTACGCAAAGTGCTTAGGGCCCAGTCCCGACCGGCCCAGCCGCTGCCAGCCAGCTGCGTAATGGCTTCCTGAATCTGCCTCTTCCGCCGGGGAGTGCGTAGTTCCGCCCACTGCCCCAGTTCCCGCCTTCCCCAGCTGCTCCCGGGGAGCCTGCCCTCCCGGTTGGTCCCTGCTGAAATGTCATGTCGCTCATTGGTCCGTTTGAGCTATCACTCAGCCAAGGAACACGCCTTCCTACAAATACTGGCCTGTTCATTGGCCTAAAGATATATCTGCGCTACAGAACGCACCGCCTACCTCGCTGTACTCACTCCAATTGGAAAATCGTTCTGTCATTCAATCATCAGCATTGCGACTACCACGCCGTTAAATTTAGCTTTTTTTTTTTTTTGGCAGTTAAGGGAGTGAGATTACCAAAACCTGATCTCCTGAGGTTCCCTTGCTGCTTTCGGCCTTGAAACTCTAGCCAATTTTAAACTCTACCCGCGGGCGAAAACTCTGCTTCGAAACCGCAGCTCCCCGAATGCGTCTTCTCCCAAACCCAATTTCCCATCTGAATTACGGTCATTCCGCACACTACCGCTCCTTCCGTCGTTACGATGCCGTCGCCTAAGCGGCGTTTCTCAATGGAAATTGGACGCGGGGTCTTTCGCCTGCCAATCACATCACTTCTACCAATCGTGGCGTGCTTTCCTCTCTCCGGGCCCGGCTCAGCCAATCCTCGCCTCCCTCAGTTTGAATCGGTCCCAGGCTGGGCTCGAGTAGCCCCGCCCCCTCCATTGAGCTGGGAAGCTCGGGGCGCTGTGGGCGGTCCCCGGGAAGTCCCCGCCCAGCCAGGGTGGCCGTTCTTGCCGGTGATTGGCCGGCGGCAGCGCCGGGGCGTGGCCGGGGAGGAGGCGCGCGGCGGGGCGGGGTTCCCGGAAGCGGCCCCCTCCCGCCAGCCGGCCGGCATCCCAGAGCCCGCGCTCGCCGAGTGGAGACGCCCGGCGTGTCTTCCGCGTTCTCCCCGCCGGCCCGTCGCCCCCGCCCGGCGCCCGGCGCCCCCGCCTCGCGCCCGATGGTGAGCAGCGTGTTGTGCCGCTGCGTGGCCTCCCCGCCGCCGGACGCCGCCGCCACCGCCTCGTCGTCGTCGTCGTCGTCGTCGCCGCCCGCGTCCGTGGGGGACCCGTGCGGCGGCGCCGTGTGCGGGGGCCCGGACCACCGGCTGCGCCTGTGGAGCCTCTTCCAGGCGCTCGACGTCAACCGCGACGGCGGCCTGTGTGTCAACGACCTGGCCGTGGGGCTGCGGCGCCTGGGACTGCACCGCACCGAGGGCGAGCTCCGGGTAGGCGGCGCGGCGGGCACCTCGGGGCGCGGGGGGGCGGCGACAGGTGCGCGCCGCCGGGTGACAGGTGCGGCCGGGCCCTCGGACGCGGCGGGGCGGGTGGGCGCGGCCCCCCGGCGTCCCGGCTGGACGCCCGGTCAGTGCGCGGGGGGCGCGGGGGCGAGCGGAGAGAGCTCCGCGTGCGCCGCGAGGGGCCCCCCGAGAGGCCCTTCCTGCCCCCGGAGTGGCCGGGCGGGTTCAGGAGTCCGCCCGCGGCCGCCCCCCGGCCTCGAGCTGTGCTGGACGCAGGTGGGCCCCCCCCGCCGCCGCTGCCCCTCCCCGCCTCGGCCCTGCCAGCCAGCCCTGGGCCCGATCCGGTGCCGCCCCGAGCATGTGGGAGGCGAAATGGGAACTGGGCTTGCGGGCAGCAGCTGCGGTGGGCGGCCGGGACGCGCAGTTCCCGGCCTCGCGCGCTGGGAGGGGGGTCCCAGGAGGGCAGAGCTGGCAGGGCAGAGGGGAGGCAAGGGGGGAGGCAAGGGGGGAGCCGGCGGCATGGTTCCTAAAAAGCAAACGCCCGGCGCTTGGAGGCCGAGTGGTTTCGATTGTCCTGTGGGCACCTGGCCTGAGCACGGGGGTGGCAGGGGAGCGCCTCTGAGACACACACACACGGTCGGTCGCATGCTCACTGGGTGCTTGCAACATACACACTCAGTGTCATTTGCCTTCTGGATGAACCACACACAACACACGCACCTGGCATTTGCATCCAGATGGACACACACACACACACACACATAATACACACATACACATACATACACATTCTTGCCTCCCAGAGACCTTTTCCCAGTAATCTGTTCAACACACACACAACACACACACACTCTCTCTCTTGCCTCCCGGAGACCTTTACCCCGTAACCTGTTCCTGTTAAACACACACACACACACACACACACACATGCACACACACGCCTCCCAGAGACCTTTGCCCCGTAACCTATTTCGCTCCCACTTGCCTCCCTTTGCTGGCTCAGGGCAGTGACCTGGCTCCTCCCCACACATGCAGAAACCACCTGGTTAAGCATCAGGGAATTACACTGGTGTGTTGCTGGGTGGGCATCCAGAAGGTGTTTTTGAACTCAAGTCCCCCATATCTTAGATCAGCGTCCCGGGATGGACCTCGGAAGCCCAGCTCACTGGGTTAAGTCCAGGCGGTCTCGAGACAAGTTAGGAGAAAACATTGGTAAGCGAGTTTCACACAAAATGGCGTGAGCTGGCTCTTTCCCCACGCATATCTGATGAATAAGTCCCTTAGAGGGAAGATGGCTAAATTCAGGCACTTAGGAGGAAGGACCCCTTGGCAGCCGGACCCCCCTGTTTTACGGGGCCTTACTCCACTTGGTGGACTGCCTGGCACCCTGGGGTGTACGCATGGGGGACACCAGGTGCCTCGGCTCAAGTTCCAGTATTCACGTGGGTCAGAGCACATCTGATATTGAGCCTAATCCATTTTTTTGGCAGTAAATGTCTAAGGGCAAGTAAGGAGAAAGTGATCGTTTTTCATTCCAGTGTGGAAAGAAGATGTTTTTGATAAAAGTGGGGAGCCAGGTCTTTGGTGGTCGGGTGGGGGGGGGGTGTGGAGTGACCTATGGGCTCTAAGATCTTTAATTCTGTAAGTTTTATGAGATGAAAGAAAGTATATTTGAAGCAATTGGTTTTTTGGTTTGGGGCCACACCTGGTGGTGCTCAGGGCTGACTCCTGGCTCTGTGCTCGCTCAGGGGACCCCAGGGGGTGGGAGAACCTGGATCAGCCATCTACAGGACAAGCACTGAGAACAATTTTGCGTTTTGTGTGTAGGCTTACTATGGGCTGTTTCTTTTCTTTCTTTTTTGCTTTCTCCACTGGTCATTCTACACCCAGGGCTAAGTTAAATTAGATCAGTGACATCTGCAGTTTTGAGAGAGAGCAGACAGCCACTTCTTTCCCTTCCTCCCCTCTCCTTTCTGTTTTCAGCCACACCCCCGGCAGTGCTGAGGGTTTACTCCTAGCCGTGTGCTCAGGGATCACTCCTGACGGGGCTCGGGGGACCGTACGGGGCTCACGGGATCGAATATCTCTCTGGCCCCTGTTTCTTACGCTGGAAGGGAAGCACAGATTGTCCTGCGGGGTGTTTTCAGTTTTCAGGGCTGGCTTTTTGTAACTCACCGGGCAGCCGGAAAGCAGCCGGAAAACACCCTATCTTGAGCTCGGTGCCACTTCCTGTTGAAACAGTATTAATATTAACTACCTGCTGCACTTTTGCAGATCCAGGGGGAACTGGGGCGGGCCGAGGCATCCGCTGCCAGTTGCAGGGAAATAGCTTTTGACAAACATCAAACTTGGACCACTGTTTTGTCTACCCCACTGGGCCAGGCTGGAGACGCCGGGGTTTGAGCAGGAGTCAGGGGGTTTGAGCAGGAGTCAGCTGTGGGTGGGGGGTGAATTGGGGGCGAGCTCTCATTTGAAAAGAACGGGCAGACTTCAGCGTCTGCCTTTGTCTCTGAAGAAATTGAGAGCGTTGAAGGGAAAATGACTTAAAATGGAAGTGGACAGAGAGGTGGATGGCCGCCAGCCAAGGAAATTTACTTTGGAAGGAGCATGTGAGCACGAAGCATCCTGGGACCAAAGGGAAGGTTTGTTAAGGAAGGAGAAGACGATGACAGCATGACAATGGCAGTGACTTTGGGAGACCAGCTTCAGCTGGAGCTAATTATAGCATTGTCTATTTAAGGCATTTTCATGTGACCAAGCGAGACCTTTGTCTTAAAACAAATTTCAAGCATGGGCTAGAGCTCAGGCAGCCAATCAGAGGAAGAAAGCACTCTGGGTTCTGAGTAAGTAGTTGGCCCCTTAGCCGAGGTGCCCCTGTGTGGCTGGCATGGAACCCAGGTGGGAGTTCTGGAAGTGGGGGAGGGGTGCTTGCTAATCCAGTGCCTGTGGTTTCAGGTAGAGCCTCACAGGAACTTTGGGAAATAGAGGCGAGACCAGGGTTTTACTCTTTTACCAGGGGTCTACACCAGGATCCACACGACTTTCCAAAAAAATAACCCAACTGCTTGAAAGAAGGATCTGGAACCATCTTCTGATCCTGTCCTGCATCTCTTTATTGTTTGCTGTACCTTTCATTTTAAGTTTTGGTTGGAGGGGCCACATCATGTTCCATGGGGGTCTACTCCCAGCTCATCATCAATCATAAACTAACCTTTCGGGTTAGTTTATCCCCCTTACAACCCCATCCCTGCCATTGTGTTTTTCTTTCTTCTTTTTTTTTTTTCTTTTTTGGGTCACACCCAGAGATGCACAGGGGATACTCCTGGCTCTGCACTCAGGAATTACTCCTGGCGGTACTCGGGGGACCATATGGGATGCTGAGGATTGAACCCGGGGCAGCGGTGTGCAAGGCAAACACCCTCCCCGCTGTGCTATCGCTCCATCCCCCATTGTGTCCCTTGGTTTTTTTTTGTTGTTGTTGTTGTTTGTTTATTTGTTTTTTTGTATTTTGATGGAACTTGGGGCTGGAGCAATAGCACAGCGGGGAGGGTGTTTGCCTTGCACATGGCTGACCCAGGTTCGATTTCTCTGTCCCTCTCAGAGAGCCTGGCAAGCTACTGAGTAGGTATCCTGCCCGCATGACAGAGCCTGGCAAGCTACCCGTGGCATATTCAATGTGCCAAAAACAGTAACATGAAGTCTCACAATGGAGACATTACTGGTGCTCGCTCGAGCAAATCGATGACCAAAGGGACTACAGTGCTACAGACAGATGGAACTTGAAGAGGGCTCTGCTCAGGACTTTTGGAAGAATTAAAAGATACGAGATCAGTTTCTAACCCTCTGAGGGCTTTAAAATAGGTTTCTAGATTATCTAGAGATTATCTGTCAAATAATGCAAATCCTCCCTCCCCTGCTTCTCCTTGACCCAGCCAGCAGGGGAACAGTCTTGTGTGCTGAAAGAATCCGACAGAACATCGATGAGGTGGTCGCTTAATCAACAGTGCTATTGAACTAGTGTGCCTTTTAGATACTTGATGATGTGTAGTGTGGGAAAGCTGTTTGCCTCAGTAGCTGGACTTAGATCTCATAGTTTGCAGAAAAGCATTTTCTCATTGAAAAGGGGTAGCCCATTAGAAAAAAAGAAAGCTGCCGTATCGCTGGGTGTGACCTCAAAGCCCCCCCAAAAAAAGTGCTGTACTACTTGAGTTAATACATGAAAGGAATTGGATTGTATCTTGAAAGATTGGTTACTGACTTGAAAGTAATATCAAATTAATGAGATATATAAAGAGGGGGAGAGGATTTGGCCCACCCATTGGTGGTGCTTGGGGGGGATCATATATGGTGCCAGGAATTCAAACTGGTGGAGTGAGATTCGAAGCAAGCACCTTAACCTCTGTACTCTCTCGTGTGCGTATTTGGCAGCGTGGAGCCAGGTGCCCTGATCCTAAGACTAAGTAAATAAGAACATCACAAGAATATGCCGGGCAGCCCTGTCGTGAACTTTGGTTGCATGAAGTCCTTTGATGTTCAGTCATTAATTGCTGAGGATGCACAGAAGCCCCCGAGGGGGGGTGTGGGGCAATAGTACAGCAGGGAGGGAGTTTGCCTTGCACGAGGCTGACCTGGGTTCTATCCCCAGCATCCCACAGGGTCCCCCAAGCACCACCAGGAGTCATTCCTGAGTGCAGAGCCAGGAGTAACCCCTGAGCATAGCTGGGTGTGACCCAAAAAGCAAAAAAAAAAAAAAAGAAAGAAAGAAAAGGAAAAGAAACCCTGCGGGGAATGAGAAATATTTTGCTGGTATGCATTATTCATTTCTGTGGCAGCTGAATGTAGTAATGGGATGGATTTTCATCCGGGCAGACTTTTCCTTTCCAGTCATTCCTTCTGATACCGAGGCTTTACTGTGGGGGTTGGAGAGCTGGTACGGTGGCACGGGGCACGCCCTCGGGCACGCATGTGGTTCCCTGAGCACCGTCAGGGTAAGCCCCAGGCATCGCTGGTGTAGCTGAACCTGCCAGCGCCCCCCCCCCCCGCAGTGAGCTCATGAATTTAGACCTATACTAAGTTCCTCTCTGCGTCTTCTCCTTCCCAATAAACATTCCTATTAAAAAATAAATAAATAAAGACCACGGGCTGGGTCATTGGTCATCAGAGCCCACGGGGGCAGTGTCAGCCCCTGTGTTAGACTGAAGTCAGCCTGCACTTCCTGCTCCCCCATCTTCAGCGTGGCCCCAAGTTCATCTTCAGGAGCGAAAGGGATCCAGGACCCTCTGAGTATCTGGGAGCAATTGCCTTACCGCAGTTCGGCTGCTGCTAAAAGCAGCACATCATGCATCGCTCATACGTCTTGCTCCCACGCCTCTCACGGCTCTTAGCTGGGGATTTAGGAGCAGAGCACCCCCACCCCCAGCCATGAGTTCCTGCTCTGCAGGTCATGGTTACCCCTGTGGTGTCAGAGGAGCCCAGCACGGCCAGGTGTTTCGAGACCCCGCATTCTGTCTGGCTATTGCTGCTCATCTCCCTCTGTGCCGAATTTAGAAATCAAAATTCTCAGCGGTGTGTCCATGTAGGGAAAAGACCTTTGTCTTGAGCAGATTCCGTACTTTTTGCAGTTGCGGGGGTTATCTGGGAGCCCTGGGAGGTGGGCCGGGGCTACTGCAGTAAGGTTCCTGTGTAACCAAGTCCAGCTGGGGCAGGCTGCTGAGACAGGAAGTGGAGCCGGGAGGGAAGAGAGATGGAGGTGGGGGAGGGCCCCACGGAGCTGAAGTGAACAGGGGTTCTCTCCAGGGGAATAAATGTTCTGAGAACCGGTGCTGGAAACAGGATCCCGTGTGGCGTGTGAATTTATCTCAGTAAAACTGTTTCTTAGGGGTGGAGCGATAGTATAGTGGGTAGGGCGTTGACTTTGCACGTTGGGTGACCTGGGTTCGACCCCCCCCCCCCCGACTCCCCCAAACACCGCCACGAATCATTCCTGAGTGCGCAGCCAGGAGTAGCCACTGGGCATCGCCAGGTATGCCCCACTCCCCACAGAAAACAGCTTTATTGAAAACCAGCTCCCAAAATGAAAAGATTTTTAGAAAACGGGGGACCGGAGAGAGTCCCCACACACGACCGACCGGGGTTCAGTTCCTGGCATTCCATGTGGTCCCCTGAGCACTGCTGGGTGTGGCCCCCAAACCAAAAACTGGAACAAAAAAAAATCAGGGGATCTAGGGAGCTAGCTCTGAGGACTGTGTGAGGGCGGGCCAGGCTCAGGGCCAGCTCGCCGCCACCAAGCTCAGGTAGCACAAGCACTGCCGGGGCTGGCCACAGAACAGCAATGCGAGGGGCCCGGAGCCCAGGTGCTGTCAACCTGCATTTTGATTCCAACGTTTCCTCCGGGTAACCTGGAGTGAGTTTCCGCCTCTCCACCGTTCCCGTGTCCAAAGGGAAACCTGCAGAAAGGGCAAGACAGAGTCTCTCAGAGGCCGCCACGGACCCGGTCAGTGCACAGCGACATTTTTGCCTGCTGGGACTGGAAGACACCCAGCATCGGTCACTAGGTCCCCCCCCTCCAATTTTGTCCTTGGAGAATGGCAAGGAGACTGGCCGGGGCCCCCAGCAGGAGCCCTGGGCCTTCTGCAGCTCCTCAGGGAAGCTCTCGAGCCCGTGGCCTTCAGGAAGTGACCCAGCAAGGAAGATCCCTGGGCCAGGGAATTTCTGCGGGGAGGGACAAAGGTCTGAGTGTCCAGAAGTTTCCCAAGCCGGAAGCGGCCTCAGCACGGCCCGCCCCTTGCGGGCTTCCAGCAAAGCTGGCGTTCCCACGGAAACGGTAAGCGTTGGGGGGGCTGTGGCTTGAGCTGAATTCAGAACACGGGTGGCTTCCTCACTGGTGCCCTGTTCCATGGACACCGGTGGGTAGTGCGCCAGCTCTGACCCGCCTGAAACTCGGCCACATCCATTTTTCACCCTTTCCGGGCCCCCTGCGGGACCGGGGCTCCAGCTTCCGCCGCCCCGGGGTTCAGGAAGCAGTGACTGAAGCGCTTCCTCCCTGTGGTCTAGAGAAGACCCAGCCAGCGCCTCCGATAAAACCAAGCGGCTGCACCTTGCACACACAAGTACCTGAGTGCCAGGGGCGCTGTAGACGGCAAGGGTCCCCAGGAAGCTTGCAGGGGAGGGAGTCACTTCTCTAGCTCAGGACAGAGGGAAGCTAGCAGCACCCTGCCCCACCCTCCAGCCTCTTTCAGCCTGTGCTCCCCCAGCCCTCTCCTCAGCGGGAATCTGAGGGGACTCAGAGTTGGGTAGTGCCGGGGATCAAACTCAAGCATGCCAGGCAAGTGCTCAGCTGCAGGGCTCCACCCTGACGCGCTGTGACGTTTCTTGCCAAGTTCCATTGCCTGATGGGAAGTGTCCAGGGGCAGAGGGCAGAGAGGGGAGTTTCCTGTCTGGGCACGACAGAGTGGACAGCAGCCTGGGAGCCGTGAGCCGCAGGTCGCGCCCACCTGTACTGGGGGCGGTTCTTGGCCTTTCTCCTCGCAGCTGCCACTTGGGCCAGCACCCCAGGACCGAGCATGCTGGCCATCGGGAAAGGGGTTCCCCACTGTCCACCCTGGCCAGCTGCAATGCAGGCTCTGCCGAGGCGCCGGGAAGATACAAGCGAGGTAAACCCAGGTGCAGTGACTTCTTCCTTTTCCAGTCACATTTTAGGTGTGCTGTTTTTGTTTGTGTGTTTGGGGCCACACCCAGCGATGCTCCAGGGCTTCCTCCTGCCCTTGCTCCAGGGACCACACGGGATGTATGCCGGGGACCCCACAGGCAGTGTGCAGGGCACGTGTCCTGACCCCTGCGCTATCTCCAGCTCAGGTGTGTTGTGTTTTGTCAGTCACTTACATAAAACCTACAGGGGAAAAGTAAAGGTTAAAAAAAAGTAAAGGTAAAGCTAGCTTCCTTAGATAGTGGCGGAGACACTGCCTTTTGTTTGTTTGTTTGTTTGCTTTTTGGGTCACACCCAGCGATGCACAGGGATTATTTCTGGTTTGTGCACTCAGGAATTTGTGCACTCCTGGCTCTGCACTCAGGAATTACTCCTGGCGGTGCTCAGGGGACCCTA
The DNA here is from genome assembly GCF_027595985.1 of Sorex araneus. Classification (NCBI taxonomy): domain Eukaryota; kingdom Metazoa; phylum Chordata; class Mammalia; order Eulipotyphla; family Soricidae; genus Sorex; species Sorex araneus. Next base: position 4,817,518 of record NC_073302.1, on the reverse strand, counting down.
TGGGATGCTGGGAATCCAACCCAGGTTGGCCGCGTGCAAGGCAAATGCCCTCCCCGCTGTGCTATTGCTCCAGCCCCGAAACTGCCTTTTCTTTGGGGGCTAGAGAGATAGTAAGGGGGCTAAATGCTTGCTAGGACTAAGCTCTGAGCCATGACCCAGACCTGGCCCAAACTGACGTGCCCGACCCCCGCGCCTCTCCCCCTGCAAAAAAAAAAAAACCCAAACAACCCTTGTTTCTAAGAGCTGTCTAGGTATAAACTGATTTTTTTGGGTTTGGGGTTTTTTTGTTTGTTTGTTTTTGAAGCCCAAGATTCTTTGTTTTTGTCAAACCTCCAGAGGTAATTCTTCATGTGGGCCTCCCCCTCCCCCCCACACCCCCCTCTTTCCTGGTGCGGGGGCTCGAAACCCAGGGCCTTACAGCAAGGCAAATGATTCCACTGCTAAACTTTATCTCAGTCTCATGGTTGTTTTTTTCTCTTATAAAATTATTATTTTGGTTTTGGGGTCGCACCCGGTGGTGGTCAGGGGTTACTTCTTGCTCTGCACTAATTACTCCTGCTGGTGCCTGGGGGACTATGTGGGATGCCGGGATCAAACCCAGGTTGGTCTCATGCAAGGCAAATAGCCCTGTACCTGCTGCACTGTCTCTCCAACCCCAGTTTTCTTTTTTGATTGACAGTAAGACTAATATTGTCGAGTTTTCCTTCCTCCACCCCCTCTCCTGGTAGCCTCGATTTATCGTCAGAGTCCAAGGGTTTGCTTTTATTGGCCATCAGCCGTTCTCCTCTGTTTCTACCTATGCCACATAAAAGTGGGATCATCTGGCATCTGTCCTCCTCCCTCTTATTTCACTCACTGTGACATCCTCTAGTTCTGTTCATGCTGTCGCCAAAGGAAAGATTTTACCTTTTCAAGACCAGTTATTTTCCTTTTTTTTTTCTCTCTGTTTTCTTTTTCTGTTTTGTGGGGAAGGGGCTGGCTGGGCCACTCCCAGCTGTGCCCGGGGCTTATTCCTGGCTCTGTGCTACGGGATCACTCCTGGCAGGCTCGGGGCCCCCTAGGGGTGCCAGGGACAGAATCCAGGTCAGTCACATGTGAGGCCAGTGCCCTACTCGCTGTGCCATCTCCGGCCTCCAAGACCTATTCTCTTACCCACGGGACGTGCCCCTGGCACTGCCAGCCTGAGAGGTGGGGGACTGGGCAGGGCTCACTCTCTGCCCTCTGCAACCCTCCCGAGGCCCGAGCGAGCAGCTGGCAGCAGCGGTGTGCCTGCACTCAGTTTCAGCTTGCGGGTGTGACTCTGAAGTGTGCCAGTGGGCCTGCAGGAGCCTGGCATGGGCTGAGGGATTTCTTGGCTGCAGCGGGTAGATGGCGCTTGTGTGGGGCATGGTGCAGGCGTGGGGGGAGGGAAGGGCGGTTGCGGACTCCTAGGGATCACTTTGGGATAAGGGAGTCCCTGGCACTCACTCCTGGGCTCAGGAGCATTTTCTCCCCCCTCGCCTTCCGGCCTGGGCCCAGCACAGCTAATCCGAGGGAGTACCCGCCTCTCCCGTGAGCAGAAAGCGAGAAATGCTGGGTGCCCTTCTCCTTGCTCTGTTTCTTTGTTTTTTTTTTTTTTTTTTCCTTTTTTGGGTCACACCTGGCAATGCACAGGGGTTACTCCTGGCTCATGCACTCAGGAATTACTCCTGGCGGTGCTCAGGGGACCGTATGGGATGTTGGGAATCGAACCCGGGTCGGCCGTATGCAAGGCAAACGCCCTACCCACTGTGCTATCACTCCAGCCCCTGTTTCATTTTGTTTTGCTCTGGGGGACCAGATGGGGCGCTGGAGATCGAACCCCGGTCAGAGGTGTGCAGGGCAAGCGCCTCCCCCCTGTCCTAACTCTCCGGCCCCATCCCTGTCCATGTTACGGCTCAACTCTTGCACTGCCCGCTGGGCTGCCGTTGTTTACCGCGAAGCTTGTTCTAGAGGAGAGGAAATGACATCTGTTAGTAGACATTGCCTTGGACTTCGTACCCCAGCGGGGTGTGGACGTGTCCGGGGAGTAAATCACGCGACCCGAGAGATTTCGTGCGCCCGCCGCTCTCCTCCTCCCGCCACACACCGGGCTTCCTGCAGGGACTGTTGGCCCCAGCTTGATTTTTTTCCCCTGTGGAACTTCCGCCAAGGAAATTACTTAAGGGGATTTCAGCCTTTTTCATCACTGCAGGCTTGTCCTCATCCACGCCCAGGGTTTCAGTTGTGGCCCAGAGGTGGGTGTCTGGCCCTGTCCTGGCTAATTGCGGGCGAGTCGGGGCAGGAGGGGTCCTACCTGCCTCCGCTGTGCCGAGAGACACCGGATGTGAGCGTTTAAATTGGACAAAGGACTCATGTCAGAGGCTGAGTCATCTCAGCTGTGCCCGAGAAACACCCAATACCCATCAGCTACGCCCTTATCAATGGCGCAAAGAGATCCTAGAGGGCACGTGGGCAGAGGGCTTAGCTCAGGCTTTAAACAGGCAGGAGGCCCAGATTCCATCCGGGCATCAGGTGGTCCCTGACCTTTCCCCTGAGCACTGTGGTCCCCCCGCGCCTCTCAGGGACCACTCCCGGCTCTGTGCTTAGAAGTAGCCCCGTTGGCACGCCGGAGTGAGGCCTTATGTAGGACTGGGGATTTGAACTGGTGCCAGCTCCATGCCAGGCAAATGCCTTAACCCCTGTACCATCTCCCCGACCCCGATTATCTACCTTTGTGTTATTTCGTTGGTTTTGATTCCAGTTGTGATCCAAGATGATTTTGCAGTTTTGACTCGTTCAGATTCCTAGAAAATGCCTCCCGTGTAACCAGTTTGGCCCAGCCGCCCCCATTTTCATATCCGATGCCCTTGGGCCTGAGAGATGGTGCAGTGGGTAAGGCGCTGACCCAGATGCAATGCCCAGCATCCCACATGGTTCCTCGGCACCTCCAGGGGTGATCCCTGAGCATCCCTGGGTGTGGCCTGAAAATAAAACTAAAATCCAATCCCATCCTCTGGCTTTCTATTTAGTATAATCTGGCTGCATTAGTCTAACCCAAATCTTCTTTTCCAAACGCTGAAGGTGCCGGCGAGGCCCGCAGGGGGCAGGTCGTGTAGGTGGGTGAACTGGCATCATCGCCCTGGAATCCTGGCTAAGCCCCGCCACCCTGTGGTTACAGGTGCCACCGGGCAGTCCAGGTGAACTTGGAAGGGTTCCCTTCCGTCCCATTGGGAGTTGGGTGTTTTCTCCAAAAACTGGGCGGGGGGGGTGTCCTCTGACTCCCTTCTATCCAGCGGGTCTCTGTTTTCTGGATTTCGGGCTCCTGCAGGTGGTCAGCTGGAAGGTAACCAGGCCCCGCTCGGGTTTGTGTGGCTGTCAGAGGAGGGTTACGCTTGATCGTCTGCCTCTGGACGCGGGCGATGACTCAGGCCAAGAGCGCCCGCTGTGGCAGAGCCCCTCACAATCGCATGCTAGCCCGGTCTGGTCTGCCCACTCCTGCTGCTTGTGGTGCGGTGTGGCGTCAGGAGAGAGTTGAGCCGTATTAAACCCACTGTTTTCTTTTCTGGCCTTTGGGTCATGACCTGCTGTGTCTCCTCCTGATTCCGTGCTTAGGGCTCACTCCTGGCTTTGCTCCAGGGGACCAGAAGCGGTACTGGGGACCAGACCAGGGTCAGCCTTGTGCCAAGCGAGAACCCGAACCCCTGTGTATTACTCTGCACCCCCATTTAGCAGATTTGCAAAAAACAGCCACTTCCTGGTTAGTTGATTATTTCCTTTCCAATGTCAACTATGAGTTTAATTTGTTGTTTTATTTCTTGAGGTGGAAAGGTGAGACCATGAATGTCTTTTTTTTTCTTTTTTTGGTGGTGGGGTGAGTGCACACCCAGCAGTGCTCAGGCGTTACGCCGGGTTCTGCACTCAGGGATCACTCCTGGCGGTGCTCGACAGACCATATGGGATGCCAGGGATCGAACACGGGTCAGCCGTGTGCAAAGTCAGGAGCCTACTGGCAGCTGTCCTGTCACTCCACCCCGAGGCCAAGGATTTCTGTTTGTACACAGGAGCCCCCGGTTTGTTCCCTAACACCACGTGGTCCCCCAAACACTGCCACATGCCCCCACCCATAGACGACTCATATAAGCATTTCCCCTGCGTGCTTGGCTGCATCTCACACTTGGTTGGTTTTGTCTTTGTTTGAGAGGGTCCTATCCAGCGGCGCTCAGGTGTGGCTCTGTGCCCAGGGATCAGTCCTGGTGAGGTCGGGGACCCGAGTGGTGCTGGGGGTTGAGCCCAGGTGCTCGTGCAGCACGTTGCCCGCGGCAGTAGCTCCGGCCGTGCAGCTCCTCGACTGTGTGTTCTTCCGTGCCATTGAGATCAATCTCCTGCACTTCTTTTTCATTTCTTCTCTGACACACGGCTCGCTTAGAATTGTGGTCATCGCTGAGCATTTAGGTATTTTCCAGACATCTGTCATTAGTTTCTCGTGAAATTTTCCCCGTCAAAGTGGGTTTTTTGCGTTAGGCGCACCTGGTATGGGTCCTTGTGTGCTCAGAAGGGAGAGGTGGCCACTCTGTCCACACTGATTCTGGCGCGGTGACTGAGAGAAGAATGTGAAGGCTTTGAGAGTGTGATTGTGGATTGGTCACCTTTCCCTTGGCTTTACTGCATGTATTTGTTTTTGTCTTTTTGTTGGTTTGGCTTTTTGGGGTCACGCCCAGCAGTGCTCAGGGTTTACTCCTGGCTCTGCACTCAGGAATCACCCCTGGCAGTGCTTGGGGGACCATATGGGATGCTGGGAATCGAACCCAGGTTGGCCGCGTGCAAGGCAAACGCCCTATCCGCTGTGCTGTCACTCCAGCCCCTCAATTCCATTTTTATTTCTTTTGCTGGGGGGGGCGTGCTTGGGGGAGCATATTCGGTACAGGAAGAGAACCCCAGAGCCTGCCACTCCCTAGGCAAGTGCCTTAACCCTTGCGCTGGTCTCCCTGACCTCAGTTTATATCTTGAACTTGCACAATCATCCTCCACTGAGATTCGACCATTTACATGGAGATAAAGAACTGAAGCAGGATATTTCTTTTCCCCCACCCTGGCCTTTGTTTGATTGGGGGTGGGGTACACCTTGAAGGGTTCAGGGGCTGCTCCCAGCTCTGTGCTCCAGTATTACTCCAGGCGGTATTTGGGGGATGAAGTGACACGCCCCCCTCCCCCTCCCTCCTTCCCTCCCTCCCTCCCTTCCTTCCTTCCTTCCTTCCTTCCTTCCTTCCTTCCTTCCTTCCTCCCTCCCTCCCTCCCTCCCTCCCTCTCTCCCTCCCTCCCTCCCTCTCTCCTCTCCTCCCCTCCTCCCTGTGCTGGGGTTCAAACCCAGGACATCATTCATCCTACCAATGAGCTCCGTCCCTGTCTCTTCTCATACATTTCGGAACAGTTGTAAACCCAAATACAATGTCAATGCCAAACCCAAATACAGTGTTTTTTTTTTTTTTTAATCTTTCAAAGAGTCGTCCATAATGGGGAAAGAGTGTTGTGTGTTTGCCCACAGTTGGCACTTTGAGCCCTGGCATTTCTTGCCAAGACCCGGGTTGCTGCCAGCGGCAGCCCTGTCTGCCTGGCTCCTATAAGCCCTTGTCATCGTGGATCTGCCATTTTCTGGGCCTTTGAAAAATGTTCCCCTTTCAGAAGATGTTTTTCTGAGGCTAAAATTCTGGAGTAACAGTTTCTAGCAGGAAGTCCCGGTCATTCTCTCTTCCTCTAGCTAGAATGGATTCTTGTTTTCCCGCTGTGTGGCAGTGGAACAAAGCAAAGAATTTCCCCTTCAGGATTTAAGAATTTTCCTCTTTTCGCTGTTTTGGGTTTTTTTTTTTTTTTAATGTTTTCTTGTGAAGGGCTGAAACAATACTCCAGTGGGTTGGGTGCTTGCCATGCACACAGCCAATCCAGGTTCGATTCCCCAGACCCCCAAACGGTTTTCTGAGCCCCATCAGGAGTGTCCCTGAGTTCAGAGCCAGGAGTAAGTCCTCACCGCTGGGTGTGGCCCAACAACCAAACCAGACCAAATGGCTTTGTGATACGCCTGGGTGCATGTAGTTTGTTGCTTAGTCTTGGCATATGCTGAGATCTTGCATTTGTCATTTTCAGGAGGTTCAGGAAAGAAAATGTGGCCGTGCTCGAACCCAGGCCCCCGAGCTGCACGCGGAGCATGGCGCTCCAGCCCAGGGGTAGACGTAGCGCTGGTTCCCCGGCCCAGGCGGTTCCTGTTTCTGTTGATAAGTCTTCGAGTTCACTAAGCTTTTCTTCACACGGTCTCATCTGCTCTTTCAGCGGGCCCAGTCTGTCGTTTGTACCAGCCGGCTTGGTCGTCCGTTGGTCCTTGAGCTTATAGAGCACAGCTGTGGCGTGCTGGCCCTGTCCACTCTGGGGAGTGGCCCTTCCAGCTGAGTGGTTTCTGTTTCTGCTGGGTCTGCCCCTGCTTCTGTGCATTCATGTCGACCTTTCCTTGGACCTGATCTGGTGGGGTGCTGGCTAGATCTTTATTCCTATGAGTATTCTTTCGTTTGTTTATTTTGGGGTAGGGGCCACCTCTGGCTCTGTGCTCGGGGATCACCCCTGGCGGTGCTTGGGGAACCGTATACAGTGCTGGGGATCAAACCCAGGTCAGGCCTCTAAACCTCTGGACGATCTCCCCAGCCCTCCTTGAAATGCTCTTTAACTTGATTGGGGCTGCAGGCTAGTGACTTGACTGCAAACCGGGAACCAGCTTGGCTTTTCCCAAGGCATTTGAACCTTAGCAAGAGCAGTGGCTAGAGTGGGCTGACGCTGCCTCGCTGCTGAGGAAGGCCCCTCCGAGTACCTGCCGGAACCTTCCTGGCTGGGGTTGCAGGCGCTGTTCTTAGTGCTGTCATCTGGGGGCCACTCCCAGCAGTGCTCGGTGGATTGTGAGGTGCTGGGGACCAAAGCCCGGCCTTGCCCATCAGGGCACGTGCCCAGCCCGGGAGGCTGCCTGCAGCCTTGCCTGTGGTTCTGTCGCATCAGTTAGAGCTGTGCATGCGTCTCAGCAGCCGCATCGTGCAGCCGGGCGGCTTCTCAGTGGACCTACACTGTCCAGACCTGGGCAGCTTTAGACCGGGACACCGAAGCTCTCCTTTGTCGATGGTTGGGTCGCCTGTGGGTCCCCGTGCATGCATGCTTCCCAGGGCACAAATAAAGCCCTAGAATAAACTGCAAGAAGTAGGGGGCCGTGTCAGAGGCTGCGTGCTGATTTCCTCTTACAGCACTTGGAGGCGTTTCCCCACGCTCTTCCCAACACAGCGTATTAAACTTTTTTGGATGTTTGTGCTTTTTTTTTTATTATTATTATTAAACTTAAAAAACATATTTAGTTTGAAGGCCACACTTAGGAGTGCTTAGGGGCTTCTCCCAGGTCTGTGCTCTGGGGTCACTCCTGGCGGTTCTGGGGGTGGAAACATCATGCCAGGGATCAACCTGGGCCACGTGTAAGGCCAGCACATTACCCAGCTACTGTCTCTCTAGACCCACTTTTTTTTTTTTTTTTTTTTTGCTTTTTGGGTCACACCCAGCGATGCTCAGGGGTTACTTCTGGCTTTGCACTCAGGAATTACTCCTGGCGGTGCTTGGGGGACCATATGGGATGCCGGGGATCGAACCATCGAACCCGGGTCGACCGTGTGCAAGGCGAATGCCCTACCTGCTGTGCTATCGCTCCGGCCCCCAGACCCACATTTTAAAAAGAGTTAGTGGACAGAGTATCAAGTCACCTTCACCCCCTCCCCGGTTTTTTTGGGGCCACACCTGGCAGCGCTTAGGAATCGCTCCTGGCAGGGTTCAGGCGAACATATAGGATGACGAGTGGCACATGAGTCTGCCGTGTGCGAGACAAATGCTCTGCCTCCTGTACTGTTGCTCCAGCCCCTCAAGGGTCACCTCTATGAAGGGTGACAGAAGTTGATCCCTGCTAATAAAACCCAAAAGAAAGAACTAAAGCATAATTCCTTTGTATTCATGATTTTTATTTGGCAGGATGGGGGGAACACCTGATGATGCTCAGGATTTACTCCTGGCTTTGTTCTCAGGAATAACTCCTGGTGGTGTTCAGGGGGCCGTATGGGATGCCGGAGATCGAACCCGGGTTGGCTGCGTGCAAGGCAAACACCTCCCCACTGGACTGTCCCTCCAGCCGATCCAGGACTTTGTAACTCGGTTCAGCCGACACACGGGCTCTGCCTGGCTCGGGGTGCTGGGAAGAGAACAATCTGTGACCTGGCCCCGCCATACAGACACAGCCCCTCTGTCCAGACACGGGTTAAAGGCCTCCTGGTTGGATAGCGCAAGAGAGAGCGTGGCTGTGTGTGCGGGGGGGAAGCCCCGCCCGGGACGCCATCCCGCTGTTCCTCGGGGTGGCGAGTGGCATCTGGAAGAGCATTCCAGGCGGCCTGGGGATGCTGGTCCCAGGGTTACCGCGGGCGCCTCCCTGCAGAAGCGCGGCCGCCTGTGATTGGAGGGCTGCTGCGGGCTGTGAGAATGAACTTGGTAGTGTCGGCAGAGGTGATTGGCCGCGCCCTGCTGCAGTGGGGCTGCAGCCTGGATGCTGGGTCCTCACCGGCAAGCGGATTGTTAGTGGAGCGGGGACGGCAGGATAATCGGGGCGCCACTTGCTGCTGTCTCCCGAAGAGGTCTGCCCGGCGCGGGCCTTGGCCTTTCGCTCCCAGAGCCCAGCGCCTCCTCCCCGCCCCCCTCCTCCCCTGCAGCAGCGCCGGCTTTTCTGGAAGAAGCTCCAGCTGCCCCCGGCCGCCAGCAGCCCGCTGGGCTCTTTTCGAGGGAGCTACTTGTCAGGCCAGGCACGGCAGCAGCACTCGCACAGTTGAAAGGGCAGGGGCCGGGCCCTGCATGCGAGCGCCCGGCAGCCCGCGACCCCGCCGCGGCAGTCACCTTCCCAAGGGAGCAGTCACCACCGGCGACCAGAGCCCGCCGCGATGCTGCAGGCGCTGTGGCAGTTTCTGTACAGCTTTCTCCCCGGGGCCAGGTGCCAAGGCTCCCGAGAGGGGCGCGGTAACGAAGTCCCCGGCACCCCCGCCCCGGCGCGGGGAGAGCCAGGGCCGGGCTTTCTGGGGAAACAGGACGCAAGGGCTGAGGCCACAGAAAAGAGGCCCACCATCCTGCTGGTGGTCGGACCCGCAGAGCAGTTTCCTAAGGTAACTGGTCGCGGCTCTTGTTCCTGGAAAGACCTGGATTGCGGGGAGGGAGGGGGGACAGGGCCCAGCCCGCTGGGGTGCGGGGGTCCCGGGAGGAGTGTCAGGCAACGGAGAAGCCCAGATCTGCAGTCTGGAATCTTCTCTGGCCGCAGTAAAAGCTGGATTGCCCGCAAGGAGCACTTCAGTGTGACCGCTTAGGGCCGGAAGGGTGAAGGCAGCAGACTGGCCTGAGGAGCGTCTGTGTGACCCCAGGAAGGAGCAAGTGTGTCGTCTTAGGGCCTCTGAGCCCGCCCCGTAGGCAGGAGGGAGAACCTGCGAAGTTGGAGCCAGGGCGGCCGTCCTGCAGCCCGAAGGTCAGGCCTTGTGCCCTGGGCTGCGCTGCTCCAGGGCGGTCTGAATAGGGGGAGCACCAGGCTGGGCTGTGGGGCTGCGGAGGCTGCCCCAAGTGCAGGTTACCTCGAGGTGACAGGTGAGCACAGGCGCCGAGGTAAGTGGTGGCACCCCCATCTCATAGGTGAGGAAACTGAGGCGCTGAAAAACTACAATGTCATCTGCCGGGGGCTGGGCCGGCGAGACAGATTTCGCCCCTAACCTGGCGAGCGCCTTGCCTGGCCCCCGGCTTTCCCTTAGCCGAGCCGGTCCCTGCCTGCGGGGGAGTGACCGCGTCCCCCTCGCAGACTTTGGTCACTCTGACTCTGGCCAGGGTTCCCGGCCTTCACGTGGAGGACAGGCTGGATGGAGGTGGCCGTCAGCGCCGCACTTGAATCCGTGTCCAGGGTGCCTGCGTGAGGTGGGAGGGTCTCTGGGTGGAGCCCGGGTTGCAGCCCCCCAGCTCAGCACGGAGGAGAACCCGCAGGCCACGAGGGGCGTCCCGGGGTGACCCTCTCCACCTTTGGTCTCTCCGGGCGGGCGAGCTCAGAGGTCCACATACCCACTTCCTGTATGCCCGGGGCTCCCTTTTAAGCCCTCCCCCTCCCCCTGCCTTTTGACCTAAACAGTTGGCTGCCTCGTTCCCCAGACGCAGACCGGCCCTTGTCAGGACTTTCTTGAACTTCTGGTCCCTATCCAGCAGAGCCCCCCAAAAGGGAGTCTGGTGGGCTGACCGCAGGGCGGGGCGGGGCAGGGCATGGGGCCGTGGAGCTGCCAGTTTGGTTTCGTGGTGAAAGGAAGCCCCCTCTGATGGGGCGGACTTTCAGAGTGGATCTGGAGAAGTTGGGAGTTCCTGTCGCCCGAGAGAGTCCCTTTTCCGGGGCAGGAGCTCTGGGAGGGACTAAGCTTCCTCAGGACCTCATGGAAAGTTTCGAGAAGGCACTGTGGTTCCCAGGCTTCTCCCTTTGCCCGCTGTGAGAGGTGCCACTCTGTTCTGTTCTCACGTCCCCTTCTAACTGGGTCGGTTCCAGAGGCAGCGTCCGGCCACGCGGTCAGTCTGCAGCCCGGGGGAGCCCAGCTTCAGAGAAGGGTTAACTCCGACTTTGGCTCATTGTGTGTGTCTAGGTGCCAAGGCTAGTAGGCAGGTGGCTTTAGGAAGGGCTGTCCCGGGCTGCCATGGCAACCGGAGCAGCGAATGAGGCTGCAGTGGGTGGGGCCCTGAGGCCGCGCCTCCTGCAGGCTTCCCTGGGGTCTGAGTCACTGCAGGCGGGGCGGGAGCCTTCCCCAACTGCCCCCCCCTCCTCCTCCTTGGGGCGACCTGCTGGCAGCAGGCACCTGCCCGGGGCTCGAAACCCGTGACAGGCCCCGGAAGCTCCTAGCAGCAGCTGGCAGGTCGGAGGTGAGCCGGGGCTCAGGACAGAAACTGCCACTGTGCACGGCAGTGAAACGGGAGTAACTAGCAGATTCTGCGGCATCAGAGGCTCTGTCCTGCGTTCCCGGGAAGAGAAGAGGCACATGGATGGCCTGGTACTGTGGGTCGGTCACCCAGAGAAAACTCAGTAGCAAACGCAGGATCCGAGCTAGGTGACCTCCGAGAATGGAATTCGGGCCCCCGATTTTGTCTTTGTCCTATTTGTATTTCTCGCGTGTGTTCAGGAAAGATCGGGACCACGCCAGTCCTTAGGGCTGGGCGTTTCTGCGCAGGCTACGCCTGAGCGGGCCGCGCCGGCCGCCTCCCACTCCCACGGCGGGGTCTAGCTTCCTGTCCTTCTTAGCTCCGGGCTCTGGCCTTCCCTGGAAGCTGAGCTCTGAAATCTCTCCGGCGGTATCGGGGTTGGGTGCCGTTTTTGGTGGATGTTGTAACAGGAGCCAGACTCTGGGTGAGGTGCGGCCCTGGCCTGTTGGCTCCTCTCGGGTTAAGGCAGGGTCCCGGGGACCCCACGGGGCAGGCCGCCTGCAGTCCTACGGCTAAGGAAGCCTTCCTGCTCACTCTAGGCCTCCACTGGGAAGAACCCCAGTGCCCGGGAGAAGCTGGAGTTTTGGGCCCGGGACACGGCTCAAGTGGCAGAGCACCCCCTGAGCTCTAAACTGGGTCCTGGGACCCGCACTCCTGTCCCCCACACCGGGCGCGGCCGCCACAAAGTGTCTTGATAAAATGGAGTTCTGAATTAGTGTGCAGTTCAGTAGGCCGGTTGGTTTAACTAAATAAGCAAGTGGCAGTGGCAGTTGGCCCAATGAAGACTTTCCATGAGACTCAAACTCAGATGCAAAATGAAAGTGTTAAAACCTCATTTAAAAATTATCCTTCATGGGGGCCGGAGCGATAGCACAGCGGGGAGGGCGTTTGCCTTGCACGCGGCCGACCCGGGTTCAATCCCCGGCATCCCATTTGGTCCCCCAAGCACTGCCAGGAGTAATCCTGAGTGCAGAGCCAGGAGTAACCCTGAGCATCGCTGGTGTGACCCCAAAGAAAAATAAAATTATCCTTCACACAATAACCTTTTGACAAATAAAACACACACAGAATTTCTCAGATATGGGGCCGGAGTGATAGTACAGCGGGTAGGGAGTTTGCCTTGCACGCAGCCGACCCAGGTTTAATCCCCGGCATCCCATATGGTTCCCCGAGCACCACTAGGAGTGATTCCTGAGTGCAGAGCCAGGAATAAGCCCTGAGCATCGCTGGTGTGACTCAAATAGCCAAAAAATAAATAAATAATTTCTCAGACATAACATTTCCAGACCTTCAGAGCTTTGCTCTATTCCAGAAGATTCTGTTCTGCTTTTCCTAGGAAATATTGCCTCGTTTAAGAACAACTAAATAATCTTCCCTTAATTTTTTTCCCATGGCGGGGCTGGAGTGATAGCACAGCGGGTAGGGCGTTTGCCTTGCACCCGGCCGACCCGGGTTCGATTCCCAGCATCCCATATGGTCCCCTGAGCACCGCCAGGGGTAATTCCTGAGTGCAGAGCCAGGAGTGACCCTTGTGCATCGCCAGGTGTGACCCAAAAAGCAAAAAAAAAAAAAAAAAAAATTTCCCATGGCTGGAGTGATAGTACAGCAGGTAAGGGCATCTGTCTTGTGCACAGCCAGCCCGCCCAAGTTCGAGACCTGGTACCCCACATGGTCCCCCAAGCCCTCCAGGAGTGATCCCTGCGTGCAGAGCCAAAAGTAAGCCCTGAGCACTGCTAAGTGTGGCCCTCTCCACAAAATAAAAATTTTTTCCCCTTAGAAAAAGGGATCAGAGAGACGGTCCAGCGGGGAGGCACTTGCCTTGCATGCGGCCGACCTGGGTTCGATCCCCGGCACCCCAGTGGTTCCCTGAGCCACACCAGGACTGATCCCTGAGTGCAGAGCCAGGAGTAACCCCTGAGCATTGCCAGGGTCTGGCCTAAAAATCAAAACAAAAACTAGAGAATCGATTGCACTTCCTGGTCTTGTTTTTGAACCTCTCCGATTCGTTCTGTGAATCTGTTCTAAAGCTCAGAGGTGCCAACGACGGTGCCTTTTTCTCTAATGAAATTCTCTGCCGCGTGTAGTCCGATTAGGAAACGGCATCTCCGGGGAGCGGCGGTGGGCACATTTGCCACTTTGCACTGAAGCCAGTGGCCGCCTCAGCCCCGAGAGGCGATGCCCCGTGGCACAGGTGGCAGCTTGCTCCCGGCTCAGGCGCAGCTGTGAGTGGCTTATCAAGGGAGCACTCCCGCCACTTTCAGTCAGCTCCTACTTATAAACATCAGCTCTTACAGTTCCTTTCTGTTCGGGGGCCACACCTGCTGGCACTCAGGGGCTGTTCCTGACTCACTGCCGGGGTGGGGACCGTGTGGTACCGGTCTCAAACCTGCTTTCCTGCAGCCGGCCCTTTGAGCCTCTCTTTGGCCCCTGAACCTTTTTTTTTTTTTCCTTTTAGGCCACACCTAGCTATATTTGGTAGCTACTCCCAGCCCAGTGCTCATTGGTTGCCAAGTGTTGAACCTGGTCCTCTCACGTGCAAACCATGATCTGCATAGATGCTCTGCCCATTGAACCATCTTTCCAGCCTGCCCTGAACTTCTTTGGGCATAAAAATAAGGCAGGGGGAGCTGGAGGGATAGTATAGTGGTAGAGCTCTTGGTTTTGAAGGTAGCCGACCTGGGTTTGACCCTCAGCACCCATTATGGTTCCCTGAGTACTGCCAGGTGTGGCCCTCAAGCCAAAGTGTGTGTGTGTGTGTGTGAGAGAGAGAGAGAGAGAGGGAGGAAGGGAGAAGCAGTGGCTAAAAACAAGCTCTCTCGCTCTCTCTATATGTGTACATATATGTAATAAGAGAAGGGGAGATGGCTAAAGCAAAAAAAAATAATAAAACTAGTAATAGGGGACTGGAGAGATAGAACAGCAGGTAGAGCACTTGCCTTGCACACAGCGACTTGGGTTCGATCCCCGGCATCCCATATGGTCCCCCAAGCAGCGCCAGGCGTGATTCTTGAGTGCAGAGCCAGGAGTAAGCCCTGAGTAACGCTGGGTGTGTCCCCAAAACGAAAACAAAAAATAATAACCTATGATTGGTGAATTGGATAAAAAGTCCTGATGACTCTAGTTCAGACCTCAGAAAATCAGAGCCGTGGGCGAGATTGCAGCTCAGTGGTCGCCCGCTTGTCTCCTTAGGGTGGGGCCCGGGGTTCCAGGAAAGCAGGGCAAGCCTACGTAAGGTCTTCGTGGCCGTGGACAAGGCTGTTTGTCCAGGCCTGCCCGAGGGCAGTCCAGGGCAGCTCCCTTTTCGGACCATCTTCCTGCAGGGCCCTCTGCCCTGGGAGAGGAGGGGGCGGCCCAGAGAGCCTCAGGCCCCCACAGCGGACGCCAAGTGGGTGCAAAAGTAGCTCCCCCGAGCAGCACCTTCCTGATGGGGGGGTTTCGGGATTTGGAGTCGGCCTGGCCTGAGGGCCCTGGGCGTCCCAAGACCCAATTTTCCAGCCCCTCGGCACGCCTCTCTCACGCAGACTGAAATGCCTTCTAAGTTATTTAAGATCCGTTTCATAAGCTTTTACGTAAGCATCCACATCGTTCGCTTGGAATTCATTTTTAGCATTCTTCCGCGAAAGCTGGTGGGTGAATGACGAGCGTTTGTGGGTCCCGGGAAGATGGGCGTCGTGCTCGCCCCTCCTGGCGCCCAGGCGTCTATATTAGGAAGTAGCACGCTGCAGAGGGAGCTCGAGTGAGGCGACTCCGCTGTTGCGTGGTAACGTGGCCGCTTCCTCCGCAGCGGTACTCCACGGCAGTGGGGGGGCGGCGGGCGGGGAGACCACACTGACCTGCAGGGGCCCCCTCTTAGGTCCCGGGTAGAGCCGACCACCCAGGGCCGAGGCACATGTGAGACCCCTGGGTTCCTGCCCCAGCCCTGTGGGGAATGCACGAAGAGAGGGAAAAGGTGGCTTTGGAGAGGACCTCCCAGGAGGGAGTTTGCCCTCGCCCACCTGGAAGGGGTGGTCAGCCGCAGAGCCGCCCACCAGAACTTTCTGTGCCACTACGAAGCTGGTCCACTCTGGGACACAACCCTGTGGCCGTGTGACTGACCTGCGGCATTGTCCATTTCAGCTAACCTGAGAATTGGGGGTTCTTTGGTTTGTTATGTCTGCAGCCGCACCCGCGGTGCTGACTTTACCCCCGGCTCCGCGTTCAGGGCTCACTCCTGGCGGGGCTCTGACCCAGGTCAGCCGCATGCAGTGTGGGCCTGTGTTTGGGGGTTTTCGTTAGTGCCGCGGCTGGAGCTCGTGCAGGGCAAGCACTCCCCCGAGCCAGGGCCCCGGGCCTCAGTCACTAGTTTTTGTGTAGTTTGTTTTGATGTTGGGTAGGGGCCTGCCCGGCAGTGTGGGCACCCCGCCAGCCGGCACTACACCAGGCGGTGCTGGTGCCGAGGCCAAACCGGCCCGGTCTGCCCCCCCCCCATCCCCGACCCCCCAGTTCACGGTTAGGGCTTCTGAAATGGGCCGTGCGGGCTTTCCTGGGGACCCCGGATCGATTACTCGGGGAAGCCCCTGCCCGTCCATCCGCGTCCATCGGACGCCACGTGGATCTCTTTCCCTGGCGGGACTGCCTCCCGCCGCGAGCCGTCACGGATGTGGAGTGACCATCTGCCGGCCTTGTGTGGACACAGCTGAAGGCCCGAGGCCGCCAGGTTTGGCCCAGAGCGAGGCGGGGTGGAGCCTCCCGGGCCCCCGAGGGTTAACCGGGAGTGGGCGGCGCCAGCGCCGTCTCCCGCGCCCATTGGCTGGCTGCGGCGGGGGCGGGGCCCGGCGGGGTAAAAGGAAAGGCTGCGGCGGGGGCGCGTCCCTCAGTCCGTCCATGCGCAGCCAGCCGGCATGCTCTGCCTGTGCCTGTACGTGCTGCTGCCCGGGGAGGCGCAGACCGAGTTCCAGTGCTTCGAGTCCCGGCGGCTGCCGGCCGGGCTGAAGTCCATCTTCAAGCTCAGCGTGCTGGTGCCCTCGCAGGAGGTCTCCACCTACCGCCAGTGGAAGCAGGTCCGTGCGGCGGGGCGGGAGGGAGTGTCGGAAATGTGGGCGCCCCCGGCCCCGTGTCGTCCTGCGCCCCAGCGGGCACGAGGGCTGTGGCTGCGTCCCAGGGTGACCAGAGCTCGGGAAACTTCCCTGATTCGTTGGGGGCAGGGGGGTGAAATAGGAGAAGCACAGATTTAAGAATCGGGGAGCCGCCTAGCTGCCCTGGGCTGTTCGCAGAGCCGGGGTCCGGGCTGGCCCCGGGGGCTCTCGGCTGGAGTGGGGCCGGGGAAACCCTCCATTGCGGAATGAGGGCGGTGTGGGGTGACAGAAGCCTTCCTCTTTGAAAATGGAGGGCCCCCCTGCGGCGTTGGGGCTCGCCCCTAAGGAGGTGCCTGGGCTTCTCTCGACACCCGCCCCGCCAGCTGGGGTGGGTGGGGAGGAGCTGGGTGCGCACCCTCTGAAGGTGGTAGGCAGTGGACCCTGAAGTTGAGAGGCAGGAACCCACACTCTGAGAACCTGGGGCGGGCACTGAGCTCCTCCTTGCCAGCTTCTTGGGGCACCCATCCTGGAAGGCACGTGGGTGGGGGCGCCCCCTTCCCCGCCTCCCCCTTGGCGGGGCGCTCCCACTTCCGCTCGTGCTGGGAGTCCCAGGGTGGCAGCCAGGCCCACTCAGCAGGAGCACAGCGCGGCCTGGGCCCCGCGGCCCCACCATGCTTTGTTCTCGGGATCCTGACAAGTGACGGGTCCGAGTCCCTGAGTCCCACCAGGAGGTGAGAGAGAGGCAGGCGGCCACAGGACCGTGGTGATCAGACCCGCTGGGGTGCCAGCGATCTCACAAATTCCAAACGGGCTGCTCAGTAGACGTCACCTATTCTTGGCCGGGGAATGGTGCCAGCAGGGATCTCCGAGAACACTGGAATGGCGCAGCGTCTCCCCAAGCCTCTCAGCCCAGTTTTGGGGTGTGTCCCGAGCTGTCGTGACTCAGGGGTGCTCCCCACCTGGGGATTCCCCACAACTATAGTAGCAGGATTCATGACCTTGGGTGAGCCGCGTCACCTCTCTGCTCAGGGGAGCACTGGGGAGGACTCAGTGGCTGCAGGGGTGCTCTGTGGAGGACCAGCTTCAGAGCAGGAGACGGGCACCCTGTGAGCACAGGGCTGGGGCTCTGCCTCTGAGGCCCGCCTGAGAGTTGGGGTGCTTGGCCCTCAAGCACGTGTCCCCCTGGGCTCTGCCCCGTCTCCTGTCTGCAGATCTCCCTGGTAGCGTTTCTGCCAAGCAGGCGTTGGCAGGGCCGCCCGTGTCGCACAGCTGCAGGGCTCCTGGTGGGACCGGGAACGCCGGGGCCTGGCCCTGGACAGTGCCGCAGGGGGCCGGGCAGCTGACCTGGCAGCCGTGTCAGTCTCGGGAACACTTGGCACGCGGAGGCGGCTGGCCGCGGTGTGTGGGGCCTCCCGCGCGGCCTCGGGCTCCAGCCTACACTCGCGAGCCCTGAGAGGTCTGGGTTGGGTCAGGAGCGGTGTCCTGGGCCCCGGGGCCACTTCTGGCCCTAGATCTGCACAGGTGTGTCATGAAGGTGGGCCGGGAAAAGGCGGCCCTGCACCCGGCAGACCGAGCCTCGCTTCTGTCTTAACAGAAAATTGTCCAAGCCGGCGACAAAGACCTGGACGGGCAGCTGGACTTCGAGGAGTTTGTCCACTACCTCCAGGACCACGAGAAGAAGCTCCGGCTGGTGTTCAAGAGTTTGGACAAAAAGAACGATGGTGAGTGTCCCCTCTCGGGCCCACGGCGCCCGGCCTCCCCGGCCTGGCTGCCCGCTCACCCCTGTCCCTTCCAGGGCGGATCGACGCACAAGAGATCATGCAGTCCCTGCGCGACCTGGGAGTCAAGATTTCCGAGCAGCAGGCGGAGAAGATCCTCAGGAGGTGAGTGTCCGAGGCGGCCCCGAGTCCAGTCTGAGCCGGGCAGCGACAGGCCAGCTTTGGGCTGCCTCCGATCTCACCTGCGAGCCTCACTTCTCTGGGCTTAAGCTTCGGGCAGGGTGACGGGGTGCACGAGCCCCCCTCCCCGGGACCAGCGCCCTCTGCTTCCGGCTGGATGCCCAGGGAGGGTTCCCAAGAGCAGCACCCTGTGGTGGGCATCCCCCCCGCAGGCAGACAGCCGGACTTGGCACAGCCTTGCCCCTGCCGCCCGGCAGCAGGGCACTCCCAGCTGGGCCCGAAGGCTGACTGGGCCTTGACACGCCCCAGACTCGGGAGTGAGCATGGAGGGCCTGAGTCCTTCCCTGGCACCCCCACCCGAAAACAAACTGGACCCCAAGCCACTGGTGGTGGGGCCCGTGACTGATGTGCTGGCCCCTGGCGGCTGGGAGTCGGGGGCACCCTCCACTGCTGCCTCTGTGTCTGTGCCGTGCGCTCCCTGACTGCTGGGAGTGGGGCACCGTGTATCCGTGCTGTGCTTCCCCGGCCACTGAGGGAGACCGTGCTTATGCTGTGCATTTCTGGGCCACTTGCAGGACACCACACACCTATGCTGCGTTCCCCTGCTCAGGGGGCTCTGTCTATCTATGCTGTGCGCTCCCCAGCCACCCGGGGGCGCTGTCTATCTATGCTGTGCGCTCCCCAGCCACCCGGGGGCGCTGTGTATCTATGCTGTGAACTCCCCAACCACTTGGGGGCTCTGTGTATCTATGCTGTGCGCTCCTCAGCCACTCGGGGGCGCTGTGTATCTATGCTGTGTGCTCCCCGGCCACTCGGGGCACTGTGTATCTATGCTGTGCGCTCCCCAGCCACCCGGGGGCGCTGTGTATCTATGCTGTGAACTCCCCAGCCACTCAGGGACTCTGTATCTATGCTGTGTGTTCCCCGGCCACTTGGGGGCGCTGTGTATATCTATGCTGTGTGCTCCCTGGCCACCTTGGGGCGCTGTGTATCTGCTGTACGCTCCCCGGCCTCCATGGGGCGCTGTGTACATCTATGCTGTGTGCTCCGCGGCCACCCGGGGGCGCTATGTATCTATGCTGTGTGTTCCCCAGCCACTGGGGGGCGCTCTGCCTCGTGCTGTGCGCTTGCCTCTCCTACTGCTGCTCAGGCACTTACTCGTGTTGTTTCTCCTCTCTCCTCTGCATCCTCCTTTGTCTGTCTGTCAGAATACGGACGGGCCACTTCTGGGGCCCTGTCACCTAGTAAGTATCTGCAGCCTCCTTGGTCTGTACCTGATCAGCATGGGGTCCCGGGGGGCCGGCATTCTGTTCCTGTGCACCGTCGGGGGGGTGGCCACTAGGCCCTCCCAGCAGTGGAGGGCAGCGCCTGCTGACCGCAGCCCGGTCTGTCCCGCAGCATGGACAAGAACGGCACGATGACCATCGACTGGAACGAGTGGCGCGACTACCACCTCCTGCACCCCGTGGAGAACATCCCCGAGATCATCCTGTACTGGAAGCACTCCACGGTGAGCCCTCTGGGCCCGCGCGTGCCCTCCCCGTCAGGAGTCCAGGGGTGGGCAGGGATACTGTGTTGGTCGGGCCAGGCATGCTGAGACCCCAGGTTCCTTCCCCAGCACCCAAAGACAAAATGAAGAACGGGGACTGGCGATAGAGCAGGCGGGGCTCACGGCGATGGCCTTGGACATGACTGGCCCTGGTTTGGTGTCCAGCGCATCTGGGACCCTGAGCACAGAGCCCAGAGGACTCCCCGAGCACCACTGGGTGTCGCCCAACCCACCCCCCAAAATTGGGCTGTTCCCTTTTTTTTTTTTTTTTTTTTTGCTTTTTGGGTCACACCCGGCGATGCACAGGGGCTACTCCTGGCTCTGCACCCAGGAATCACTCCTGGTGGTGCTCAGGGGACCATATGGGATGCTGGGGATTGAACCCGGGTCGGCCGCATGCAAGGCAAACGCCCTCCCCGCTGTGCTATCGCTCCAGCCTGGGCTGTTCCCTTGAACAGGAAAGAGAAATCTCTCATGCTTGGTACCGCCCGGCCCTCCCCGAGCCTGGCCCACGTGTGGGTCCCTGCAGAGCTCACGGGGGTGGCATCTTGGGGTTTGGGGTTTTGTTTGTTTGGTTTTGGTTTTTGAGGAGGTTTGGCAGTGGCGGTGCTTGAGGAGGGACCCTGTGGCGCCAGGGATTGACCCTGGGCTGCCCCGTGCCAAATGCAGGCTCCAGCCCTCAGCTCGCTCCTACCCTGCCCGTCCCTGCAGGACCGGGGCTCAGAGGTGCTCCGCCCCGACCCTTGCGGTGCCCAGTCTCACCCTGGGGGCTCCCGACGGGCCCCAGCAGGCGTGGCAGGCTGGCAGGGGTGGGACCCGGAACCCAGCAAGCCGCCTGCCAGCCAGGCTGCTGCCAGGACGGGGCATGACGCAAGCATCGCCCCTTCTCGTGTTTGCCGAGGCCTGACCTTCTGTCCCGCCGGTGTGATCCAGTTCCAGACCGACTCTCAGGCCTGTGGCACCTGGCCCTGGGCTCGAAGCGTGGCCCAGTGCTGCGTGTGCACTTCCTGCGGGAGCTCCCAGGAGGGTTATGTAACTGCCCGCTCCGGGCCGGGCTGTGCTCAGGACCCCCAGCAGGGCCCCGGGGACGGCCCCGGGACCAGCCGCTGCCCCCAGAGCCGGGTGCCTGCCTGGCACCGGGGTCACCTCGGTCGTCTCCCCGCAGATCTTCGATGTGGGCGAGAACCTGACGGTCCCGGATGAGTTCACGGTGGAGGAGAGGCAGACGGGCATGTGGTGGAGACACCTCGTGGCCGGCGGCGGGGCGGGGGCCGTGTCCAGGACCTGCACGGCTCCGCTGGACAGACTGAAGGTGCTCATGCAGGTACGGGGGGCTCCGTGTAGCCCCGCCAGGTCAGCGGGTGACATTAGATCCAGGTCCAGGTGACCTTTAGCTCCAGGCTGATGTCATTTTATCCGGGCCACCCACACTGGGTCTGTCACAAGGCCACCGCGCCGGCAGGTCAGGCCGGGGCAGGCAGGCGGGTGGGAAGCTGCTTCCTTCCCTGCATCTGGGACATGCCCCTGCGGGCTGGGCTTTGGGGACACTGACCGTCCACGGGGCAGAGATGAACTCACCCCACGTCAGAACAGCCCATGGACGTGCGAAAAAGGGCTTCAGGGGGGAATGGGGGCCTGGGTCCTCCCCACCCCACGGGTGGCCTTGGGCCGTTACTCCACCTTCAGGCTTTTGTTTGGGGCCACACCCCGTCACACCACCTGGCTCCAACTGGCACTCCCACCCGAGCGCGCCCCCCACCCCCTGCCCACACTGTGACGTTTCCCCCCAGCCCCCAGGGAAGAGACGGGGCTGGCCTGTGCAGGACAGACTGTCTGTAGGGGACTTCAGACATCCTGGGTGCTGGCGCCCGAGACCCCGCCCTGGGCAGTGGGTTCGGGATTCTGGGAGCGGATCGCGCATGCTCCTCATGTGCTCGTGCTTGAGCACATGTCTGACGTGTCCCACGAGAAGGGGCTCCCTTTATCGTGTGCAGTGTTGGGGATTAGACTCGGGGCCGCGTCCACACGAACCAGGTGTTTCCCCACTGGCAGTGAGGGGTGCCCGGCCCATCTCAGCAGTACCCCACGGTCAGTGGCACCCCGCCCACCAGCCATCCGCGTGATGCTGCCAGGGACCCCACGGCGACCCCTCCTGGTGTCAGGCCACTCAGTGCCGGGTTCAAACTGGCCCTGTGCCCAGCCCCGAGCCAGCTCCCAGGCACTCCGCCTTTTTGTTCCGTTACATGGTCGTGGGGCCACAGCCGGCAGTGTCCGGGCTCACCCTGGCTCCGGGCGCGGGGGGCTCTCCCAGTGGGGCTGGGGGTTGAGCCCAGGTTGGCTGCTCTCGTCAGGCACGTTAGCTGCTCCATTAGCTCTTTGTCCTATTTTGCTTTTTTAATATATGCCAAAAACCACTTGGGCAGGAAGGGCCACACAGAGGGCACACGCCTGCCCTGCGGGCGGCCGGCTCCAGTCCCAGTGCCCAGCTCCTGTGTGGTCCCGTGAGCACAGAGCCAGGAGTAGCCCCTGAGCACCTGTGGGTGTGTCTCCCCCGTCCCCCCCCCATGAAGTGGGTCTTGACACGGCTGCACAGAGCCTGCGGCCAGCGGGCAGCTGCCGTCTGCAGCCCTGTGCCCACGCGCCCCTCCCGCAGGTCCACGCCTCCCGCAGCAACAACATGTGCATCGTGGGCGGCTTCACGCAGATGGTCCGCGAGGGCGGCGCCAAGTCCCTGTGGCGGGGCAACGGCATCAACGTCCTCAAGATCGCGCCCGAGTCGGCCATCAAGTTCATGGCCTACGAGCAGGTGAGGCCGCTGCCCCGGGCCGGGCGCCCCCCCACCCCCAAGCCGGTGCGAGCCGGTGCCTGGGTCTGGTCTCGGTGCCGGACCCGGCGGAGGCAGCTCACAGGCTCCCCCGTTGCAGATCAAGCGGCTGGTGGGCAGTGACCCGGAGACGCTGCGGATCCACGAGCGGCTGGTGGCCGGCTCCTTGGCGGGCGCCATCGCCCAGAGCACCATCTACCCCATGGAGGTGAGGCCCGGGCCCGCGGGCGGGGGGACACGGGCCGGGGCCCGCGCTCACCCTCCCTCCCCGCCAGGTCCTGAAGACGCGGATGGCCCTGCGGAAGACGGGCCAGTACTCGGGCATGCTGGACTGCGCCAGAAAGATCCTGGCCAAGGAGGGGGTGACGGCCTTCTACAAGGGCTACGTGCCCAACATGCTGGGCATCATCCCCTACGCGGGCATCGACCTGGCCGTGTACGAGGTGAGCGCGCATGCCCGGGGGCTCCCCGGACCCCCGCCCCATCCTCAGCGGTCAGGGAAGGGGGTCTGCCTCCAGCTGGCCCCGCCCGGTGACGGGGTTCCCCTGGGGACGCGGTGCTGGTGTGTGGGGCCTCACCCCTGCCCTGCCCCCCAGACCCTCAAGAACGCCTGGCTGCAGCGCTACGCCGTCAACAGCGCCGACCCGGGCGTGTTCGTGCTGCTGGCCTGCGGCACCATGTCCAGCACCTGTGGCCAGCTGGCCAGCTACCCTCTGGCCCTGGTCAGGACGCGGATGCAGGCCCAAGGTAAGGCCCTCCCCATCCCCCTCCCCTCCCCCACCCCCCGCCTGGTCCCAAACCTGGCCTGGGGGTCCCGGGAGGGGCGGGCAGGGCTCTGACGGGCACCCATCTCCACAGCCTCCATCGAGGGCGCCCCCGAGGTGACCATGAGCAGCCTCTTCAAGCAGATCCTGCGGACCGAGGGGGCCTTCGGCCTGTACCGGGGGCTGGCCCCCAACTTCATGAAGGTCATCCCGGCCGTGAGCATCAGCTATGTGGTGTACGAGAACTTGAAGATCACCCTGGGCGTGCAGTCGCGGTGACGCGCCGGCCCGGAGCATCGCATCCCGTGAATGTGCCAACACTACGCCGACGCGCCGCCAAGGGGTCGCGGGGCCCGGCCCTTGCCTGCGCCCCCACGCTTCCCTCCTGACCGCTGTGCCCCGCCCCGCCCCGCCCCGCGGCTGTTCGGGCAAGGGGGCAGGCTGGCTTCATGCACCCCCTCATCTGAGCTTGGCAGCAGATGGGGACCCGGGTGGGGCGCTGTGGCCGGGTACCCGGCTGCTGGGAGCCGGGACCTCACCCGGGCCTGTCCCAGCACAGACCGGCCCGACCCGGCTCGGGCAGGGGCCAGGGGGGCAGAGGACAGGGCGTGCTGCCCCGTGCCAGGCTTCCTGGCAAGAGAAAGGGGGCGAGGGCCTTAATTCCAAGGGGCCAGGAAGAGTCTCGTTCTGCAAGTCTGGCCGAGCGCGCGGGCTCTGCGCTGCGGGGGAGGGGAGCGGGCGGCCACGACCACCCTGGGCTCCGGCCCGCCCGGCCCAGGGCCACCTCACATTCCACCACGCAGCCGACCTCTGCTTGGAGCCTATTTATTTCATATTTATTTGAACAGAGTTACGTCCTATTTTTATAGATTTGTTTAATAGCCTTGTCATTTTCAAGCTCGTTTTTTATTCATATTTATGTTTGTGCTTGATTACGCCTTCCCAGCACCTGTGGGGTGGGGCGAGGAAGGAGACGGGCCAGGGCCTGGCCTGTCCAGAGAAAGGCCTCGGGGTGGCCGTGCACCAGGGCCCGGCAGGAAAGAGGGGGAGGGTCGAGCCATGGCTGGCGAGGTGGGGCCCTCAGCCTGGGGCACGAGTCTGCAGTTCACCAGGC
Source organism: Sorex araneus (assembly GCF_027595985.1). Classification (NCBI taxonomy): domain Eukaryota; kingdom Metazoa; phylum Chordata; class Mammalia; order Eulipotyphla; family Soricidae; genus Sorex; species Sorex araneus. The sequence goes on along the minus strand of NC_073302.1, from coordinate 4,793,281 downwards.
CTGGGGTGTGCGCCACTGGGTGGGGGTGACGCCAGCCCCCCTCCCTGCTGGCCGCCTGCTGGCCCCGGGCTCCCCACTGAGGCGGGGTGTGATGCGTGCAAACCCCAACAGAACTGGAATTTGTGCAAACGGATGAAGACTTGGAAACGATCTTGAACAGCTTCAATAAAGTTTCAAAACTCAGCCTGCAGCCGGCCTGGTCTGGGCTTGGCTGGGGACGGGGCTGTGGGGGGCCACAGGGGAGACCCTGTTTCTCGCATCAGATGAAGAGGGCACAGGGCCGGGGAGATGCTCGGGGCCTGATCTCAATGGCATCCGCGGGGAGGCCCTGGACATCCTTGGTCGCCCGTCCCTGCCTCCCCGGGCCACTGTGGTGGTCCCTCCCCGCCCAGGCTGCCTGTGGGGGCCGTGGTGGCTTCCATCATCACCCCCATGGGACCAGAGTGGCAGCCTGGGGAGGGCCCTGGCTGACCGCAGCCTGCAGTCCTGGGCGCTCCTCCCGTGCAAGGCCTCCCTGTGCACCGAGCCCCCGCCCTGGGTGAGGCTGGTTAACGGGAGGGGGCGCCCAGCTCGCCCTGGGGCTTGTGGGGCCCCTCCCCCCGGAAGGTCTCCCCTCAGGCACTGGGTCTTAGGGGGATGTCCGGCACCCACCCTGGGGGGTCTGGGAGCGCTGGATGCACAGGAGGCCTGAAACTGCCCTGGGGCCAACGGCAGCCGGTCTCTGAGCCGTGGGTCCCGTCCACCAGATGGGAGACTGGCGGGGGAGGGGATCCTCAGGGGCCCTTCCCAGTCTGGGGTTCCACTCGCTTCCCCCGGGGCCCCCTAGCTGCAGGGTGTGGAGGCAGGGAGGCCTGTGCTTTGGTCCCCGCAGCGTGGGGGAGACGGGAGGCCCCTGGCAGGGCAGGCAACGGGCGCCAAGAGGCAGAGGAGGGACGGGGGCCACCTGGGCCGGCCTCCCCCTGCTGCTCCCCAGGCCAGGAGGCCACACCTGTGGACACGACCTGATATTTCAAGTACTAAAGGATGCGGCTGACCAAGGTCACAGTGGGCAGCACGGGGGCCCGGAGACCAGGACCCAGGTGTGATCCAGGACCCAGGGAGCAGGGGGTCCTGGCAGACCCCTTCGTGCCCCAGGCGTGTCAAGCCCCTGAGGAAATTGATTCAGAATGTAATCCTGGATTTGGCCACAAGGTGGCAGCACCTGGTCTAGCGCCACCCTGCAGGGGCTTCCCATCCTCTACCGCCCTCTGGTGGTGATGGGAAAACATTTCCAGAGACCCCACGGGAAAACTGAGGCAGGAGTAAGCTGCAAGCACCTCCAGCTTTCCAGCCTGAAGCCCTGGCTCCATCCCTGGGAGCCGACCCCCAAGCACAAAGGCAGGAGTAGTAGCCCCCAAACAACCAACAAACCTAGGCTGGTCCTCAGGACTGGAAACCCCACCAGACACACACTATGCCCATTAGGCAGATGAGGAAACTGAGACGGAAGCATTGCTACTCAAGAGTCCCCGTGTCTGCATGCCTGGTGCCAAGGTGATGAGAGAGCCAGCTGAGCCCCAACACTCATTAGCCTGCGTGAGCTGGTCACCCCCACCACCTGGCTCCATGGCCCACTGCAGAGGTACCCACACGTGTGCAGTCACACACTGCGCCCCCGTGTGGCCAGAGCTGCATACTACACCCCCACATGGACAAAGCTGCTCACTGACCCCCTCTGGCCAGAGCTGCACACAGCATTCCCTGCACGGGCAGAAACACACACTGCACCCGCCTGGGTCACCTCGGCTTTATTGTGAGCGCGACAGTCCGGGGCTCTCCGGAGGAGTGGGGGCAGGGAAGAGGCCTCCGCCCCACCCGAGGGAGTCCTGGGAGAGCCAGCACTGCAGGGCTCCGGGCAAGGGGTGCCGGGGACGAGGTGACCCTCCAGGACGGTCCGGGGGCCCAGGAGGGAAAGTGGAGCCTGACTCCACTTCCCAGGGCCCACCAGCACCAGAGCCCGGGGCCGGGGATAAGGCAGGGGTGAGCTCCTGACTCCGTGCAGTGCCCCCAGCCCTGCCCTGTTGCGGCAGCCAGTTTGTTCGTGGCCACATGGCCCAGCACGAGGCTCAGTCACCAGGGGCCTGTGCGATGGCCTTCTCCACCCGCAGGTACCAGGGCTGGATGCGGGAGTGTCGCATCAGGTCGTCAAAGGCCTCCAGGCCCTCCATCACCCGCAGCACGCCATACACCGCCTGGGACAGAGGGCACGGCCCATCACCCGCCTGAGGGACCCACTGGCTGGTGCTGAGTGTGTTTGTGCGTATGTATGAGCATGCATGTGTGCGTGTGTGTGCTGTGCACATGTGTACGCTCACGTGTGTTGTGTGTGTGCTGTGTGCATACTGTGTATGTATAAGCATGAGTGTGTTCTGTGTGCATGTGTGTGTACGTGTGTGCATATGTATAAGTATGCATGTGTGTTGTGTGTGCATGTATGTGCGCAAGTGTACATGCATGAGTGTGCTGTGCGTGTGCATGCTGTGTGTGCATGTGTGTGCATGTACAAGCACACATGTACTGCATGTGCATGTGTATGTCCTGTAAGTGCATGCTGTGTATGCGAGTGTGTGTGTGTGTGTATGAGCATGCATGTGTCTGTGTGCTGTGCACGTGTGCTGTGTGTGTGTGCACTTGCACGTGTACCGAGGGGGCTTGCTGGTCCTCTCGCCCCTCCCCGGGCACCAGCACCCCTAGTTCCCTCAGGGACACTCGGCCCGAGCCCCAGGCCTGACAACATGATCCACCCCGGATACTGGACCCAAGATGCAGCAGGGCCGGGGTTGGCTCAGCAGCCAAGTACACGCGTGTCCATCCCGCTAAGACAGGCACCGAAGCCAGAAAATGTGCCACCCCTAACCTCAGCGGGGCCCAGCCTCCCCCAAGCTGAAGGCCAGCGCGTGGGGCGGGGAGAGCCTGAGCCCCATGGACACTCCCCACCCCGGAGCCTGGATCCAGCTGTGCCTGAAGCCGGCCCTCCCCGGACCCTGACAAGGACCCAGGCGGCCTCACCGGGGTTTCCCTGAAGGCCTTGCCCGCGCTGCGGAGGGGCTGACGCTGAGGCCAAGGCTCTCCCTGCCCAGTCCCCGCGCTCACCAGATCCGCCAGGTTCGGCTTCTGGCCCCCCATGAAGGGCCGGTCCTTGCCCACGGCCGCCACCCACTTGTCGGCAGCCTCGTAGAGGTCCTCGCGGACGTCGTCCCGCAGGTGGTGCCTGCAGGGCGGGGGCGTCACGGGAGCCTCGGGCAGGCTCAGGGGGTCGGGGCCAGTCCGCTCCCCGGGGGTCCGGGGTTCGAGCCGGGGCTCACCTGCTTTTGAGCCGCTTGCTGATGAGGTACATGGCGGCGGCGCCCAGGTACTTGGCCAGGGCGCCCTCCAGCGCCCCGAAGCGGCCCTCCTTGACGATGTAGTCGAAGGACGCCAGGGCCTCGGCCGGCGTGCGGTACACGTTGGGGGAGATGAGGTGCACCAGCCAGTCGTCCGCCCACTGCCGCCACTTCATCTCCTCCCTGCGGCCAGGGCACCGCTGAGGCTGCTGGGTCCAGCCGGCCGCACCCCTCCCGGCAGCTGGGCCCGGGCCCGCCGCACCCCTCCAGGCAGCCTGACCCCCGGTCCCATCACATCCTCCGGACAGCTGGGTCCCGCCCCGCCGCATCACACCCTCCCAGCAGCTGGGCCCCCGCCCCGCTGCACCCCTCCCGGCAGCTGGGCCCCCGCCCGCCGCACCCCTCCAGGCAGCCTGACCCCCGCCCCGCCGCACCCCTCCAGGCAGCCTGACCCCCGCCCCGCCGCACCTCTCCAGGCAGCCGGACCCCCGGTCCCATCACATCCTCCGGACAGCTGGGTCCCGCCCCGCCGCACCCCTCCAGGAAGCTGGGCCCCCGCCCGCCGCACCCCTCCAGGCAGCCGGAACCCCCGGCCCATCACACCCCTGCGGAGAGCCAGGCCCCCCTCCCACTAGCCAGGTTCCCCCTCCCGGCGGCCGCGCCCACCCACTCACGTGCGCGCCTCCTTCCCGCCGTACATGCGCTGGGCCTCGCGCTCGTCCAGCATGAGCCAGTACTTGTTGCAGAACTCGGTCACCTCCTTGCCCTGCTCGTTAGTGGCCTTCATGGGGGGGTAGTAGCTGATGACGTCTTCCAGGGGCTGCCTTTAGGGGACACCCAGAGTCTCACCCACTCCCCTTCCCTGGGGCCAGGGGGTGGCGGGCCGGCGGGGGCGGGGCGCGGAAAGGGGCGCGGGGGAGGGACGCGCGGACCCGGAAGTGCGGGCAGCGGCACCCCCGCTCCGATAAAGGGGGCCAAGGCCGCGGGCCCCTTACCCTGACACCAGGTAGGTCCCCAGGGCGCTGATGATGACCGAGGAGTCGTTCAGCTGTTGCTGGAGGGGGAGAGGCTGGTCAGCCGGGAGGCGCCGGGGCTCCAGCCGGGCCTTTGGCGGGAGCTGGCCAGTGGGACCAGGCCTGGTTTGTCCAGCCCCGGGCTGTCCCCTGCATCCCATATCCCGTGCCCACTGCGCCCCCAACCCGAGGACTGTGCCCGAAGAGTAAACGCTTCTCTATGGCACGAGAGAAGCACAGAGAGGTCGAGGGGCGGTTCCCGCGCCACACAGCCTCACCCTGAGAAGCCCAGAGCTTGAGTGGCCACTACGGTCCCACACAGCCTCACCCCTGCACCACTCTGATTTCAGGATGTGGCAGGCGGGGTGGGAGGGAACTCCACCCGGCTTTGGCCCCATTAGTGCTTGGAGTTCGGAGGGTTAAGGGAGGAGTCTATATTTATTGAGCACCAACTGTATGCAGGCACGCCCGCGATCCTGCAGCCAAGGCTACTGACAGGGCCCCGCCGAGGGGCGCAGCACGACCCAGGCGGCGGGGGGCAGGCGGGGGGCGGGCGGGGGCAGCCGGGGGCTCACCAAGCGTTCCCCTTCCTGCGCCACCAGGATGGGCACTTTGCGGTAGGAGGAGAACTTGATCTCGGTCCTGCGCACGGGGTTCACCTCCACCACCTGGTAGGGCAGGGCGTGGAAGTCCAGGAAGGCGCGGACCTTGCTGCAGAAGGGACACGTCTTGTACTGGTACAGGGTCAGCTGCAGGCGGCCCGACAGGGAGAGCTGCGGGTGGGAGGGGGCGGAGTCTGAGGCCCCGCCCCGGAAACCCGGATCCCCCCTCTTCCCCTCCCCCCACCCCGCCTGGAAGACCAGGGCAGGGGGCGGAGGATGGCAGAACCGAGGGCCCGGGACAGTCCAGGCTCTCGCCCACCCCCGGGTCAAAGAGGAGTCCGGGTCTCTGCTCAGCGCTCCCCGGAGGCCCCGCGGACGCAGAGCGATGGTTCCCGCCGGGTGTGCCCAGCCCCGGGGTTCGGGGAAACCGTTCCGGAATAACTAGCCAATCGCCTGGCACTTGCCAGGGTGAAGTCCAGCTGCACCTCCAAAACGGGTGGTGGCCGCGCCCGGCCCTGGGATCAGGCAGGCGCGGCAGGAACAGTCCTGGAGCGAGGAGGGGGGGGGAGAGCACATTCCTAGGTGAAAGCCACGGCTGCAGGAGGGGAAACTGAGGCTGGGCGTGGGGGTGCGCAGGCAGCTGCGAGGAACGCCCCCTCCGTGCCGCGTGCGTGTCTGCGCCCCCACATCCGGGAAGACACTCAGAATCGGGTCGGAGCGACAGCCCAGCGGGCAGGACACCTGCTTGCACGTGGCCGACCCGGGCTCATCCCCCGCACCCCGCAGCGTCCCCACCGAGCCGCGCCGGAAGTCATCCCTGAGCACCGAGCCCAAGCACCGCCGAGTGTGCACAACCCGCCCCCCAAAAGGCTCCGAGGGGCCACGCCAGGCGGCGGCGGCAGGCTCGGATCTGAAACCCGGCCACTTCCCCAAGGTCACAGGCGCGGCGCAGGGACGGAGCTGACCCCGCGGGTGCCCGGGGAGCCTCAGGCCCGCGCCGGGGTCGGCCGCACTCACCTGCGCGGCGAGGCGCTCGGCTCGGAGGTCCTGGGCGCACAGGTGCCCCCGCGCCGTGTGGTACAGCCCCAGGGCGCCCCCCAGGGCCAGCGCCGCCGCCCCCAGGAACCGCGGGCTCCCCTTGCGGGCGGCGGCGGCGGGGTCCGGGCCTCCTGCCGCCCCCGCGAGCCCGGCCCGGCCCTGCGCGGGGAGTCCGGGCGGGGGGCGGCTGCCCAGCCTCCAGGCCAGCGAGCGGCCGGCCGGCCACAGCGCCCGCACGGCTCGGGCCATGGTCAATGCACCGGCACCGCGGGCGGGCGCGCGAAACCGAGAGGGCGCGCGCACGCCCGCCTTAAAGGGCCAGGCCGCGGTTGCCAGGGGCGACGGTGACGCCGAGCGGGGCGGAAGGTCCTCCCGGGAAAAGGCGTGCGAGCCCACAGCCCGGCTTCAAACACCGGTCCGAGTTGCTCAAGTCCTCCTGGGCTGTCTGGAAGCCCTTCGATGTCTCTGACTTCTGACCCTGGGGTTGTGACCGACGCGGGGGGACCCGGGCCTCTGAGCCGCAGCGTGGCCCAGGGTGTGTGACTAGTAACGTCGACTAATCACCCCCGCAAGAGGCTGAAGTGTCCGGGAAAGGTCCCGGCTTCGGATCCTTGACGGCCGCGGAAAGGGTGAGCGCCTGCGGCTCGGGCTTTTACTGCCCTCCCGCACAGCGGCAATGTTTCCCGAAACATAGAGATTTCTCTCCGTTTGGGGTCTCAGAAACCACGTGTCTCCGCGCCGGCCACGCGGGGGCGCGGGCTACAGACCCGGCGGCCCCCAGAGGCGGGGTAGGGCAGTCGGGGGTCCCGGCCTGCCCCCCGCGCACTGCCGGGCTCCCGCTCCCTGAAAGTGGAACCTGCAGGGCCCCGGCCTTTCCGCGCGCAGCTGTAGAACAGACCGCCCCGCGGCGGCGCCGCAAGGACGGGGAGGGGCGGGGCGGAGTCCGGAGGGGGCGGAGTCTGGAGGGGCGGGGCTATCCCCTTCTGCCGGGTGTGGAAACGCGAGACTTGGGCCGCGGCGAGAGTTGAGCGAGAGCCTGGGGGCGGTCTAGAAGTGGATGGGGCGGGCCAGCCCGCGCTCCTCTGCTGCGGGGCGGGGCCTCTGGCGCCCCCTAGCGTTCGGCCGCGTTCCACGGTCCCGAGGCCCTGGAGCGCCCCAGGCTTGAACCCGGACCTGGGCATGCAGGTGGAGGCGGGCGCGGAAGGCGAGCACGACGGCCCGGGAACGACCCGGGAGGGCTGCCGACGCGCCCGCCTGGGAAGGGGAGCAGGGCCGGGTGCGGGTGCGGCGGTTCCGCAGAGCCCGCCCGGCCTTGGGCCTCGGGGCGAGCACCAGCCCGTGGGTCCCCGGGAACGCAGTGGCTAGACTCGATCCGCGGCATCCCATGTGGTCCCCCAGCACCGCCAGGGTAATTCCTGAGTGCAGAGCCAGGAGTCTGAGCATCCCCGAGTCTGGCCCAAAAAGAAGAGAGAAGGGGCTGGAGCGATAGCGCAGCGGGGAGGGCGTTTGCCTTGCACGCGGCTGACCTGAGTTCCATTCCCAGCATCCCATAGGGTCCCCTGAGCACCGCCAGGGGTGATTCCTGAGTGCATGAGCCAGGAGTAACCCTGTGCATCACTGAGTGTGACCCAGAAAGCAAAAAAGAAGAAAGAGGGGCTGGAGCGATAGCGCAGCGGGGAAGGCGTTTGCCTTGCACGCGGCCGACCCGGGTTCGATTTCCAGCATCCCATATGGTCCCCTGAGCACAGCCAGGAGTGACCTCTGAGCATCGCCGGGTGTGACCCAAAAAGGAGAACAGCAGCAGAGAACCAGCCTGTAACGTGGCCAGGTTCTGTATTTGTCATTCTAGGTCAGGCCGTGAAGCTGGAGGGAAGCGTGGGGGGGGTGGGGGGGCACTTGCCCTGCTCATGACCAACTTTGTTCCCCAGCAGCTCGCCTTTCTCTGCCACCCCCAGAGCAGAGGCCACGCCCAGACTCCCATACAGACTATCCTTCCTGCCCCAGGGCCCGCCCCCTGGCCCGCTCCTCATTCTCCTGGCCTCCCCCTCCATGCTGCCCTGTGTCCTTTGCCGGGATTTCTCTCCCTCTTCCCATGCCCCTGGCTGCTGTTTTATTGTTCTTTTAGTAGGGTTGGTTTTATGATTTTCAGGGATGGGGCTTTTTTTTTTTTTTGGCTACACCCAGCAGTGCTCCCGTGGTGCTGAGGGGACCATATGGTATATTGGGGATGGAACCCAGGTAGGCTGCGTGCAAGGCAAGCGCCCTCCCCGTTGTACTATCGCTCCAGACCCTCCCTTGCTGCTGTTTGCAGTGACTGGCGCTCACAATCGCTAGCTTGCGATGCTCCGGTGCTTGCCCACCTGCTCCCAGACAGCCATGCTCCTGCTTATGGGCTGGGATGAGGCGAGGCCTTCCCTTGCAGGCAGGCGTTTTTTCTGTTTCCCCTAGCGGTGGCCCGGGGCTACTCCTGACTCTGCACTCAGGGACTGTGTGTGGTGCCGGGACCAAGCCACTGCAAGCCAGGGAAGTGCCTTAACCCCTCTCCGGTCCGCAGGCCCCAGGGAAGACGCTTGACCACTGAGTCATCCCCCCGGGGCCCTGCCCTGCCCCTTCTTTTTTGCTTTTTGGATCACACCCGGCAATGCTCAGGGGTTATTCCTGGCTCTGCCCTCTGCACTCAGGAATTACTCCTGGCGGTGCTCAGGGGACCCTATGGGATGCTGGGAATGGAACTCAGGTCAGCCGCGTGCAAGGCAAACGCCCTCCCCGCTGTGCTATCGCTCCAGTCCCTGCCCTTCCCCTTCTGCAGGTCCCCTCTCAGAATGGAGCTCTGGGGTTTCCCTTGCGCCTGTCCAGGCTCCCCGGACCCACCCTGTTGCCGCTTAGCCCTGGGGGTCATAACAGCCCAGCCCTTGGTTCAGAGTCGGCCCAGTACGGACCTCGGGGAGAGCGGGGGTGACTCCTGGCAGCCCCCCTCAATCCAGACCCAGAAACCCACCTGGCCGTCTGCCCCGCTGCCCCCTACTGGCTCTTCTCCCATAGCCCTCCCCCACCAGCTCTCCCCTCGGCCCAGCCCCACCCGCCACTTCTGCCGCTCCCTCTTTACGACCTTTACGACACCCCCTCCCCAGGCGTCCCTGCCCTCCCCAGTGCCACCAGCCCACCGAGTCCACCATGCTGGGGCTGCCGAGACAGCACAGCGGGGAGGGCGTTAGCCTGTTAATCCGTGTTCCATCCCCAGCACCCCGTACTGCCCCCCTGAGCCTGCCAGGAGTGAGCCCTGAGCACAGAGCAGTTGTGGACCCCCCCAAAAAATGCAAGTTATGCTGAAAGTCACAAGGTGACCTATATGTGCCTGTCAGCCAGCATCACTGCCAGGAGGGGCTGTGGGGGGCTGGGAGAGAGGTGCAGGGGAGAGGCAGGGAGGGCAGCCGACAGGCAGGAAGGGTCACGAATATGCTCACGTTCCCCGTCAGGAGCAGAATTCATCAAGAAGCAGGAAGGAGATGAAACCCAGCAGGGTGGGAGAGCCCGTCCTCAGGGGGCAGGGGAAGACGCCCGACACCCAGCCCGGTGCTGAGTCGCTCCCCAAGAGGCCAAGGGAGCTGGTGCGGGTCCCACACCTGGGTGGGTGCCCAGGGGCGTGCTGGGGGTGGGGCCATGGCAGCAGGTGGGAAACGGGGGCTTCACCTTCGACTGTCTGCATCAAACCCTAGGCCTTACATTAAGGCTGTATATAGTAGAAGAATATCCATGGCCAGAGGGGCTGGAGCGATAGCACAGCGGGTAGGGCGTTTGCCTTGCACGCGGCCGACCCGGGTTTGATCCCCAGCATCCCATATGGTCCCCTGAGCACCACCAGGGGTAATTTCTGAGAGCAGAGACAGGAATAACCCCTGTGCATCGCCGGGTGTGACCCAAAAAGAAAAAAAAAAGGATAAAAAATATCTATGGCCAGAAAACGGGCTAGGAGGACCGGTCAGTGGCTGGAACTAACCACTAGTGGAGGGGGGGCTGAGGTAGGTAAGAGAGAGGAGAGACCACTAGACTGGGAATGACTGCGCTGGATAAGCTCTGGCGGTTAAACGTAGGTAAGGGACATTCTTGATAACCTTTCAGTATCAATACTGCAAACCACAATGCCCAAAAGGAGAGGGGGGCCGGGGAGGGGAGGGAGGGAGAGAGAGAGAGAGAGAGAGAGAGAGAGAGAGAGAGAGAGAGAGAGAGAGAGAGAGAGAGAGAGAGAGAGGGAGGGAGAGGGAGGGAAAGGAAGAGGGAGAGAGAGAAGTGCCTGACATAGAGGCAGGCAGGGGCTGGAGGGGGTGATGGGAGGGGCCCTGGGGACACTGGTGGTGAGAAGTGCACACTAGTGTAGGGACGGGGCTTGGGACACTGTAGGACTGAAACCCAAGGTACGGCTCACAGTGACTCAATTAAAAAAGTTAAAAACAAATGGCTGAATAGATAGCAGTGCTCCTACATTATTAATCACGAATCACGAAATCCCCTTGATCGTCAATTTCTCGAGCAGCCTCAGTAACGTCTCCATTCGTCCTATCCCTGAGATTTTGGAAGCCTCTCTCTACTCGGCCTTCCCAACGATGCTGATGCCGAGTTGGAGGCTCTTTCAGGGTCAGGGGAATGAGATCCAGCTTGTTACTGGCTCTGGCATATAGATACACCATGGGAAGCTTGTGAGGCTGTCCCAGGTGGGCAGGAAGCTCTCAGTAGCTTGCGAGTTTCCCCCAGAGGGAGGAGTAGGCTATAAGGCATGGCTTCTGGGAGCTCGCTTTTAAGTCCCTGGATGTTGGCCGTTGATGGGATTATACACACCTGTGTTCCTCTGCGGTACCTTCATTCTTTAATACATTATTAAAGAAAAAAATAAAATAAAACACACACACAAGGGGCTGGAGCGATAGCACAGCAGATAGGGCGTTTGCCTTGCACGCGGCCAACCCGGGTTCAAATCCCAGCATCCCATATGGTTCCTTGAGCACCACCAGGAGTAATTCCTGAGTACAGAGCAAGGAGTAACCCCTGTGCATGGCTGGGTGTGACCCAAAAAGCAAAAAATAATAATAATAATCAAAATAAATAAATAAAATAGAACACACACAAAAAAAGTTAAAAACAAACAAAAACCCCCACCCCTGTGGGGCTTTGGTAGAAGCGGCCGCCAGGCCCTCTGGAACCTCCAAGGCTTTAAAAGGGGGTAACAGCTGCTGGAGGCTGGGGAACTCCGTGCCTTTGCCACTTCTCTGTGACTCTAACATTAAAAACACATTTGAAAAAAACAAAAGCACCTTGCATTGTCCCCAGGGAGAGCTGCAGTGGCTGTGCCGCCTGCTGTCTTCTGGAAAGATCTGTGACGCGAGTCCATTTCTGGGACGGCTGAAGAGTGATTGGACCTTTCTCGAACCCATTTGGTCGAGAAAGTTCTCTTAGCCTTTCACTGTAATGTGTGTGGGTGGGGGCAGCTGGAGGCGCTCAGAGGAACCCCAGGGTGTGAACCCGGAGTGTCTGCGTGAACCCCGGGCCCTTTGCACTACCCCCCGCCCGCCCCGCATCTCTTAACCTTTTACTATCTGGATCCTTATCCTTGTGTTCAACTCCTGCTCTTGTTTACGCCTCTTCTATTTGTTTGTTGTTGTTTCGGGTCACACCCGGCGATGCTCAGGGGTCACTCCTGGCTCTGCACTCAGGAATCACTCCTGGCGGTGCTGGGGGCCATATGGGATGCTGGGAATCGAACCCAGGTCGGCTGTAAAGCAAATGCCCTATCCCTTCTATCACTTGGCCCCTGGCGTTGTTTTTTGGGGGGAATTGTTGTTTTGCTTTTCACGGGTGGGGTGGCGGCACATCCAGTGATGCTCAGGGCTGACTCCTGGTTCTGTGCTCAGAGAGCACTCCTGGCAGAGCTCGGGGAATCCTAAATGGTGACGGGATTAGAGCCCGGCTGGCTGCGTGCCAGGCAAGCGCCCTCCCCACTGTGCTCTTGACCCCGGCATCGTTTTTTTTCGAGTTGCTCACCCGCAAGGTAGGCTCAGGCCCCCAAGATTCAGCAGGTGCCCGTCCCCACCTGCTGGCCCAGGGTCCCAGCCTGCTGCTGGGGAGATAGAAGCAGAGATAAGGTGCTCGCCTTTCAAATCCCGGCACCCCCTGAGGGCACGGCCAGGACCACTGCTGAGCTCAGAGCCAGGAATAGCCCCTGAGCACCCCTGGGTGAGGCCCCACCCCGAAAACAAAGAAGGGGAGAGACTGGCTCAGAAACAGGAAGAAGGCCGGTGAGGGCAGCAGATGGACAGCTGGCCCCTGGCCTGCAGTGTTGGATCAATAACGGGGTGTGATCTGTTGCCGTAACTGACCCACTGGGGAAATTCTCCGGCCTCTGTGGGTTGCAGAAGCCACGGGGCAGAGTGGGAACCTGCGTGTTGGGAAAGTGGGAGGGAGGGGCGGGGCGGAGGAGGGGGAGGAGTGATATCGCAGGTGGGGGGGAGGCTGAGTTCCTGCAGGGTTTGAGGGCTGCCCGGCCTGGGGTTGGGGGGCAGGCACCACCTAATCACCGGGATCACGGCAGCAATAAATATATTCCCAGGGCTGGAGGGCGTTTACCTTGCACACGGCCAACCTGGGCTCAGTCCTGGCATCCCCTTGGGTCCCCTGTGGGTCCCCTGAGCACCGCCAGGAGTGATTCCTAAGTGCAGAGCCAGGAGGAACCCCTGAGTACCGCTGGGTGTGGCCCATAAAAGAAAAAAAGAAAAAGGTGCAATCCTTAAAAAAAAAAAATGGTCCCTACAGAGGATTGGGGTGGGGGGCTCCCCCTGCAGCCCTGGAGACACAGGCCAGGGGCAGTCCAGGCGCTGTGTGGACTCGAGGCGCTGGGGGGCCGGGGAGGGTGCAGGTCTGCCCCTCAGGCCTCTCTTCAAGGCCCCACCTGAGAGCTGATTCCCACGGGTAACAATAAGGCCCCGCCCCACCATCCCCCCCTTCTCTCTGATGTCCGTGGGCCCCACGATGACTTATGTGACGTGGGGAGGACAAAGACGGTCACTTTCTCCCCATCCGCCTCTGCCACCCGGGACCCAGGGTCACTGGGGTCTTGGCTCCTAGAAAGGAGTTTCAGGAGTAGATCAACAGTGAAGTAAATAGATTTTATTTTGGAGGGTTTTTGAAGGTGCAGAGATGGAGAGAGAGAAAGAAAGAGAGAGAGGAGAGAGAGAGAGAGAGAGAGAGAGAGAGACAGAGAGAGAGAGAGAGAGTAACACGCTCAAGAGAGAGCCCGGGCTTCTCCAAGGGCGGAGAGACCCTGCACACACTTAGACAGGAAGGCATGGAGTCCACCTCTCGAGAGGGGAGATGCGGACGACACCTGTGCTCGGCCACGTGGGCGCAGGGAGCACCTGGGCCCGGGCAGCGCTTGCCCTTCCTTTGTCCGAGGCGGCCTTTACAGGCTCTTCTTGGGTTACCTTGTCAGCCTTAGGGTCCCCCCCAGGAGTTTTGTTGGCCTACATCCCATCGCCGAGAGCCTTTCCCTGTCTGCCCGTGGCCCCACCAGCAAAGATAAACCAGGCACACGTACAGGCAAAGGTCGGGGAGCCCCGGCTTCCACCCCTGGCACTCCCGGTGCCCCAAACACCACCAGGATTGACCCCTACCCCAAGCACCCCACTGGGAGTAATCCCTGAGCACTGCCACTGTGGCCCAAAATAACCCCAAAATGAGATGTGAGGTTGCTCGGACCAAATGGCGGCTGGGACCGAATAGCGACCAGCTGATGGGACAGTAACACCCTAGTGAGGAAGACAGGACTCGCGGCCCGCCCGGCGCCAGGCGGCCACGGGGCTGCATCCCTGCCTCCGAGCCCCCGAGCCCCTGCAGGTGGCGGGAGCCAGACCAGCGACTAGCCCTGGGTCCCTTTTCCCACCCAAGACACCTTAGAAACCTCCTTGGTCCCTCCCAGGGTGCGGCTCTACCCCAGCCTCACCCGAGGACACCCCAATAAACTCCCTGTTTCCTTCACTTCACTCATCTCTGTCCCTCTGTCTGCCAGACAGGGTTCCCCAATCTAGCGGAAAATAAGATGAAAGAAAGAAAATGCGTTTCACACTTCACGTGGTGTCTGGGATGGAACCCGGTCCCCCGCGTCACAGCCTGTGTTCCGTCCCTTGGCATACCCCTCACCACACACACACACACACACACACACTCACAGAAACACACATACTCTCACACACACACACTCTCACACACACACTCATACACACGTACTCTCACACACATACACATACTCATACACACACACACATACTCACACACACTCATACACATGTACTCTCACACACACATACACTCACACACACTCATACACACTCACAGACACACACACACTCACAGACACACTCATACATACTCATACACATGTACTCTCACACACACATACACTCTCTCACACACATACACACTCACAGACACACACAAACACTCATACACACACTCACACACACATACTCACATACACACTCATACACACTCACAGACACACACACTCATACACACTCACATACACACTCACAGACACAGTCACACACACACTCTCACACACACACACACACACACACACACCACACACTGCCAGGCAGGGTTCCCGGGGTCCTAGTGCCGCTGGCCAGGTCCTGTCCAGGTGTTCCTGCGGGTGAGCCGTTCAAGGAGGGGCTGAACTCTGCACAGGCTTCCAGGGGCCGGACCCAGGGGCTAGGCGGGATCATGAGGTGCTGGACCCCCAGAGGCCAGGTCAGACTCGGTCCCAGGGGCCTCTGGGAGAGCAGGCGGGGGGGGGGGGGGGCTCTGGAGCAGCCAGCGGCACCCCTGCTCAGGGGCAGGAGGTTCTGAGTTCCCGCACACAACTGTGGGTAGTTCTGAACCCCAGTGATAGCTCAGCGCGGAGGGCGTTGGCCTTGCATGCGGCTAACACGGGTTCGATCCCCAGAATCCCACTGTGTCCCTGAGCACCGCCAGGAGTGACCCCTGAGCACTGCCGGGTGTGGATCCTGGGGAAAAGCGGAGCCAGAGAACAGGCCAGCGGTCTGCATGGACAGGCCCAGAACCTGCAGGAGACGGGCCCTGCGCGGGTTTGGCCGGACCCCCAGAGGGGAGCACTGTGCGCTGGCCTCCTGGGTGCTCCGGGCTGCACGGAGCTGCGTCACAGCGCCCCCTACAGGGAGTGACAGGCAGGGCTGGGCAAGCCTCGGAGCAGCCAGAAATCCGGCATCCCATCCATCTCTGAGAGGATTGGGGGGCCAGAGCATGAACCCTCGTGACCCAGGACACTCCCGCCCTGACTTAAAATGGGGGGGGCTGTCCTGGGCCGGAGAGAGAGGACAGCAGGTAAAGCGCTCGCCTGGCAAACAGCTGACCTGGGTTCAGTCCCCAGCAGCACGCTGGTCCCCTGAGCCCCGCCGGGAGTGAGCCCCGAGCACAGCCAGGTGTGGCCCAAACCCCAGTCTCCAAAACTGGGGTGCCAGAGAGCTAGCTCGACGGGGACACAGGCTTTGCGTGCAGGAGGCCCTTGGTGATCTCTGGCTTCTGCCCCCAAGTACAGAGCCTGGGGTCGCCCCTGAGCACTGCCAGGTATGGCCCCAAAACAAGACAAAAAGTGGGGGGCTCCTTCCTCCAGTCTTTCCATACCACAGTCACTGCCCTCAGGGATACCTTGATACTCACTTTGGTTTGGGGGTGACACCTGGAAGTGCTCAGGGCAGAGTGTGATGGGGGTTGGGGGGCTCCAGTGCTTTGAGCCCTCTCCCCATACCTTTTTTGGGGGGCCATATTCTTCAGTGCTCAAGGGTTACTCCTGGCTCTGCACTCAGATTCCCCATGGCAGTGGGGGGGGGCATATGGGATGCCGGGGATAGAACCGGGGTCTGCCGCGTGCCAGGCAAGCACCCACCCGCTGTGCTATCACTCCAGCTCTCCCGACACCTCTTAAGTTCAGAGTGGCGCCCGGTGCAGCCACAGGTGGGGGGCACCCCCGAGGTGGTGGGGCCACCTGGAGCACCCAGCCATGCCCGCTTTCACTCCCTGCCCTTTCTTCCCCCAGAAAGTGGGCGAAGTCTGGGCTGCACCAGCAAACTCCCTCCCTGGCACCATCCTGCAGACCCCGCCCCTCCTGATGAAGTCCCCATATGGTGTGGTGCTCGGTGCTTGGTGCTCGGTGCTCAGAGCTTGTGGCCAGGCCTGCTGGGAGCCGGCCCAGGCGCCCAAGGCATGGCCAGAGATTATTCAAAGTAAAGGGCAAGGCCTTGCCCTGGCCCTGACCCGAAGCACCGGGCCGGCTTCCTGGGGAATGAGCTAGTTCCTGTCAGCCCCTCTGGGATGGTGCCAGCTGCCCCCCCAGCCCCACCAGCAGGAAGCTGAGTCTGGCTTCATCCCAGCCTGTGCTTGCACAGGGGGCAACCGGGCTGCAGGCAGCAGAGGGGACGCAGAGGGCCTGGTCTGGGGTACACGGGTGGCCTTCCCCCTGGGAGTGTCCACGGGCTGCCCCGCCCTCCTGGCCCCTCGGAGACCCAGGAAGCGCCCGGCCAGTTGGGCTGCCACATTCCCAACAGCATTGTGTGGGAGGGAGGGGCCTGAGGCCCGCGGGGCAGGGGAGAAAAGCCCCGGGGCAGCCCCAGAGCCCCAGAACCCCAAGCCACGCCCCTTCTTCCCTGCCCTCCGGCTGGTCCCTCCTTGCACCATTCGAATGGGGGGGGCAGGAGGGGGGGTGGAAATCTTGCCAAGTGTTTCCGCTCGGCAGGAGTTGCTGGGAGTTGCCTCACCCTTCCTGGATTTGGCAAAGGGTGAATCACCCGCCCTGAGTGGCTGGGGTCCAGGCGGGGCCCCATAAATAGGGCTCCCCAGGCCGGCTCCCGCACTGCCCGCCTCCCCGCCCGCCCGCAGGACGCAGCCGCAGCGGCGACCATGCGCAGGTGTGTGCTGTGGTGGGGGCTCGCCCTGCTGGGGGCCCTGCAGGCCCAGGCCGAGCCCCGCCCCCCGCAGAACCGGATCCCGGCCCCGTCCCTGCTCAGGATCCCCCTGCAGCCCGACTTCGAGGACGACCAGGTGAGAGGCCGGTGGGCGGCGCCAGGGAGGAGAGGGGGATGGGGAGCCGGTGAGGGAGGTGAGGGAGGAGCCGCCCCAGGGGGGAAGGCACTTGCCTTGCGTTGCAGGTGGCCCCGGGTCTGGGTTCTGGCCCCTGCAGCCCCCTGAGCCCTGCCAGGAGTGGGCCCTGAGCACAGAGCCAGGAGTGAGTCCCACTGGACGTGCCCCCCGCAAAAAAAATAAATAATCCACAAAACCACAAAATAGTACAGACCATAAAAGGGAAGGGCGAAGGGGTGAGTCCTGCCGCACAAGTGCGGGGCCCTGAGTTTGACCCCCGGCCTGCACGGCTCCCCCAAGCCTCGCTTGTCAGGACCCTTTGCAAAACTTTTTAATAACGGGGTGGAGGGAGCAATGGACATCGGGGAAGGGAGGCAGGGCAAGACTGGTGTTGGCATATTGTAAGCCCGAGACTCAACTACCAATAACTTTGTCCATCATGGTTCTTTGATTAAATTGTTCTTTAAAAATTTAATAGTCTTGGGGCTGGAGCGATAGCACAGCGGGTAGGGTGTTTGCCTTGCACACGGCCGACCCGGGTTCAATCCCCGGCATCCCATATGGTCCCCAAAGCACTGCCAGGAATGGTTCCTGAGAGCAAAGCCAGGAGTAACCCCTGAGCATCGCTGGGTGTGACCCAAAAAAGCAAAAATAAATAAATAAATAAATAAATAAAATAAATAAAATAAATAAAAATTTAATAGTCTTGGGGCTGGAGCGATAGCACAGTGGGGAGGGCGTTTGCCTTGCACGCGGCCTGCCCAGGTTTGTTCCCTGGTATCCCATACGGTCCCCCAGCACTGCCAGGTGTAATTCCTGAGTGCAGAGCCAGGAGGAACCCCTGGTGTGACCCAAAAAGCAAAAAAAAAAAAAGGGGGCGGAGGAAGCGTGGGACTTGGGGGACCCCTGACCCTCACTGAGGCTCAGCCTGTCCTTGGGGCCCTGATGTAACCTGCACCTCATGTCCCCCTTCGTCCCCACCTGAATCGGGCGTCCTCTGCGAGGGGCCCCCGAGTCCCCACAGCACCCGCTTTAGGACCTCCTTGAGGCTCCCTGCCCAGCGGGGCGCCCCTTCCTGCCAGCCCCAGTGCCCGGCGAGGCCCCGCTGCCCAGGGAGGGGTGCCCCGCGCTCAGCCCGCCCCACCGCCCTGCAGTTCCAGGGGAAGTGGTACGTGGTGGGCCTGGCGGGGAACAACGTCGACAGAAACGCTGAAAAGCAGACTAAGATGTATGCCACCGTCTACGACCTGGTGGACGACGGCAGCTACAACGTCACCTCCATCCTGCAGCGGTGAGCCCCTCTGCGGTGTGGGACGGCCCCCGGGCCACGAAGGAGGCTGACATCACAGCCAGGGCCCAAGGGAGGGAGGACGCCCCCTCCTGCCCTGTTGGAGTCGCTCACTCACTCATTCACTCACTCATTCATTCATTCATTCATTCATTCACTCAGTCACTCACCCATTCATTCATTCATTCACTCACTCATTCACTCACTCACTCACTCACTCACTCACGCACTCACTCACGCACTCACCCATTCACTTGTTCCCTCACTCAGTTCTTCAATCAGCAGTCCAGCACAAAAGCAGAACTAGGGGACAGACTGGCATCAGGAAACGGGCAGAGGGGTCACGGGGTCAGGCTGGGGCTGGGCCCTGGAGGAGCCCCCACCCAGGGGCCACACTGGCGGCCGCAGCGCCCAGCTGGAAGGTGGAAGGGCCCTGGGAAAGGGGGTGCAGAGGGAGAGGAAGGGGCCGAGGGGAGACGGGCCACTCACTCACGCTGGGCTCTGGCACCGGGAGTGCGGCTGCACAAGGAGCAGAAACAGGTTTGGGGAGCGGCTTCTGGGGTGTCCAGGTGCAGGGCGTGGCGCAGGTGAGGTGTCAGAGTTGGGGGAGTCCTGGACCCCGGGGGTGGGGGGAGAGAGGAGACCGGAGGGAGGGAATGCCAGGCTTGGGGCATCAGGAGACACCGGGCAGCGGGTGCTGAGGGGCCGAGCAGGCGGGCTGAGGGGGTGGGCTGTCTCGGGCCTCAGCATTCTGCCCCTCTGGGAGCACCCCCCCCGGGCCTGAATGCCCTCCCTCTCCCTCCCCCACCCTAGGGGCAAGCACTGT
Source organism: Sorex araneus (assembly GCF_027595985.1). Taxonomy (NCBI): domain Eukaryota; kingdom Metazoa; phylum Chordata; class Mammalia; order Eulipotyphla; family Soricidae; genus Sorex; species Sorex araneus. The sequence continues at coordinate 4,774,013 of NC_073302.1, read as the reverse complement.
GATTTCTGGGGCAGAACCTTCGTGCCCAGCTTCCAGCCCGGCCAGTTCAACCTGGGCAACATCCAGAGTGAGTGCCGGGCGGGGGGGGGGGGCCCGGGTGGGGGCAGGGATGCTCTCCCTGGTGGGGGGCTTCGCGGAGATGCCGGCGTGGGGGGCTGCTTCCTCCCGCCCGGCTGGGCCAGCCACGCACTTGCCCCCCCCCACACAGACTACCCCAAGCTGCTGAGCTACACGGTGCGCGTGGTGTCCACGGACTACACCCAGACGGCCATGGTGTTCTTCAAGAAAGTGGGCAGGGACCACAGGGAGCACTTCAAGGTCACCCTCTACGGTGGGTGCTCGCCCTCACTCTCGGGGCGACCCTCTACGGTGACTCCGCCCCGCACTCTCGGGGCGACCCTTTGCAATGGGTGCTCCCCTATCATTCTCAGGATGAGCCTGTCTGGGGGGTGCTCCCCCCTACTCCCCAGGGGACCCTCTCTAGTGAGTGCTCCCCCCTCTCAGGGTGGCTGTCAGGGTCGGGGAGGGAGGATCGTCTCCCACCCACACCCCAAGGCCCAGTGGGGCTGCAGCTCTGCTCTGCTGGGGGGCCCTGGGTGCAGGGAGAGGGTGTCCCCGAGGGAAGGCGGTTCCCACGGTGCTCATGGGACATTTCTCGGCCACACACAGGGCGAGACAAGCTGCTGAGGCCCGAGCAGAGGGAGAAGTTCATCCTTTTCGCCAAATCCCTGGGTCTCAGGGACGACAACATCGTCTTTCCGGTCCCCATCGGTAATGAAGGGGGGGCGCACAGGTGGGGGCAGGGAGGAGAAACTGCACCCCTGCCCTGAGCTCAGATGCCCCTGGTCCCCACCCCAGAGCTCTGTGGCCCTGCGCCCCGGCAGAGAGCCGAGTTGTGTCAGGCGGGAAGAGGGGTAACAGGTCTCACTGGCCGGGGGGGGGCACCTCCCGCTAGTGCCCAGGTCCCCGCTGGCCAGAGCCACCTCCTGAATCTTCAGGTCACCCCCAGCTTGGTGTTGAGACCACTTTGCTCCCCAATGCTGAGGGGTGCCAGGGCCCCATGGGTAAGGCTGCACATGTGGCCTGGGGTGGCCCAAAGGGGGTGTCTGGGCCTCACTCCCTCCCTCTGGAGTCGGGGTACCCCCGGCCTACTCATGTCAGGTGTTTTCCCCAGCCCCCTTGAGGGGTTCTCGGGTCTGCTCCTGCTGGAGCCTGGTTCTCAGGGGTCACACCCCACCCCACCCTCTTTCTCCCCAGATCGGTGCATCGATAAGTAGTAAGAGCAGGGCCAGGCTGAAGGGAGCCCGGGGCCCACCTCTGGCCCCCACCTGTCTGCCCACCCGGCCCTGTCTCCCTCCCGCCAGCCACAGCCACACGCCACCACCGTGCTCCCAGCCCCGCGCAGCCCTCGGCGCTACTCACTGCCCCCCTCGCCCCAAAATGCTAAATAAACATTTGCCCCTACACCCCCGTCTGTTCCTTGACTCCTGGGCCGAACCAGAGAACAGGTCCCAGGGAGGGGGGCCCAAGACCCCAGCCCAGCCCTGACCCACACGCCCAATATGCAGTAACCTGTCCAGCACGGTTGGGGGGTGGGGCCGTGTGCACCCCCACACCTGACCCCTGGGTGCCTGTTCGTTCTGGTCCTACAGCCCTGGGCCAGCCAGGACGGGGGAGCTGGAGGGAACGAGGGGCTGAGGTGCTTCCGGGATCCTTGTGGAGATTCGAAACAAACATCCCTGGTGACTGGAGGCCAGAGGCTGTGCCGGGCACTGTCCCCAGGCTGCTGTTTTCCTGGGGCTCTTGCTGTGGGCCCTGCCCTGAGGAAGGTCAGGCAAGCGCTAGCCTTTGAGCTAAAGCAGGGGCTGGCCTGGGGAATGATGGTACAGTGCGCAGGGTGTTTGCCTTGCTCGCAGCTGACCTGGGTTCGATCCCTGGCATCCCCTAGGGTCCCCCGAGCACTGCCACGTGTGATTCTTGAGTGATGAAGTGGGAGTAACCCCTGAGCACTGCCGAGGGTGACCCCTCCAATGAAATGAAAGGGCACCCCAGGAAGGGGGCCCCTGCCTGCTCCTCATCCTTAGTGGGGTGAGGAATGAGGCTTTGATGGGTTCCAGTCCTCCTGCTCCCCTCCCCCTCCCCCTCTGCCCAGCATCAGACTGCAGCAGCCAGCTGATGGGGTTCAGGCCCAGACCCTGAAATTCCTTGGAGATGCTAGCCTTGGCGTGGGCCTCGCATGGTGCGGCCAGCCCTGCCCAGTTCTCCATGGGGTACAGACCAGTCTAAAACTAAGGAGTTACCTGCCAGGTCCCCCTGATGGGGACAGCCCCTAAATAAGGAGGACTGGGCTGGCTGTCTCCCTGGGCAGGGCTGGTTCTTGGGGAGTCTTACAGGGAACATGGCTTTTCACCAGCCCAGAGAGGATGAACCCCTGTCCCCGGATGGGCACAGACCTCGTGTCCAGAGGTGGAACAGAGACAGCAGAGCATGGGTCACTGATGTGGACACAAGGCATGGGCATCTTTCTGAGCCCTGGCTTGTCCCCTGAAGGACAGAGGGCCAAGGAGAAAGGCAGGCACAGGTGTGAGACCAGGGTTTGGAGTCATAATACAAAGCGTTTACCTTGCACAAACCGACCTGGGTTTAATCCTCGGCATACCATAGGGTCCCCTGAGCGCCACCAGAAGAGATCCCACTGCTGGGTGTGACCCAAAATATCAAAAAAACAAAGCAAAACATGTATTTTGTCCCCGCGGAGGAGTCGGCTACAACCTGGAGGTGCCCAGCCGCGGAGGATTAGTCTCTCCTGGAGAAGTCAGACAGTCTGGAGCTCGGGAGAGACTCTGTGCTAGGGAAGTGGGCGGAGTAATTGTGAGAAGGGAGTGGGCGGGGCCCTGGAGGAAGAGCCTGGAGGTGGGGCGGGGCCGACCTCTCTGCTTGCTTGGAGGAGAAGACAAGGGCGGAGCTCTGTCCTTGGGGGCGGAACCCAAGTGAGAAGAGGGCGGGGCTCCTGGAGGGAGGCGGGGCGGGGGCAGAACGCTCCGCCTGCGGATAGGGGAAGGGTGAGAATTGGGCGGGGCCGTGACCCGGACCTGGAGGCGGGATTGGAAGGCGGCCGGGGGCGGGGCCTGGGTCTGGAGGCGGGATTGGAAGGCGGCCGGGGGCGTGGTCCTTGCACCTCCCCTTTGGGGGCGGGACCGCGCTCCAGCTTGAGTCCCGCCGCGGCGTCCCGCCCTTCCGGTCCCGAGGCCGGTCCACCGCATCTGCTTTCCGCCCGGCGCCGGCTGTGGGCGCGACGGTCGCCTCGTTCCGCCGCCGCGAGGCCCTTCCGGCGCACAAGCACGCAATGTCGGGCCCCAACGGGGACCTGGGCATGCCGGTGGAGGCGGACGTGGAAGGCGAGGACGGCGGCTTCGGGGAAGCAGGTGACCGGCGTTGCTGCCGACGCGACCGTTGCTCTCTCGGGGCGCCCTCCGGGGAAGGGGACTGGGCCGCGCTGCGGCGTGGAGGTTCCGCAGAGCCCGCCCCGCCCCCGCCAGCGGCGAGCTGCGAGCTGCAGGCGCCTTCTCGGGGCTCAGGGCGAGCACCAGCCCGTGGGTCCCTGGGAACGGCAGCATCGGAGAACTGTGAGCTGTCGGCCCCGTTTTACAGATGGGGCTACTGCAGGGGTACTCGGCCTCTTGGGATTTGCTCGCACCGCAGTGGAGAGGGGCCTCGGGCAGGCTAGGACGTTTTGACTTAGCGAGGCAGTGGGCGCTGGCTGGGAGGGCCACGCCCACCCTGCTGAGTCAGCGTCTCCGGCCCAGCAGGCCCACCTTTGCTGGGCTAGCCAGAGCATTGAGGCCAGCTCCGCTTATACAGCAGCCGTCAGGGGTAGGGGGTGCGGGGAGTGTAGGAGTCAGCCGCTGGCTCCCACCTCCCCGTCTCCAGCCTGGTTCTCTGCAAAATAAGCCTCATGATGCGGACCTCCTGCGTTTGAGATGTGTCGGGATGAGATGGAAGATGAGAGAAAAATGCGTAGTGGGTTCCCAGCATGCAGATGTTTAATAAGTGGTTATTCTCTAGTATAATAAAGATCATTCATTTACCGGGAGGCCAGGCTAGTGTAAAATAGGGAGTGAGTGTGTCCCATAGTTCTGGCTGAAATTCACAGCCTGTAATTGACTTCTTTGACTGGGCTCCGTCTGGGGCTAGCGACATAGGACAGGAGTTAAGGGGCTATATCGTCTTGCATCCCACTGACCTGTTCAAATCCTGGGCCCCACATAGGATCCCTTCAGCACCCGCAGTAGTAATCTCTGAACACAGAGCTAGGAGTAGTCCCTGAGTACCTCTGGGGGTGCCCTCGAACAAAATAAGTCTGGGCCAGTGGGGTTTAGGCTAGTCAGAGTTGTATACCCAACGACTCATGTCTCCGTGGCCTTGGGAGAGTTGAACACTCCACCACCCGGCTTTGACTAATTAGGGACAGAGACTGGCTAAGTGGGGGTGTTGGTGGGTCTGCCATGGGCACCGCTGGTGGCCAGTGGCCAGAGGTATGTGGAAGCCTTGGAGGGGGCGTCAGGAGCAGGCAAGGCTAGGGAGAGCAGATATGGGAACCGAGACCCGCCCTTAGCACAGATCAGGCCCCGCCCCCGGAGGCGGGTCAGCCGCTACCGGCTCTGCTTCTGACCCAGAGTGGGGAGGTTAGGGAGGCCAGCCCTGTCGGGCTCCTCCTCACCTCCTCATCGTGGCCCAGTGACAACCCCCCCTCTCCAGACAGGTCGGGTAACTTGCTGTCGGAGGCCCAGCTGGGAACAAGACCCAGTGCCCATGTCCCTTCTGCCCCTGCAGGACAGGCTGCTTTTCCCATTTGTACCCCAGTGTGGGTAGACGCGTAAGATCCAGCAGGCTTTCGAGGGGTCTCTGCCCTTCGAGAGATGTGCCAGTGTGGGCCCTGGGTGCTCCTCCCCAGACACAGTCACCCCCAAAGCCCAGGGCACGCTCCTCCGACCCTGGCCTTTTGCAGATTCAGCCAGCTGGACCCATGCTTGGTGGCTGGCTGAGGGTTTGAGTGAGTCACAGGCTGGCTCGGAGCTGGATCCGGCAGTGGGCACAGGCCCAGACCTTGGGACATAAGGGACCTTGGCTGAGAGGTAGGTCAGGAGCGGCTGTGGGGGAGGGACTCATGGTTTCTAGCAGAAACCAAGGCAGGCTTCTTGGAAGAGGAGGCATTTCTGAGCTGTTTCTTGAGTGACTGACAGTTAGGGTTGAGGCATTCTGGGGCGGCAGGGAGAGTCGAGCCATGGCAGAGGCTTCATTCACTCAGTCACTCAACAGATACTATGTGGCAGTGAGGGCACTGGGCAAAGAGCAGTGAACACAGCCCCCCCCCCCCCCGTCCCTCGGAACTTTACGGTGGGGGGGTGCGGCAGAGGGGAGGACGTGGGGCGCAGGAGCAGGGCCTGGCCTGGTCTTGGGGACATTTGCAGCTGCTACATGCGGCTCAGAGGCCTGGGGAGAGGAGGCCGCAGCAGGCGGGGCCGGCAGAGGCCTGGACGCAGCAGGGCAGGGCTGGCTCCGGAAGCTCTGCCCCCAGCTGGAAAGGTCGGCAGAGGACATGTGAGCCTGGGGGGGATGTCCGGAGACCCTTCACCCGAGTGCCCCCAGGACAAAGGCCGGAGGGGCTGGAGAGACAGCGCAGTGGGGATGGTGCTTGTCTCGCACGTGGCCAACCGGGTTCGATCGCCAGCACCCCATAGGGTCTCCCGAGCCCCACCAGGAGTCATCCTGGAGCAGAGACTCAGGAGTAAGCCCTGAGCGCCACCGGGTGTGGTCCAAAGACAAGAAAAAAAGAATAAAGGATGGAGCGCCTTGAACCCTTTCCCCAGCCTCTTTTCCCTGAGCATCCACCCACTTCTCAGATGGTGACACTGAGGCCCAGGGAGGAGGAAGGGAGGGGTTGGGGGGGCAGTACAGGGAGGAGGGCGCTTGCCTTGCATGAGTCTGAGCCCCAGCGTCACATAGGGGTCCCTCTGAGCACCACCAAGAGTGATCCCCGAGCACAGAGCCAGGAGTAAGCCCCAAGCACGACCAGGTGTGGCCCCACCCAGGAAAAACAGGGTAAGGGGCCCCAAGCCCCTTTGGAGGCAGATGGGGGGTGCTGGGGGGCAGCCGAGCCCCCAGAGACAGGGGACTGTGGGCGGCTCTCTCCTCCCAGAGTACGCGGCCATCAACTCCATGCTGGACCAGATCAACTCGTGCCTGGACCACCTGGAGGAGAAGAACGACCACCTGCACGCGCGGCTGCAGGAGCTGCTGGAGTCCAACCGGCAGACGCGGCTGGAGTTCCAGCAGCAGCTCGGGGAGAGCCCGGGCGACGCCCGCTCCTAGCCCAGCACGGCCCGCGGCCCGCCCGCCAGTTAGCGCCCTGCCTGCCTGTCCCCGGGGCGCTGCCCACTCCGCCCAGGCCCGAGTGCCCGCATTAAACGGATCTCTGACGTCACCTCCCCTCTTTCCTGCCTCTCTGTCCCCCCAGGTGAGGACGCCAGTGGCTGGGCTGGGGGCAGGAGGGCCCGGGGGGTGCCGGGCTTCTTGGCCTTCTTGTGCATTAGGGCTGGCGAGGCAGCGTCCTCCTCATGGCCTGGGTCCTAGCCGAGGTGGCACCATCCGCCGTGTGGCCCTTCATAATGCACTCGGCCTCTCTGGATGCACCAAGCAAGGCTGTGAGCCTGGGCCACTGCTGCCCTCCTATCTTGGCCTCAGTTTCCCCAACCCATCAACAGGGCTGGCCTGGGTATGTCTAAGGGCCTTTTAAGATGGGGAAGTGGGGGGGCTGGAGTGATAGCACAGCAGACAGGGCATTTGCCTTGCACGCAGCCGACTTGGGTTCGATCCCCGGCATCCCATAGGGGTCCCCGAGCACCATCAGGTGTAATTCCTGAGTGCAGAGCCAGGAGTAACCCCTGAGCATCGCCGGGTGTGACCCAAAATAAATAAATAAATAAATAAATAAGATGGGGAGGTGGGGGCTGACATGGCGGTAGCACGCTGGCCTTCCACACTGCCAGCCCGGATCTGGCCCCCAGCACCACTTCCGGTCCCCCACCAGGAGCAATCCCTGAGCACAGAAGCAGGAGTAAGGCTCTGAGTACTGTGGGTGTGGCCCCCCCAAATGAAATAGGAAAGCTGGGGGCCCTGGGACAGTGGTGGGGAGAGCGGGCCCTGGTGGAGGGTAGTGCCGGAGCCGGCTACACATGAAACTCAGTCACGAACAGTATCGGAAACTGGAAATAAAATTGAGCATAAAAAAAGAAATAGAGGGGCTGGAGCGATAGTACAGCGGGGAGGGCGTTTGCCTAGCACGCGCCGACTTGGGTTTTACAACGGCCAGGAGTAATTCCTGAGTGCAGAGCCAGGAGGAACCCCTCTGCAACGCCGGGTGTGACCCAAAAAGCAAAAAAGAAAAGAAATGGATGGGCCAAATCAATAGTACAGCGTGTTTGCCTTGCATGCAGCTGGCCTGGGTTCAATCCCTGGCTTGCCAGGATTAACCCCTAAGTACTGCCAGGTGTGGGCCACAAACCAAAAACAAGTGAATAAATAAAATGGGGGTACAGGGGCTAAAGACAACACAGCAAGACACTTGTCTTTTTTTTTTTTTTTTTGGTTTTTGGGTCACACCTGGCGATGCACAGGGGTTACTCCTGGCTCTGCACTCAGGAATTACCCCTGGCCGTGCTCAGGGTACCATATGGGATGCTGGGATTTGAACCCGGGTCGGCCGCGTGCAAGGCAAACACCCTACCCGCTATGCTATCACTCCAGCCCCCAAGACACTTGTCTTGCATGCAGCCGATGCTGGTTTGATCCCTGGCCCTGCAGGAGGTCCCTGAGCACCACCAGGGGCCACTCCTGAGCAGAGCCGGGTGCAGCCCAAGCATCTCCCCGTCGGTAAGTGGACAAATAGGGATGGCCAGAGTGATGGTGCAGCGGGCAGCGAGGGCACCTGCCTTGCGCGTAGCATCCCTTATGGTCCCCAAGCCTGCCAGGAGTCATTCCTGAGTACAGAGCCCGGAGCAACCCCTGAGCATCCCCAGGTGTGACCCAAAATAATACAAAGAAGATAAATTCTAAAAAGAGAAATAAAATGGGGAAGCAGCAGAGCCTCGTGAAGGGCAGCCAGGCCTGCCGAGGGGCCGGTCCAGAGCACCCACAGGTGAGCCGCAGCCCCCGCCCCCCGCAGGGCCCGGCCACAGGCAGAGCTGGCCACTGGCCTCACGGGTCACCAGCCTTCGCAGGGCTCCTGTCACCTGGGGTGATGAGATGCCCCTGCTGGACTCTGACACAGCGACCTGGGCCAACTGGGCCAGCAGTTCACCGCATCGGGCACCCTGGCAGTCCCAGGGGCTCGCAACGCTGCATGGGAGGTGCTGGGGGGACACTGGGCTGGACCTGACCTGGCCCAGCACAGGCCCTGCCTGGGGCCTTAGCCGTGACCTGCGTCCCTGCGCTTGAAGGCACCTCCCAGCCTGACTCAGCCCTCGGAGCACTGCAAGGGGAGGCACCCCCTGTCCTGGGAACTGGGGAGCCTCCCGCTGAGACGGAGACCTGGTGTGGGTCTGCTGGGCGCCCTCCCTGCCCCCCGCCCCGACAGGCATGCGGCAGGGGCACAGTGCATGTGCTGCTTTATTAGATGTTTGAGTGAAAATACACGTGTCCAAAAGTCAATGCAGCACAAGAAGAAGGCGCAGCAGGGCCGGCCCCAGGCCGGCAGACGCAGGTGGGGGGCGGCGCCACTCAGGTTTTGAGGCGGGAGGAGCGCCTGGGCGCGGGGGCCGGGCGCGGGGGCGCCGTCATCTTGCTGGGGGCTTTGGCCGCGTTCTGGCTGCTGGCCTGGGTGGGGGAGCGGCCCCCGGCGGTGAAGAGGGCGGTCAGTGCGTTCCGGGCGTTGACGGCACAGCGGCGGCTCACGGGCCGGGCGGGGGCGGGCTTGGGCTTCTTGGCCTTCCTGTATTTCTGCACACAGCGGGCGGGTGAGACGGGTGAGACGGCGAGTCCTCCCACCGCGGTGCTCCGGGGCGGAGCCCAGTACAGGACCTGGGCACCTCTGGCTCCTCCCAGAACCACAGGACAGGCTCCCAGCCCTTTTTTTTTTTTTTTTGGGCCACACCAGGCGATGCCCAGGGGTTACTCCTGGCCCTGTGCTCAGGGCTCACTCCTGGCTGTTCTGGGGGACCCTATGGGGCGTCGGGGAACAAACTCGGGTCCAAGACAAACGCCCCACCCCCGTCCCACTGCTCCACTGCCCCGGCAGCAGGGAGGCCGCCCCAGGCCCCCGCCCACGGCCCCCACCCCCAGCCAGCTCACCTGCAGATTCTCAAAGTGGGCCAAGGACTTGCAGTGGCTGAGCTGTGCCCCCTCGTCCCCCGGGTAGAACTTGTGGCAGATGCGACACACGTGGCCCGTGGCGGGCACCAGGAAATCCACCCCTGTGGACACATGGTGTGGCCTTGTTCCCCTCGCTAGCCAGAAGCCCCGGCTTCCCGGGGGCCTGGGTGACCCTCATCCTCCAGGGAACGGCTGCCCCGCCAGGACCAGGAAGCGGGACTTTGGCCCCGCCCCATCTGCCTGTCAATCACGGGGGTGGGGGTGCCTACCGTAGGCCTTGCTGGGGCTGTAGGTCTCCGACTCTTTCCGCTCCGGCTCCGGGGAGGGCATGTCGGGGGTCTTCATCTGGAAGATGCAGGCGTGCGGGCCTCAGTCCTGGCCCCCCCACCCCGGCCAGACTCCTTCCAAAGGTGGGGTGTGGGGGACACCTGCTTCCAGGAGGTGGTGGTGGCACCCCTGGCCCGGCCCGGGTGCACGTCCCTGGGCCATACTCTCTAGGCTCGGCTCACTCCTCCAAGAAGCCCGCCTGCCCCCTGGGGGCCTGAGCAGCCATGCCCGATGCTCGGGTGGTGGCGAATCCTCTTCCGGCCCCTCTGGGGTTTGCGCATCTTAAGGTCACGTGAACTCACTGGACTAGCACAGCTACAGCTCAGCCGGGTTATGGAGCAGCCAGGCCAGGACCCAGGGGCTCCAGCCCGTCTGCTCCTTAGCCGTGAGACCCCCGCCAGCTCTGAGTTCCTGACGGGACATCAGTGCCCTCGGGTCCCCTGCAACTGGAGGGGGTGAGGTCCTGGCGCTGGGCGTGGCACGGGGGAGATGTGGGGTGGGCCATCGCCTTGGTGGGGGTTTCGGAAGCCCCTTTCCAGCAGCTGAGAAGCGGTGCTGACTCTCCATGGGCTGCAGGGTCCCCCACCCCCACCCACCTGCAGTGGCCCCCTTACTGCTCACAGCTCTGTGGGGTGTGGGGCCAGGCCTTGGCCCCCAGGGATTCCTTGGGATCACTGGGAACACTTTTTTGGTTTGGAGGCCACACCTGGCGGTGCTCAGGGCTTACTCTCAGCTGTACTCAGGATCACTCCTGGAGGGCTTGGGGACCATATGGGGGTGCTGGGGATCAAACCCGGGTCAGCTGTACGCACCCACCTGCTAACCCCCCGGAAACATTCAACAGAGAAGCAGCCACTTGCCCACGGGGCAAAGAGCGGGTCCCAGCATGTCTGGCACCCAGGCAATTCTGCCAGGAAAGTGGCGTACACGTGAGGCATACTCAGTGCACCCCAGATATCGGCTGCTCCCGCCTGCTCCTTGTCCGACTCCTGCGGACATCACCTCACCCACTCTGGGCCGTTACGAAGACTGTCGCCCAGCCGGGAACACCTTTCCTTCCTGGCACATGGCGATTCCCGCCAGCCTGCAGCACTTATGCATTTCTTTCCTCCTTTTTGGAGGGATTTGGGCCATACATCGTGTTCAGGGGGGCCCTGTGAGGTGTCAGGGGTCAAACCAGGGCCAGCCATGTGCCAGGTCTGTGACATACCTACTATACTATGGTTACTGCCTTGGCCCCTGCACACTGCACCTGCGCCTGCCCCAGGAGGATCTATAGAACCACCAATTACAGAGCGCGTGGCCCCAGGGGGCGGGGCTGCAGGTTCCACGGCCTTAGACTGACCTATAGACCCACCAATTACAGTGCGCGTGGCCCCAGGAGGCGGGGCTGCAGGTTTCTTGGTCTTAGACTGATCTCTAGACCCACCAATTAGAGTGCGCGTGTCAGGAGGGGGCGGGGCTACGGGGGTCCTGGCCTTAGACTGATCTATAGACCCACCAATTGCAAGGGGGCAACACTGCGCAGAGTCCAGCCTGCTGCCAGCAAACCATCCCAGCTGCCCTCAGCACCTGCTTGCAGAGTTCCTCCTCCACCTCTATGTCTTCTTCCTCCTCATTCTCCTCCTCCTCTTCGTCACCCTCAAAGCAGCCCACGGCGTCCACGGTGATGAAGTGCTCCTCGTCCTGGCCAGCTGTCTCCTGGAGCATATTCAGCTTCCCAAGAGCACGGGCAAGGGCTTAGGTCAGCGCTCGCTGGTGGCTCAGAGGGCGGGGACGGGGAACACCCTCTGCCCACCCCAAGCGCCTCCCGATCTGCCGTGAGCTCAGCCCAGGGTGAACCTCCACTTTATGCTGTGTGCCCCTGGCCACGGCACTGTACCTCTCTGGGCCCGTGTCCATACGGGAGCTGAGGGTTACCTCCTTGGCTTTGTCCTTGTGTCCCTGGGACTTCACGTGTTCCACAAACTTGCGGGGGGTCTTAAAGTAGCGGTCGCAAGCTGTGCAGAAAGGCCTCAGAGACTGTTTTGCAATCTGGGGGCAAGGGTAGGCAGAGAGATCTGGTGGGCAGTGTCCTTGTCGCCCACCACACCCCGCCATATCGGGGATCAGCCGCCAGAGCCCCGGGGGGAGATAGCAACGCGGACAACTGCCTGTGCAGGGCAGCCACTGGGGGTACCCCCAGGAGCCCAGGGCTGGTGAAGGGGCCCCCCTGCCCACACTACTCAGACGGGGAACCGGAACCGGAAGCCACGCCCTGGGCATCGGGGCCGCAATTCCCACACACACCTGCAGATGGCAAGGGCGGGACGGGGGCAGCGGGGGCGTCTACCTTGTGCTCCTGGGTCCGGCGGTGCTGGATCAGGTCCCCCATGTAGTACAGCTGGCAGGTGTGGCACCAGCGCTGGGGCAGGGGCCCTCTGAGTGACCAGGGGTTAGGGTTAGGGCTGGGCATGTCCCAGCTGAGTCCCGGCGAGCCCGCTGCCCCCACTCACTCATGCTCTCTCTCCAGGACGTCCCGGGGCACGGGCTGGAGGGACAGGAGGCAGGCCTGGCTCCTGTGCTGGACCTCGCCGAGCCGCTGCTGGTGCTCGGCCCCTGCCATGTGCTCCTGAAACTCCTGCAGGGGGAGGGGGGGCCGGGCGTGAGGAGGGGCGCCGGCCTCCACCCTCAGCCCTGCCTCCGCCCCTCCATCACGGACAGGCTGGCCAGAGCCGGGTGGTAAACTGAGGCAGCGAGTCAGCACGCCGCGGCCAGAGCTCCTGCTCCTTAGACTTGGCTCTGGCTAAGTGCCGGGTCCCTGGGACCCTGCTCAGGCCTCTGGGACGCAGCCACCACAGATGGCGCCACCACAGCAGCACAACGCAGTGTGGGCCCTGCCCAGCCGGCTCGGGCGCAGAACGCGGCAGCTCGGTTCCCGGGCATGCGCACACGCCGCCTGGGCTGGGATCTTTCTCGGTGGCCTCCACAGCGGCCAGCGCCCAGCCCAGCCTGCGCACTCCTGCCTCCCGGGCTACCCACGGCCTCCCGCCAGACCCCTGCCCCCCCTCCCTCCCTCCCCTGGCCTGGGGGTCCCTGGCAGTACCTGCTGGCTGCCGCAGTTGGCTTTGCAGATGCAGCAGAAGAAGTGCAGGGCCTGCGTGGGGGATGGGCCGGTCGCGGCGGGGCTGGTAGAAGTCGAGTCACCGGGACGCGGCACAGGGGTGACAGGTGTGGTGCTGAAAGCCCGGCTATTGCTGCTCTGCTGGATGGTGACCTTCAGGGAGCCCCCAGCACCCCACATCTGCACCAGGACCAAGAGGAGAGCTAGCATCAGCTGGGCGCTGCTAGCGGGTGACCCAGCCATCATGATGCACCAAATGGCCCATTTTACAGATGGGGAAATTGAGGCTTCCAGCTGCTACGGGTTACTCCACAACCCAGCTAGGACATCGTAGAGGCCGCACTCTCCCACCCTCATGTGACAGAGACTCAGATGCCTTGGCTGGGCCACATCCTCCACAGTCAGGCAGCTGGGGGCCAAGCCCACCCCCAGGTTTCTATTAATTGGGCGCTCTCCCCCTGGAAGTGCTGCCCGTGAGGGTAATTTTGATTTTATTTTGGGGCCACACTCGGCAGTGCGCCTCCTCCTGGCTGTGCTCAGGGATCATTCCAGGAAGAGCTCAGGACACCCTATGCAATGCCCGGGATGAACTCCTTCCGGCCGCGTGCGAGGCGAGTGCCTTGACCCCTGCACTGAGTCTCCGGCCCGGGGCGCTAATTCCGGACACAGCCAGTGTGAGGATCGCCTGTCACTGGAAGCCCGTCCAGGTCTTCCATGGGGAGGGAGTGTAAATGCGGGTGCAGTCACTCATGTCGGGTGGATACCAACATGAGACCTTCCTGGGCCAGGGATCAAAGTTGGGGCTCCTGAAAACAAAACTTCTGGGCCATCTCCCTGGCCCAGGAGCTTGGGAGTTTGATGACCCCTAGCAGGCCCTATTGGCCTTGTCCATGGCACCCGCCGAGGGCTGCTGGCATGGCCTCAGGTGGGGAGCACTGGGGTGCAGAGGTAGGCTGGGAGCAAAGAGGCTGTCCCTTGGGGCTGGAGCAATAGCACAGCGGGGAGGGCACGTGCCCTGCATGTGGCTGACTTGGGTTTGGTCCCCTGCACCCCCTTACGGCCCCTCAAGCCCTGCCAGGAACACAGAACCAGGAGTAGAGCTCTGAGCACAGAATCAGGAGTAAGTTCTGAGCACCGCTAGGTGTGGCCCCCAAGCCCAAACCAAAAAACACCCCAAACCACAGAGAGGCCGTCCTGCTGCGGGCTCGGCAGCAGAGCCCAGACCGGCCCCCAGGAGCCGCGGGCTCGGTCGCTGTCCGAGGGCCACGCTCTTACCCACCCCGAGCATCTCCCTGGATCTCCTCTCGCCTTCTCTCTCTCCGGGCGGCTCCTGCGGGGGCTCCTCTGTGCTGAGCTGGGGACCCGCTGGCTCCTCTGGGCCTGAAATGACAGCCATGCCGCTCACTGGACCCAGAGGCCCGGGCCCGAGGGCCACCACTCTGTCCCCAGCCCAGACCCTGAAGCTCTGGCGGGGACGGTCCTGCAGCGCGGACGGGGTGTCCACGTCCCAGCACACGCACCTCCGGCTGCTCCTTCGGGCCCGGGTGGCCGGTTGGGCACGGCGCAGGGTCCCGGCGCTGGAGCGCCCTCTGCTGCTGGCACCTGGGTCTGCGCCCGCGGCTGCTCTGCGGGCGGCGCGCTACTCTGGCCCGGTGGACACGTCTGGGTCTGCGCCAGTGGCCGCATCTGCCCCGGAGGCTGAGGGTGTGCCTGGGGCAGCGCCTCTGGCTCCGCCTCCTCCCGCCGCTGCAACTGCTGCGGTACCGGGGCGCGCTCTGGAGAGGTCTGCGTGTGCACCTGCTTCTGCAGTGCTGCTGGGCCGCGGGCCTCAGAGGGCGGCACCTGCGCGTGGATCTGCAGGGCCCGGGGCTGGAAGCGAGGCAGCACTCGGGCCTCTGGCGGCTCGGGGAGCAGCTCGGGCGTCTGTGTTTGCTTCGGCACCGCCATCCGGGCCTGGGGCTGCACCTTTGCCCTCAGCTGCCCTGGGGGCCCCTTCGCCGTGGGCTCAGAGCTAGGAAGAACCAAGAAGATCAATTTGTGGCTGAGGCAGGAGCTTCAGCAGTGGGCTGGCTTCCCATCCCTGGGGACCGCCTGGCTCCTCCCAGCAACCCCAGGAGTGAGCCCTGAGCACTGACAGGTGCGACCCAGAACCCAGAAAGGAAGATTAAATCTACGGCTTCCAGGTGGCTCCCGAGAGACCAAGTCCAGGCTCCAGGCCTGGCACCTCCATGCTGGGCCCCGCTGTGTTGCTCTCTGAGGCCTGGGTTTGCCTGAGTAAATAGGACTACTTGTGGTGAGCGACTGGGGCCACAGCCGGCCCCGTTCAGGGCTGACTCCCGGCTCTGTGCTCAGCAGTCACTTCCCGGGAGGGCTCCCGGAGTGCCTGGGATTGAACAGGGATCAGCTGCATGCAAGGCCAGCGCCCCGCACACTGTACTATCTCTCCGGCCCCAGGCCAGAATAAACAGGGAAGACACTAGGGCCACTTCCCGTAAGTTTCTAGCGTGGTGGCTCCTGGATCCTGCGGGCTGCCAGCCTCTGCTCAGGTGCCCCTGTCATCTGCACCCCACGAGCCTCGCCCCCTGCAGGGCCCTGTGGTGGCACAGACCCAGGCTCAGTGTGGAGGGGGCCGCCTGGGGAAGGAGCATGAGTGACTTGGCCGGTCCTGGCAGCCCCTAAGACTCTGAGCATGCTGCAGCGCCCCTAGTAGTCCAGTCCCCCACCCCGCCTACACACACACACACACATGCATGCATGTACACACATGCACAAGTGCACACATGTGCTCACACATGCACACACGTGTTCACATACATGCACTCTCGCACACAATAACACACATGCACACGTGCGCACACACATGCACACGTGTGCACGCACACATACCGCCTCTGCAGCAATGAGACCCAGGCCACCAGCCCCGCAGACTGTCTCCGTTACCTCTTGGTCCTCTTGGCTGGGGGCCCGACAGGTTCCCCCTCTAGAGACTCGGGCTCGGCGGCGGGCAGGTCTTTCTCGTGGGCGATGGCGTCTGGGCAAGGCGGGGAGTCTTGGTCTGCAGCAGAGGGCAGGCGAGTGGGCGCCAGCGCCCTTCACCAAGACGCCTGCCCCCCTCCAGGCCCACCACAGTCCCCATACAAGGCCCTCACCTGGTGATTCTGGTGGGAGCTCCCCGCCTTCCTCAGACCCGAGGGGTCCTTCCACGGGCATCGTCTGGGAAGAAGAGTCCTGCTTCCTCTCAGAAACTGCGTGCATCCCGTCAGAATCCCCGGGGCAGGGGCTGTCTCTGGTCCCAGAGCTGGCGTGACCTTGGGGCTGCCGTGAGCTAACCCTATGCCTCCTCTGGGGGCCTTGACCAAGGGTTCCATTAACTGTCCAATTTTTTTCCTTAGCTGGGGGGGAGGGCGCATGCCCAATGGTGCTCACGGGTTACTCCTGGCTCTGCGCTCAGAGATCACTCCTGGTGGGGCTCGGGCCACATGGGGTACCAGGGATCAAACCCTCCCACTGTACTATCACCTGTCAACTGCCTGTCTGTTCAGTCAGTTCAGCTCTGGGGGACACGGGCCCTCTCTTGCCCCCTGACTTCTCACCCCTTTCTCCACAAAACAGCACCTCTCATTGTCTTCAGCACAAAATCCTCCTGAGAGTTCTCCCAGCCCTGGGGTACTCCCTCCTGAGTCCCCGAGCCCCTCCCCACCCACCGTCCTGCATCACCGGGTCTCTCTTCCCCATGCCCACCCCTCTGGCCTCAGCTCTTCCTGCTCACCAACACTGACCTCTCTGGCTCCACCCTGAAAGACACCTCCTACAGCATCTCCCTGGCAGAAAGGCCTGACCCCCCCAGATGTGGGCTGGCTCTTCTGGTCCGTGTCAGGGAGACCCTCCCGTGGGCCTTTAAGAACTCACACGCAGGCTGATGGTACAGCGGGGAGGGCTTTTTTGCCTTGCATACGTCCAGCCCAGATTCAATCCCCGGCACCACATATGAGCCCCTGAGCCCCACTAGGCGTGATCCCTGAGTGAAGGGCCAGGATAAGGAATGAGCTCTGCCGGATGAGGCCCCAAAGCCAAAAGAATAACATAAATAAGGGGTGTGGAAGGGGCAGGGCAGGTGCAGATAAGAGCAGGGATTCGGATCTTTCACTTCGGGACTATGTTACTTTTCCTGACCCCGTATTTGCAACGGGTGATTTAGACTGTTTCCAGTGTCTGGGTGGATACAATGTTGCCTCTTTAGAAGAAAGGGAAAGGCAGATCTCCAGACTGGTTACAGTAGCCACTGCAGGATTTAAGGTGCTTGACTCAGGGGTCCCTCCTGGGGCGCTCCGCAGACCATATGGGGTGCTGCTGACTGCTTGTGTGCAAAGCAGACGCTCCCCCTGCTCTCGTCTCTCTCTCTGGCCCTGGCCCCTCCGTTTCAATTACACTGACCAGACACGGGAATGACAGGCCGTTAATGTGTCGGGTCAAGTTAAAATACACTCGTGAAATTCCTTTCACCTGTCGCAGTTCACTTGGTGCATGCGGTCACTAGACCGACAGAAATGACAGGGGTGGCCTGCACGGCCTGCCCGTGGGACAAACACAGGGTGGACGTGACAGTAACCACATCAGGGACGCAGGAGTAGCTGGAGTTTGGGGCACATGAGACACCAAACCCAACCGACCCCCCCCCCCTCCTGGTGAGGAAACAGGCACAAAGCGAGGCTGACCTGCCCGTAGCCGGGAATGAGGTGCTGGCTGGGCTGGTGAGCAGGCCCGCCCGTCCCTCTCCCCGCCCCCCACCTCCCCAGTCACCTTCCGAGCGGGGTTCGTGGTGGGGCTGGGCCGCGCCTGCTTCTGATGGCTCCTGCCGGGAAGCTGGGCCTGGGCAGGGGCGATGGGCACCCCCACGGGAGGGGGCCCCAGCAGGGACTGCCGGGTGGCCTGGGGAAAGAACTGCTGTAGATTCGGGGTAGCCAGCTGGGGGGGCGTGAGGCTGGGGGGCGGCACGCTTGGGGTCCCCAAGCTGTAGCCGCGGACGTTACCTGCAGACACGGAAAGGGGAGAAGACGGGATAGGAACGTGAGCGGCAGGAGAGGGGAGAGGCTGGCTGGGTGCTGGCTGCCCCCCACCCCCCCGCTTTCTGCCCTAGTGCGGAAAGGGAGGGAGTGGCCTTCTCCCCCCTTTCCAGGCAGGGGGTGGGGGGTTAGGACTCCCCCAGGCATACTTTAGGGGATGTGACGATCCCAGCTTGGGACCCACCAGAACCAGTGGGACAAACGGTTCCCCTCTGCTCTGCCCCTCCAGCCAGAATCAAGAAAGTCTTGGGGCCCCTCTGCTAAGTGAGCCAGGACGGGGTTCGGTCCCGTGCCAGCATATGTGTGTGTGTACATGTATGTGTGTGGGGGATCATCGTTATTTGTTTTTGTCTTTTCTTTTTGGGTCACACCTGGCAATGCACAGGGGTCACTCCTGGCTCTGCACTCAGGAATTACCCCTGGCGGTGCTCAGGGCACCCTATGGGATGCTGGGAATCGAACCCAGGTCGGTCGTGTGCAAGGCAAACGCCCTCCCCGCTGTGCTATTGCTCCAGCCCCGGATCATCGTTATTGATGACAAAAGAGATGCAACATGACTTTTGGGGGAGTCATGCGGGTCATGCTCAGGGGCTATTCCTGGCTCTTTGCTTCAAAGTGACCCTGGGTGGGGCTTGGGGGACCCTACGTGGTGCCAGGGATTAAATGACAAAGCCACACACAAGGCAAACGCCTTCACCCCCGTACTTGTTTTGGGTTTTTTTTTTGGGTCACACCTGGTGATGCTCAGGGGTTACTCCTGGCTCTGCACTCAGGAATTACTCCTGGTAGTGCTCAGGGGACCATATGGGATGCTGGAATCAAAGCTGGGTGAGCCTATACAAGACAAACGCCCTCCCGCTGGGCTCCAGGCCCCTGTACCATCTTTCACAAGTGAGAGCACATGAGGATGTAGCTCGAACATGCATGCCTGGGGCGTGGGGGTGCCTCTTGTCTCCCCAGGGGCCTCTTTGCCCATCCCCCCAAGCTCTCACCAAATCCCACCTTCTTCCCCCGTTTCCCTGCCAGTGTGACCCCCCCTGTCCTTCCTCACTCCCAACCACCCCTTTCAAAGCCACCTCATTCCGGGCCTGAATTTCGGCCTCAGTCTCCAGGGCCCAAACAGACAGGTCCCCATCTGGGCTGGGACAGGCCCGGCTGGGGGAGCCTGAGGGCAGGGCAGCCTGGGGAGTGGCACTGCATCCTGACTCTCCAGCAAGCCCCATGGCCCTGAGCCAATCAGCTCCCCCAGCTTGGCCTCAGTCCCCTCCCCTGTTAAATGGGCACAAGGCTGTTTGCCTCACAAGGTTTCATGGGAGACGCGAGGCCCATGGTGAGCCTGGTTTATAAGAGTCAATGGCCTTTCACTTAAAACAAATATACACGGTTGCACATGCCCCAACCAGCTCGAAAAAATAGTCAAACAGAAGATGGAACACTCTAGAAGTGAAATGGATCATCCCAGGGGACACACACACACACACACACACACACACACACACACACACACGCTTAACAGGCAAATACAAAATGTTCACATGCACCAGCATGCAAAAAAACAGAAACGAGGACATGAATAATTAAGCCTGTTTTTGCCGACAAAACTGGTAGCAGACAACATGTACATAGATGGAAACACAAGAAGGAAATACTACCCAATGTTGCCGTGGGCACGGTGAGGCTGGCACTGTCATACATGGCTGGCGGCATTGCAAACTGGTCCAGTCCTTTGGGGAAGCAATTTGCGACACTTATCAAGAGCGGCAGACATCCATCCCGCAACCCACGTGCTCACCAGGTGGGAGTCAATCCTCGGGAAATCACCTCAAAACAGCACGGCACCAGAGCGACAGTACAGTGGGGAGGGCCCTTGCCGTGCACACGGGCTCAAACCCCGACACCCCATATGGTACCCCTGAGCCCTGCTAGGAGTGATCCCTGAGCACAGAGCCAGGAGTAAGCCCTGAGCACTGCTGGGTGTGACTCCAAAACCCAATACCGGGGCTGGAGTGATAGCACAGCGGGTAGGGCGTTTGCCTTGCACGCGGCCGACCCGAGTTCAAATCCCAGCATCCCATATGGTCCCCTGAGCACTGCCAGGGGTGATTCCTGAGTGCAGAGCCAGGAGTAACCACTGTGCATCGCCAGGTGTGACCCAAAAACCAAAAAAAAAAAAAACCAATACCACCTCCCCTAAAATAAAAATAAAAATTAAAATAGGGGCTGGAGCAATAGTACAGCGGGTAGGGCGTTTGCCTTGCACGCGGCCGACCTGGACTCGAATCCCAGCATCCCATATGGTCCCCTGAGCACCGCCAGGAGTAATTCTGAGTGCAGAGCCAGGAGAAACCCCTGTGCATTGCTGGGTGTGACCCCCCACCCCCCCAAAAAAAATATATATATATATATAAAACCTTTCACTGACTGTCAAGTCGCCTGGTGAACTATCAGGCCACTTGATTTACTGAAAAACAAATAAGATACAGACCTTCGTAAATCAAGCTTCAAGTCTGTGCCAAGAAAAACAGAGGGGTAAGCTGCAGGTTTTAGAGGAGAAACTAAATCTTTGGCAGGTGGGTTTTTATTGTTCTTTTTTTGGTTTCTGAACTACATCCGGCAGTACTCAGGGCTTCCTCCTGGCACTGTGCTTTGGAACCACTCCTGGTGGGGCTCAGGGTACCCTATGGGGTGCTGGGGATCGAGGCCAGGTACCGTGCAAGTGAGGCAAGCACCCTGCCCATGTAGGAGGAAGGGACATCTGCACGCAGTGATCTGGGCTGACTGTCCTCTCTGATATTTGTTTGCTTGAAGTGTGACTTGGGCAAATGAAGACAGGAGAAACAGCAAGGGATGCATCGTGGCACCCCTGTGAGGCTGTTCTCTGTCCCCAGCTCCCTACAACGTGTGTCCACTCCAGGACCAGCCATGTCCGCATGGCCACGAGCAACAACGCTCAGCAGAGCAGGCTGCCGGCCCTGGGCCACGCGCTGGCCTTGCATCTGAGGAACAGCCGCGGGGAGTCCCCGACTCTGAACCTCCTTGTGATCAGCACCAGCTGATTATGGGATCCTGGGCACAGGGTCTGTCTCTGGGCCTCAGTTTCTCCATCTGTATATGGGGACCATGAGAACATCACCCCTTTGGTGTGTCAGCAGAGTCAAGAAATTACTAGTTTAGGGGCTGGAGTGATAGCACAGCGGGAAGGGCGTTTGCCTTGCACGCGGCTGGCCCAGGTTCGAATCCCAGCATCCCATATGGTCCCCTGAGCACCGCCAGGGGTGATTCCTGAGTGCATGAGCCAGGAGTGACCCCTGTGCATTGCTGGGTGTGACTCAAAAAGCAAAAAAAAAAAAAAAAGAAAGAAATTACTAGTTAAAGGCCCCAGATTGGTTCCCAGCCTAGAAGGTGCTTCCAGAAAGTTACAACTATTCCAAGGGATCTGCAGAGGCGCTGTCCCCCACACTCATCTTTGGACCCCTACATTATGCTTCAGAGGGGAAACTGAGTCCAGGCAGGCCTCAGGTACCAGGCCAGCAATACTGAGAGAGCCTGAGCTCCTGGACTGGGTCTCACTCAAGTGGCTGGTGCTGTGTGACCCAAGATTAATAACTTCCCCTCTGATTCTTTCCCACACCCAGAAGAGCTCAGGGCTCATTTCTGGCTCTGTGCTCAGGGGTCACTCCTGGCAGGGAGTACGAGAACATATTGGGAGAACATATGGGGTGCGGGGATGGAACCCATGTCGGTAAGTGCAAGGTAAGTGCCCTCCCTGCTGTACTGTCGCTCAGTCCCCACCTTTCTGATTCTTCTGGCTGCCCGTAAACAATGGGATGCAGAAGAGCTATAAATGCTGCTAGCCGGGTGCCAAGTCATCTCAGGTGCCAAGTCATCTCATCCGAGGCACAGGGAAGGACACCCAGGGTCAGAGTCATGGCCAAGGGCAAGAAGCCCAGAGCTGTGTTTCCTGGGGAAGGAAGCGGAAGCCCGGAGTCTGGCTCCCCTTGCCTGTGGCCCTCAGTTGCTCAGGGCTGCCTCCTGGTTCTGCGCTCAGGAATCACTCCCGGCACACCAAGAGAGGGGCTCTATGGGTTGCTGGGGAGGTGCACTGGCTCAGACACGTGTGCAAGGCAAACGCCCTTCCTGCTGTACTATGACTGCTGAGGATTTGGTGAGGTGTGGTGCCCTCTGGGCACACTGGGCACAGTACCTTGTAACTGTTGCAGAAACAAAGCTCTCTGCATCACATTGCTGTTGAGGAGGGAGGTGGAGGCCGGGAGGTTCAGGAGCTGCTGCTGAGACGCTTGCACGGGGAGCCCTCTGCGGATTGTGGGAGGGAGTAAGGGGGGGCACTCAGACACTCACGGCCCCGCCCCTCCCCGGCCCCGCCCCTCCCCGTGAAGAGGGGCCGGGCGGGCGTGGCGGTACTCACCGACTGAGGGTCACAGGCAGCGGGGCCTGCTGTGGGGGCTGCTGGAACAGCTGCTGGAGCTGCAACAGCTGCTGCTGCTGCAACTGCTGCAATTGCTGCTGCTGCAACTGCTGCAGCTGCTGCTGCTGCTGCTGGCTGAACATTGCTGCTGGGGGCGGGGAGGTGGGGGCATCAGAGGTCAGTCCAGCGCCCCTTGAACTCCCTGGCCACCACCCCGACCGGAAAGCCTCAGTTCCTGCCTCTGAGGGGACACAGCACACCCTCCTTCCAGGGTCGCCTCCCCCCCAGACCCCCCCCCCCCCGCCTTTGTGGTCTGTCTGCCCCGCCCCCCAAGCCCCCTTCCTGCCAATAGTTTCTCCTCCAGCCTGGCTCTCCTCCACCGCTCTCAGGGCCTGTGTCCCCCCCACCGCCACCCCGGATCTGCCGGGGCCCCCACCCCCACCCCCCCACCCCGGGTCACCTGACGACCGGGAGTTAGCCCCGCCCCGCCCCCAGGTGCCTCCATTAAATCCATACAGCTCCAGCACCCCGCGGCCCCCCTTTCCTCCTGGCCCCCGGGAGCCGACTTCCCGCCCGCCCCCGAACCGCACCCCCGCTCCGCCACCACCCCCCCGCCCCGGCGCAGACACAACGTGACGCCTCCGGCCCGGTCCCACCACCTGCCGGCGCGGCCCGCAGCCTCCATCCACGTGGCCCCGCTGAGGTCGGGGGCGCGTTCCCCGCAGCCCGCCGGCAGCCGCGTCACCCCGCGGGCCGGGTGGGCGCGCGCGGAAGCGGGAGTGCGGGTCCCACGGCTCCGGGGCTGCCGCGCTCGGGCCGGGCCTGCCGGGGGCCGAGGCCGCGCGCGCCGCCGGCCGGGGCAGCGCCCTCTAGAGGCGCGGAGGTCCGGGCGCCGCGATCCGCGCCCGCCGCCCGCTCACCCCGCGCCCGGGCGCCCGGCAGCGCCGAGCCTCGGTCCCGCGGCCTCCGCGTCGGCTCGTGGCGGCCCCGGGCCCCGGGTCCGTCGGTCGCCCTGAGGGATCTGGCGCCTGGCGGTGGCATCGCGGGCGCCCTCGGGGAGCAGCGTCCCCAACCGACCTCCCGGGGGCCACCACTGTTCGGCGACCTGGGGGCCCCGCGCGGGGCCGGGGCGGGAGGGGGCGGGCCGCCGGCTGCTGGGCATTCGCGGGCCGGGAAGCGGCGAGAGGGCGAGCGCCCGCGGGGGTCCAGGCGGGCCGGGGGCCGGGCCCGGGGAGCGGGCAGGACTCTCGGCGGCTAGACATGTGGCCCGGATTTGGCTCCGGAGCGGCGGGACTCGCTGGGTGCGGGATCAAACCGACAGGGCTCAGGGGCCTCCGGGGGGAAGCGCAAGCCTGGCCCGGGCAGGGCCCGGAGCGCGACCCCGGGCACGGCTCATGCCCCCCAACGTCGCGGCCGTGGCCTTGATGGACCCCCTGAACCACCGCCGGCCGAAGCACCCCACCTTCAGGCCCGCACCGGAGTGGCCCCCCATTAACCGGACTAAAACCCCGCGCTCCTATGCTGCCCCCGAGACGCTCGGGGCCCCGGGGGCCCCCTGGGCTTCCGACGGCTCCGCCCCCAGCCCCCCGGGTCCGTGCGCGTCCCGGAGGGGCAGCCCTCCCGGCGGGCTCGTCTCGGGGGCGCGGGGCAGGGCGCACGGGGGCGCTCGGGGCGCGCGGAGCCGCGGACGGCGCCGCAGTCACGTGACGGCCGCCCGCAGTGGCCGCCGCGCCGCCCGCGTCCCCGCTCCGCCGCGCCCCCGCTCCTCCGCGCGCCGGCGGCGGGTGGGCACTGCGGGGCCGCGGGCCGTCCCCAGGTGGAGAGGGGCCGCCCCGCGCTCCGAGGGGCTTTGAGAAAGGCCCGGGGAGGAGCCGGGCTCTTCCCCGCAGAGCAGGCAGACGCGGGTAACGGCTGCGGATTAGGGGGAGAAGCAATTGCAGGGCAAGCTCGAGGCTTCCGATCGGGTCCGAGCACCCCGACCCCCACCCCCGCCCCCACCCCGACTCTGAGATCTGCTGCTAGGGAAACCCGGGTTTGCTCGGGGCTCCCTGGCTAGCGGGACCGTGCTTCACGAGGGAGTCTGTTTTCTCGTCCGTCAAATGGGTGCCCCCTCCTAACGGGCCGCTAACCGTATTACGTAATGCTGAGCATTGGCGCCTGGCACGGCGCCTGCTGAGCATATTGCCAAAGGAAGAAAACTAAAAATAATGCTCGGGTTGGTGAAGGTAAGGGAGCCAAGTGCTGCTGGCGTCCTGCGCTGGTTCATCTTTCTAGAAAGCAACTGCACTGTTCTCTACTGAGGTTCTTGAAGGGTTCAGCCCCTTGTCGTGGCCCTGGGGGAGGAATCTGGCCTGGAAATATAATCAGAAAGGAGACCTAAAAACCAGCAGGTTGTTCCCAGCAACGTAACGTAACCACCATATGGGGAATGATCAACGTTAGGGGAACAGACAAACGGATCACGGAGTCCGTCTGTGGAGGACTAGCAGAAAGCACATTCATGCAGTTGCCATATGACAGCATGGAACGCGGCACACTCATAACCTGAGTGCATAGTGTCATTTTGCTTGCATGATGTCTGTGTATATTTCTGCAGTTATATAGGATTAATCTATAGACACGGTGGGCTCTTAGGGACTTTTCCTTCTTTATCTGTTGATTTGCATAACTTTAGGAGAATGTGAGATTCTTGTTTTTTTCTTGGGAACCACACCTGGCAGTATTCAGGGTTTGCTCCAGGCTTGGTGCTCAGGGATCACGCCCTGTGGGGCTGCGGGGCATGGGGAGACCATATGGGATGTGGTCAAACCCAGGCACTCAAACCCAAGTCAATAACATGTGAAAGGCAAGAAGTGGGGTCTGGAGCGATAGTACAGTGGGTAGGGTCTTGCCTAGAACCTGGCCAGTCTGAGTTCAATCCATAGCATCCCATATGGTCCCCTGCGAGCACCACAAGGAGGGATTCCTGAATTCAGAGTCAGGAATGACCCCTGAGCAATGCTAAAAGAACACAAACTTAAGGCGAGAAGAGGGCCGGAGTGATAGCACAGCGGGTAGGGCATTTGCCTTGCACACAGCTAACCCAGGTTCAATCCCCAGCATCCCCTATGGTCCCTCAAGCACAGCCAGGAGTGATTCCTGAGTGCAGAGCCAGGAGTGACCCCTGAGCATCGCTGGGTGTGGACCAAAAAGAAAGAAAAAAAAATAGGCAAGAAGAGCCTTTTCCAATATACCATCTCCTGGCCCCAAGAGATTCTTTTTAATATGTCTGACCCGCTGGCCTCTTGACCCAACAGGAGAGTGGATGGAAGTGCTTCGGGACTGTCTGGGGCTGGCTCTGTACGGGTTGCTTTTCATCAACCCTTGCAGATGAAGTCTGTCAGTGGAGAAGTTTTCAGGATGCAGCCCCACCTTATCCATACTGAGTGAAGTTCCAGGCTACATACAGCATGTCCTCGCATCTCTCTGGTCTCTGAGCTGTGTCCTTAGTACCTACTAGATCCTTCCACTTCGTGGCTCTACATCCAGACCGTCCCTGCCGCAGGGGCCACACCGTGTTCTCCAATATTAGTCCGATCAATCTGGTCTGGAACATGGCTTAATGTCTGATTGCACAAATCTTGCTGCTTCTCCAATCATGGACATTGATTTTTTTAGACAAATTAGAGAATAGCTTTGGGCTGGAGCGATAGCACAGCGGATAGGGTGTTTGCCTTGCACGCGGCTGACCCAGGTTCGAATCCCAGCATCCCATATGGTCCCCTGAGCACCGCCAGGAGTAATTCCTGAGTGCAGAGCCAGGAGTGACCCCTGTGCATTGCCGGGTGTGACCCAAAAAGCAAAAAAAAAAAAAAATTCTAGAGGATAGCTTTGTCAAACCTTTGTCACCCGCTCCCCCAAAATCCCATCAGATTTTTCACTAGGGACTGAAGGGAATGCAGATGGTGAGAGTGGATGCTCTGGGTGCAGGAGGCCTGAGTCTGACGCCCATCTTCTCCCACAGCCCCGCAGGGTCCCCAAGCATCCCGGGAAGGGCCCCCATGCACTGGGCCAGAGGAGCCCCTGAGTCCCAAAGTGCAACACAACAAATATTTGGGAAAGAACATGAGGTAGACACACACTTCAGTTTTGTTTCTGGGTGTTATGCCCAACGATTCTCAGGGTTTACTCCTGGCTCTGTGCTCAAGGATCACTCTTTTTTATTTTATTTTATTTTTTTGCTTTTTGGGTCACACCCCAGCATTGCTCAGGGGTTACTCCTGGCTCTGCACTCAGGAATCACTCCTGGTAGCGCTCGGGGGACCATATGGGATGCCGAAAATCGAACCCAGGTCAGCCGCGTGCAAGGCAAAACCCTACCCGCTGTGCTATTCTTCCAGCCCCCTCAGGGATCACTCTTGATGGAGCTCAGGGAACCATTGGGATGCCAGGGATCGAACCCGGGTCAGCTGTGTGCCGAGTTGACACATGACACACATGTGTCGGGCATGTGCCTTGCCTGCTGTACCATCTCTCTGGCCTCTAGAAAGCATACTTAGTTCATATGAGAACTGACTTTCTGGAGCCAGAGTGATAGTACAGTGAGTAGGCCATTTGCCCTGCACATGGCTGACCTGGGTTCGATTTTCAGCATCCCATATGGTCCCCTGAGCACCACCAGGAGTGATTCCTGAGTACAGAGCCAGGAGTAACCCCTGAGCAACGCTGGGGTGTGACCCAAAAGGCAAAAGAGAGAGAGAAAAAAGGAACTGACTTTCTATTTTTCATTTTTGGGTCACACCTGGCAATACTCTGGGGATTGTGGGGTGCAGGAGCGGAGCCTGGGCCCCGAGATCTGGTGTCAGTGCCTGAGTGTTTCAGTCTTAGAGTGAGGTGAGCGGCCGGGGAGACGGCTCGGGGGACCGCAGCGTAAGCTTTGCCTTCAGGAGCCCTGGGTTCAGTCCTGGTACCAGGAGATTCCCAAGCACCCCTTGGGGGTGCCCCCAAAGGCCAGGTAAGATGTGTCCCCAGTGGCAGAGCACAGTCCTAGCATGTTGGAGGCTCTGAGTTTGATCCCCTGCCCCTCTTGGTCTCCTGAGCACTGTTGGGTATGGCCGTGAGCCACCTGATGGGCCTCAGCCCTCTCCACCAGTGCAGCTAGTTTGTTCCCTACAAAATATTGTTAGTATTGAGAAGAGGCCAGGCAGTCTGGTGAGCAACGCGGCCGGAGCAATGCTCCGGACCCGAATCCGGGCCAACAACACCGGGGAGCCAGACGGAGAAGCTGGTACACCTTCTCCAGATGGAGCCCTGGCGACACTGAGCAGCAACTAAAACAGCTCCGGTTTGCGGGACTGGAACACATCACGGCCGCGAGACCTTTTCTAAAAACTGAAAACATACAATCTTTTAATGGAAAACCAATTATCAAATGCTTCCTCAGTAGGGCTGTCTTTCTTGGGGGGAAACTCCAACAACAATAGTGAGTTTTGTTTTGCAATATGGAACGTAATCAAGGTAAAGAGAAAATGAAGTGAAATTCATCAGTTATACAGTTGGGGGTGGGGGGCAGGGGCGGGGGGTATACTGGGGATTTTGGTGGTGGAATATGGGCACTGGTGAAGGGGTGGTGTTTGAATATTGTATAACTGAGACATAAACCTGAAAACTTTGTAACTTTCCATATGGTGATATAATAAAAATTTAAAAAAATATATTGTTAGTGTTTTTTTAAAGGGATGAGGAGGGCTGGAGAGATGGCTTGCCTTGCATCCTGCCAAAACTAATTTTTGTTCATTTGGTTTTTATTTTGGAGCCACACATGGCTGTGCTCTGGGCTGACTCCCAGCTCTGTGCTTAGAGCACTGCTGGGAGAGTCCCCCAACAAAACCAAACAAATCAGCCCTCTGGGGCCAGAAAGATAGGAGAGCAGCTAGGACACTTGCTTTGCCTGCTGCTGACCCAGGTTCCATCCCCAGCACCCCATACGATCCCCTGAGCCCTGCCAGGAGTAATCCCTGAGCACAGAGTCATAAGTCAGCCCTGAGTGCAGCAGGGGTGGCCCAAAACAAAAACAAAAAAGGAAAGAAAAAAGGGGGGATAGAAATACAGGGTCTGGAGCGAAAATACAGCGGGGAGGGCGTTTGCCTTGCACACGGCCGACCCAAGTTCAGTCCTCAGCATCCCATATGGTTCCCCAAGCACCAAGAGTAATTCCTGACTGCAGAGCCAGGAGCAACCCCTGAGCATCACCGGGTGTGATCCAAAAAGAAAACAAAACAAAACAAATTAACTGAGTGGTGCTCTTATTCTACGGTGTCATTTAGTCACTAAATCTTTCGGGGGGGGGGTCTGGTCCTCTGGGATTCATCCATTTAACCATTCACTCACCAGAAGGCATTAACCATGGCTACTTACTGCCAGAGCTCCAAAGAGACGGGGAGATGAAGGGCTTCCTGTGACCTCAGGCCTGGCCTGTAAGAGTAGGGCTCCACAAGGGAGAGGACGATAAACCGAGGGCACAAAGCAACAGCACCTGGCTTCTTCTAGGTTGAGTGGGTACTGAACCCAAGCTTGGGTGCTTACCACTCCGAGGCTGATTGCTTAAGAGATAGGGTTGAGGGGGCTGGAGTGATAGCATAGCGGGTAGGGCGTTTGCCTGGCACGCGGCCGACCCAGGTTCAAATCCCAGCATCCCATATGGTCCCCTGAGCACCGCCAGGAGTAATTCCTGAGTGCAGAGCCAGGAGTAACCCCTGTGCATCGCCAGGTGTGACCCAAAAACAAAAAAACAAAACAAAACAAAAAAAAAAGAGATAGGGTTGACATGAGATAGCATTCATTCAAGGGCCAGAGAGATGGTGCAGAGAGATGGTTAGGGCACTTGCCTTGCACATGGCCAACCCAGGCTCAATCCCCAGAACCCCATATAATCTCCTGAGCACTGCTATGAGGAATTCCTGAGTGCAGAGCCAGGTGTCCCCCTGAGAACCACCAGGACAGAGAGAGAGAGAGAGAGAGAGAGAGAGAGAGTTTATTCAGGGGCTAGCAACCCAAGACAATGGATTGCATTCTGCGTTGACCACCAGGGCAAGTGGTGGTCCAGAAAGATTAGTGCAAAGCTGAAAGATGTGTCTTGCATGCGGCTGACCCCGGTTCCATTCCCAGGGCCATGGGACCCCTGGACACTACCCGGGGTCACCCCTGAGCAGAGCCAGGAATACACCTTGAGTGACACCCAGGGTCTCCCACACACACAAGGAAAGAGTAATTTGTGGAACATAATATCAGGCTGAGTTTCTTCAACTTTATTTTGTTTGGGGGGCCCACCCATCAGTGCTCTGGGTTACTCCCGGCACTGTGCTCAGGGATCACTACTGGTGGGGTTCAGGCGACCGTACAGGGGACTGAACCCAGGTTGGCCACATGCAAGGCAGGCACCCTGCCCGCTGGGCTGTCACTCCAGCCCCAAGGGAACACTGTCACCCAACGGGCCTTAAGGCCTGAGATCCCACATTTCTGGCAAACTCCAAGTCCTGGGCTGACAATGGGGACCCAGATGTCAGGATCAGCCACAAGAGCCCGATCCTGGGGGAGTGAAACGAAACCCAGCACACATAGAAGGAGGAAGAGCTAAAGCAACTGTCCCAAAGGGGTGGGGAGCCCTGGGCGGGAGGAGGGGCCGAGCCTCCAGGGCCTGCTGCCCGCCCTGGGTCCGCGCTGTCTCACTGCTGTCCTGAGGAGAGCCCAGGGTGGGCCCGTCCTGCCAGGAGGCTCCGTCTCGGCTTGCCCCGGCTTCCAGTGGCCAGGACCGGGCCGGCCGGGCAGCTGCTCGGAACATGTACACGGTGCCAGGAATCAAATCTGAAGGCGTCATGCCTCCAAAGCAGCCCATGTGGGACCGAGAGCTCTCCCGGACCTGGACTCACGCTCTGGGCCTCGCGGTGCCTCTTCCCATCGGACCAGGCCTCAGGCCGCTTGTTCTTGCTCTCGTCCACGTGAGAATCCAGGGCCAGGGCATGGCCGGGAGGGCCAGGGCACGGGCATCACAGGCGGGACCTCGGGGTCTCAGGCCAGAACGACATGGTTCCCTGTGCACTGCCAGGAGTGGCCCCCAAACCCGGACCAAAGAAGAACTACGCACCTGACAGGCTCCAGTCTGCGGACTACTGCTCACCAGCCGCCCCCCGGGACCCCCACACCGTCGCCCACGCTGCACGGATGCACAGATCCCCCTCCCCTTTTCCCGAGCCCCATGGCAAGTACGGAGGTTTCTTCAATGCAGAGGTGGATGACTAGTGCGGGGACCCCGGTGTCTCTTTCTCTGTGTGACGGGGATAGCAGTGTTGACGGAGACCCTGGATCCCAAGCTACAAGTTGTTCCACTACCAGGATGCCCTGGCGCACAGCCCAAGCAGCTCTCCCAGGAGGCTTCGGTGTTTGCTGTTCCTGTGGCCTGGGAGGGGGGGTCACCCCTCCCCCGCCCGGAGCCTTGCAGCTGCCCTCTCCTCCTCCCCATTCAGCTCTCCTGCTGAAGTCATCTCTCTCCAGACCCTCTGTCCTCCTCCTAGGCTTCAGAGCACTTTGAATTTTTTTTTTTTATTTATTTGGTTTTGGGGCCGCGCCTGATGATGCCCAGGGCTTACTCCCGGCTCTGCACTCAGGAGTTACTCCTGGCGGTGCTCAGGGATCCAGATGGGATGTGGGGGGCTGATCCCTGGGTACCACAGGCAAGGCCAGCACCCTCCCTGCTGCTCTGTCTCTCCAGTGCCTTCAAGGCACCTTTTAGCCCCTCTTAGCTTTCCCTCCTCAGTTCCTGTTTATCTCTTACTTCCTGCTGAGAATAAACCACTTTGCTTTCACTGGCTCATCAATTTGGTTTTATTTCTTTATTATGTATTTTTTTGGGGGTGGTTTGAGCCACACCTGGCAGTGGCCAGGAATTCCTCTTGGCTCTACACTCAGGAGTCACTCTTGGCAGTGTGCTTAGGGGACCATATGGGATGCTGGGGATTTAATCTAGGTCGGCTGCGTGCAAGGCAAGCGCCTTAGTCACTGTACTAACTCCCCAGCCCCCGTATTTTGTTTCTTGGGCTACACCAGATGGGGTGCCCAGGACTTACTCCTGGCGGAGCTTGGGGGGCCACATAGGGTGCCAGGGATGGAACTCTGGTCAGCCGGGGCGCAAGGCAAGCGCCTTAGCCTCTGTACTCACTCCAGCAAGGGAGTGAGACCTGCCCACGGCTGGCTCACTGTGGGTGGTACAGGCAGTGAGTCTCGCTCCTGGCAGCTGTGGATGCACCTTTCTCCTTCTGGAAGCGGGGACACGGAGGCCCAGCCACAGGAAGGGGCATTTAGAAGCGACGCCTTGTGAATCTAGAGTAGGAGGCACGAGGCCCAGGGGAGCTCCAGGTCAGGAGACTGTGACCTTGACTGAGCGCGTGTCGTGGCGTTCCCAGCCTCAGTTTCCCCATCCGTAAGATGGAGCGCTGCAGCCCTGGCCGCGATCGATCGAAGGGGGCCTGGAAGCAGGGCGAGATTCGTCCGTCCGTCTCCAGGAACCGACTCCTGTCGGCGCACGCACCATCCCTGCTCCCCCGCCCCCTCCCGCGCCCCGAAAGCCGCAGCAGGAGAAAACTACCGTGCCCAGGGTGCCCGGGCGCGCGTGCGCACGGCGGCGGCTCCGCGGCGCGGCGGGCGCCCTCTGGCGGCGGCGGGGCGCGGCGCGCGCGGCGCGGCGAGGGGCGGGAGGCGGCGGCAGTCGGAGCGCGCGGCTGCGGCGGCGGAGCCCGAGCCCCGAGCCCGAGCGGCGGCCGCATCGCAGCCCGCGGGGCCCGCCGCAGCCATGGGCAACCGGGGCATGGAGGACCTCATCCCGCTGGTCAACCGGCTGCAGGACGCCTTCTCGGCCATCGGGCAGAACGCGGACCTCGACCTGCCGCAGATCGCCGTGGTGGGCGGCCAGAGCGCCGGCAAGAGCTCGGTGCTGGAGAATTTCGTGGGCAGGTAGGAGCGGCGCGCCCGGGGGCGCGGACCCCCCACCCCCAGCCCGGCGACCCCCGCGCCTCCGCCCCCGGCCCCGACGGCGCTGCGGCGGCCCCGCAGCCCCCCGCGCGGCGCCCGCCGACGGCGCGCCCCCCGCCTCCAGCCCGCGGCCGGCGACCCTGCCCCCGCCCCGGGAGCCCCGCGGGGGTTGCAGTGCCCCCGCCCCCACCCGCGTCCCGCCGCCGGCCACTGCATCACGCCCCCTCCTCCGCCCCATCCTTGCGGGGCGACGGCGCCTCGCCCTGGCAGGGGGGCTCGCCCCCTCCCTCGACACGGGCCCGAGGGGTCCCCGGGAGCGGGCGGCACCCGGTGCGCCCCCACCCCCCCCACGCCCGATGCTAGGTCTCAGGGAGGACGCGCCTCTTCCCGGGGGCCGGAGGGCGGCGGGCCCCGGGGCCCCTGCGCGCGGACCTGGGCGCAGCCCCGTCTCGCACACCTCTGCAGCGCGGCCCCATCCGTGCGCAGCGGCGCGGGGGGAGGCGCTGCGGGCGGCGGGGGGGGGGGCGCCCGCCCGAGCGCTTCCCGGCGCTGGCCCCGGCGGGGGGCCCGGGGGACTGTCAATGTCGCGCTCCCCTTGGCCCGGAGGGGCCGCGGGAAGGTGAAGGGCCCCGGGCAGGGCCGGGAAGCCGCGACGCTGCGGGTCCGGGCGCGCGGAGCCATTTGCAGGACCTAATCCCCTGCCCGCTGATCCCCCCGGGCTCGGGGGGCCGGGGGCAGGGCGGGGCGGGGGGCGCGCGCGCGAGGGACCCGGGCCCGGGCGTGCTGCCGTGGGGGTCTGCACCCCCAGGGCTCCCCAGCGTAGAGGTGGGCAGCGAGATGGCTCCGTGGGCGCCGGGGAGAGGCTGGCTCTCCCGGGCTGGGGGCGGGAGGGGGCTGGGCGGGCTGCCAGAGGAGGCTGAGCACTGCCACTGCCCCCACCCCGGACTCCCTCCCCCGCGCCTTCCTCAGGAACCCGAGTTTTCCTTCAGTGACCTTCACGGTTCAGGGAACGCAGTTCCGGGCACCCCCGCCCCCCACCCTAGGGACATGGTTCTGGGGGAGACACTCCCGCACCCCCTGGCCAGCCCTCTCTGATCCTCCTGTCCCCCATCTCTGCCAGGGACAGTTGACCTCAGCGCTGGTTCCTGCCTCCCGGTTGACCCCTGGGGGCCCAGTGCCAGCCCCGGAGGGAGGAGTCTCCCCCCCCCCAGCCATGTTTCTGTGGGGGTGGCTCAGCCCATCTGGTCAGCAGAGGGGAAGGCGGCTGTCTTTGGGGGACCGGCTCACACCAGCACCCCCTCCTGCTCACGTGACCCCTGTGGCTCCAGAGACACCCCAGCAAGGGGCGAGCAGATGGGCCTTTCCACTGGTCCCTTCGTTCCGGCAAGGGCGGGGGGGGGGCAGTGTGGGAGACAGATGGGGGGGCACTTCCTGGGGTGCCAAGCAGAGGGGGCCAGGCTGAGTGCACGGGTGGGGGAGCAGAAAGAGGAGCCCCCAGTTCTTCCCACCTGCCCCACACCCGGGGCCCATCCTGCGGCCGAGGACTTGGAGTCCCGGGTCAGATGCTCCATCCAAGGTCACGGCACCCAGAGGAGGTGTCTGTGCCCTCCTGAGCGCCTGTTCCCCATCTCCACCCTGCGCCACCTCCCGGAGTCTGGGCACTGCGGCCAGCCATAGGGTGGGGCTGTTGTGAGGAGGGGGCTCCGTTCCCCCCCCCCCCCCCCCCCCCCCGGCTGTGGCCCGGTACAGGGACAGCTGCCACCTGCCTTCCCAGGAGCAGGCGGGGCTGGAGAAGTCACTCTGTAAACATGAGAACAGGAAGTGCCGCCACCATCAGGCTGGGTGTGGGGGCCGTGAGTGCGGGGCTGGCCTCCGCCATCCCACCTCCTTGGAGAGCACTGTCCGGGCTCTCGGGGGCCGCCCAGCCGCCACCAGCTCCTGCTGCGGCCGGTGGAACCGTGCCGTGCCCTGAGGACTCTGACCGGCGGCCTCGGTACCCGCTGACCTTCAGCTGGGCCCTGAGCAAGGGGGCACGGGGGCCCCCCTTGGCAGAGCCAGGGAGGAGGGGCGGATGGAGCTAGGAAGTCAGGAGGCTAGAGCTGGGGCACAGGTGGGAAACTGAGGCCCGGCCCCCTCCTCCCCAGCCAGCCCTGCCTGCCGTCTCCTGGGCCCCGACCTGTCTGCCTGGGGCTGGGTCCCCAGGCCCGTGAGCATAGTAACAGCCTCTGCCCCTCGGGGCCTCCCCGGAGGCAGCCCCTGGGGAGAGGAAGCGGAAAATGCATCCACACCCTGGCTGGGCTCCCGGGGCCCTGGGGAGCCCCAATATCAGCTCCACGGTGGAGGCGGCCCAGGAGGACCTGGTGAGGCGGTTCTGGGTGTCTGTCCAGTCTTCGTCCTTCGTCACCCGCCCCGGAGAGCTGAGCTCCGCCCTCAGGAGTCTCCAAGTGGGCAGGACCAAGGCGTGGCACCCTGGCTGGGACGTCGGGGTACCAAGCATGCCTCCTCCTACCCGGGTACAGAGAGGGAGGGGGGCTCTTTCTGTGCACCCAGAGCTCAGAGGGTTGTGGTGAGATGGCATCGGAGAAGGGAGGGTTGAGAAACCACGTGACTGGCGGGCAAAGGCCTTCAAGGTCCAGAGAGCATATGCCAAGGCCCTGGGGCAGTAAAGACTCCACGTTTGGAGACCAGAAAGGAGTTGCCATCGTCAGAAAGGTTGGGGGGCTGTCTGAGAGCCTCCAGCCAGGGGAGGGGTACAGCACGTTTTCAGTATCATCAGAAGGTGTTTTCTATGATGGGGGCCACACCTGGCAATATCCAGTCTCTGCTTCCGGGCCGAAGAGATAGTGAGACAGGTAGAGCAGGTAGGCAGGTAGAGCCACTGACCAGGAGTGACCCCTGAGCACAGAGCTGGGAGTACACCCTGAGCACGGCTGGATGAGGTACAAAACACAAAACAAACAGGGGTTACTCCCAGCAGGATGCTCCGGGCCTGCCCCTCCTGCAGGCAGCCCACCTGCCCCGTCTCCAGCTGCGCCCCCAGCCCTTGTCTGGAGCTACGAAGGGGGGCCGGGTCCTGAGCTGATTCCAGCACGTGGGGCACTGAGGGAGGGCGGCAGGGGTGCAGCTGGGGGAGGCGGGAGCGGGGATGGGCCTGAGCTTTAGCCATGGGGAGGAGGAACGAGTGAGGGTCGGGTGTGTTGCCTTTATGGTTTGGGGGCCACACCCGGCAGCACTCAGGGCTGACTCCTGGCTCTCTGCTCAGGGATCACTCCTGACGGGGCTCTGGGGACCCGAGGGGATGTTGAGGATCGAACCCGGGTTGGCTGTGAGCAAGGCAGATGCCAGTGGGTGGGGCGGAGCTGTGAGCAGGAAGGTCAGGGAGGAGAAACGGGGAAGTGGCCCAGGTAGGGACCCGGCGGAAGACCCGGAGGGCAGATTGGACCCCGCGGCGGAAGGGTCGAGGGAAGGGCCGGCCTGGGCACCCCAGGTTCTGCCGCAGGTTCTTGGGGCCTCGGGCTACATGCCACCCTGCCCCACCCCCCTTGCTGAGCACCCCAGCTGCTGCTCGCTGGTGTGCCCCGATGCCCAGGCCCTCGGACAGATGGGCAGGACCCCACCCCGGCTCCTCTTGGTTCCTGGGGAGCCAGTGGGGATGAGGCCGAGGGACCTGAAAACGGGCTCTAGAACCTGTCCCGGGTTGGTGCACCCTTGGGTGCGTGGAGACGCTTCCCCGCACCCCTGCATCCTCGGCACTTCCTGTTCTGCTCCGTAAAACCAGCTGGATTCAAAAGCTGGTTTTTGAATCCCGCTGGTTTGAAAACTAGCTCTCCCCGGGCTGGAGAGCTAGTCCAGGGGGTGCGGCCCTTCTTTTTTTTTTTTGCTTTTTGGGTCACACCTGGCGATGCACAGGGGTTACTCCTGGCTCTGCACTCAGGAATTACCCCTGGCCGTGCTCAGGGGACCATATGGGATGCTGTGATTTGAACCCGGGTCGGCTGCGTGCAAGGCAAACGCCCTACCCGCTGTGCTATCTCTCCAGCCTCGGGGTGCAGCCCTTCTGACCCGGGTTCGATCCCTGGTGTCAGGTATAGCCCTGGAGCCCTGCCAGGGTGACCTCTGAGCGCAGGGCCAGGAGTCAGCCGTGAGCACGGCCGGGTGTGACCCAAAAACCCAAATAAATAAATAATAAGTGAATTTTATGTTGGTTTGGTTTTGATCCGAAACCAAATCCTGGCTGTGCTCAGGGCTGACTCCTGGCTCTGTGCTCAGGGATCACTCCCGGTGGGCTCCGATAACCATAGGGGGCCCAGGATCAAACCCAGGTCAGTTGTGTGCAAGGCAAATGCCCTCCCTGCTGGACTATCTCTCTGGTCCCTAAATATGTGTATATATATATATATATATACATATACATATATATATATATATGTATTGCTTTTTGGGTCACACCCGGTGATGCACAGGGGTTACTCCTGGCTCTGCACTCAGGAATCACCCCTGGTGGTGCTCAGGGGATCATATGGGATGCTGGGAATTGAACCCGGGTCGGCCGTGTGCAAGGCAAACGCCCTCCCCGCTGTGCTATTGCTCCAGCCCCAAAATATGTATATTTTTAAAGCTTCATATCATGACCACACTTTTATTATTATTTTTTTGAGAGGCATAAAATGAGCGCGGATGCGCGGCAGGCTGTGTTTCCATCTGTGAAGTGGGGCTAAGTGTGTCCCCTTTCTCAGGGGTGCTGGTGACCCTGCTTGGGGGCAGAGGACGGGCCCGTGCAGTGCTGGCTGAGGGCGGGGCCTGAAAACAGAGGGGTCTTCCCCATGCCCGGTGTTGGGGGGTCCTGCCTCCTCCCCCCGAGAGTCTCCCAGGGCCGACAGCCCCTCGCCACAGCCAAGCTCTGAGTCCCCTCTGCACCCCTCGGGGCCCTGCTCCCAGATCTGGAGGGGTCCGGGAGTCCCGAGGGAGACCGGTGCTGGCCGGGTCCGGGGACGGCCGAGGGCACCACAGCCACTGGCGCCCCGGGTGCTGGTCCCAGCCCTGCTGGGGGGGCTTCCCCCTCCCCCGCCCAGGACTCACAGAAGTCGCCCCCAAAAGCTCTTTTGTCGACCGGAAGCACCCCCCAGCAGGTGGCATTTGGGGGAGACGAGAGGCCGGGCCCCCCAGCAAAGGCCGCGGGCGGAAGAGGCTGGGACCCCGCGAGGGTGAGTGGCCGAGAAGCCAGGCGGGTCCCAGGGGCCCCGTGGCACCCCCCGAACCGCCCCCGGCACACAGCGCCTGTGCCCCCCACCACCTCCTGCCCGTGCCCAGCTGTGTCTGCTCCAGCACCCAGCCCCGCCCACCGGGTGGCCCCGCAGGGCTGGGAATGAAAGGTGACCCCGGTGGATTTCACCCGATCCAGGCTCTGGCGCCAGGCAGGGCGGGGGTCAGAGGGTCGGAATCGGAATCTAGGGGACAGGGCAGGACAGGGGTGCGGGGCAGGACCCGCGTGCTCAGCCCACCTGTGAACAGAGCCCCCCCTCAACCCCTATCTGCAAGTGCAGAAAGGACCCCCTCAACCCCACCCTCCCAGCGGCCAGGGAGCAAGGTTGGAGAGGGGCTTCCACACGCCCCCCTGCCCCCCCACCATCCTGTGCATCCCGGCCCGGGTCAGCGCCAACCACTGTCTTCCCGGAACCAGTCGGAGAAAGCAGCTTCTTTCCTCCTAGGATCCTGGGTCCTGAAAGGCCTCAGAGAGGGCAGGGAGCCTGCCTGGAGCTGCACAGTATGCTCAGCAGGGGGACGAAGGCAGCAGTGCTCTCTGCGGTCTCCCCGGGGCCCCCCAGCCCCTTCACCCACTCGAGTTCCCGACTGCCCCCTGCTCTTCCCTCGCCGTCCTGCTCCGGGGACCGGAAACAGCCCCGGCCGCAGGGGGTAAAAGGGGCTCCTGGCCTTGGCAGGTGCCAGAGGGACCCTGTTCTGCGTGTATTTGGTGGGGGGCGTGCACAGCTGCCGCCTCTGCTTGGGGAACCCTCCGGCGGTGCTGGGGGTCCCTGTGTGTGCAGGGGTGAGGCAGGCGCGTCCACGCTCATCCCCCCTCTGCCTCAGTCCTCAGGCCCTGGGGTCTGCACACGCTCTGCCGCCGCCCCCCTGCCCCATAGCCCGCCCCCCTTCCTTCTTGTCTGTTTGCTTTGGGGGCCTGGCCTGGCTGAGCTCAGGGGTCACTCCTGGGACCCCCCCGGGGGCTGTGTGCAAGGCCAACTCCCTACCCGCAGCCCTGTCGCCGGGCCCCGTCCCGAGAACCACCTTACCCCGCTGCTTCCCAGGGGCCTCGGTGCCGGGAAAAACTGGGCCGTGTGCACGCATGCCCCGCTCCCTGGGGGGCCCTCCAGGCACCGCTCTCCCCCCTCACCGCACGTCCTCCAAGTTCTCCAAGTCTCCCTCAGCTGACACCCCCTCCGGGAGGCCCTCTCTGACCACCCTGCCCACCCCCTTGAGCTGACCCAGCACAGGTGGGTGGGACTGTCAGGCTACAGAGGGGCCAGGCCAGGCTTATTCCTGGGTCAGTGGGGGCAGCTGGCCTCGGCCTGGACAGGGAGGTCACCACGGGTGTGAGCACTTGCCCCTCGGACCGTCCCAACCAGACTCTCTGGCACACACAGGGCGCCTGGCACCCGAGAGCACATGGGCACCCCGGCTGCCACCAGTGGGCCAGCAGGCCTCCAGGGAACGGCTGGCCTGAGCGTCCTTTACAGATGGGGAAACTGAGGTTTGGGGCTGGGGAATAATTTAGGGGCGGTGATGAGGTTCCTTTCAAGCTGCTGGAGATCAGAAATAAGGGGCTGGGGCCGGAGAGGCGGCACTAGGGCCAAGGCGCTGCCTCTGTGAGGCCCACCTGGCTTTGACCCCGGCACCACACAGGGGCCCCAGGGCCGCCAGGAGAGATCCCTGAGCACCAAGGCAGGAGGAAGCCCTGAGCACTGGCGAGTGTGAGCCAGAGACAGGGAAGGAAAGGAGGGAGGGAAGGAGGGAGGGAGGGAGGGAAGGAGAAAAGGAGGGAAAGAGAGAAGGAAGGAGGGAGGCAGAGAAGGAGGGAGGAAAGGAAGGAGGAAGGGGGCAGAGAAGGAAGGAGGGAGGGAAGGAAGGAGGGAGGGAGGGAAGGAGGGAAGGAAGGAGGGAGGCAGAGAAGGAGGGAGGAAAGGAAGGAGGAAGGGGGGCAGAGAGGGAAGGAGGGAGGGAAGGAGGGCGGAGGGAGGGCGGGGGCAGAGGCAGGAGGGCAGCCTGGCCTTGCGTGGGGGGGCTCCCGGTCCATCCAGCCCCCGGCCCCTCTCCGAGAGGCTCCCACAACAGGGTTTTTGAGACAGGAAGAAATCAGAGTCCTATGTTCTGCTCTGAGCGGTTTGGGGTGGCCCTGTGTGCAGTGAGTGGCCGCTGAGACCAGGAGCACCAGGCGGGAGTCCACGTGGCGGGTCTCTGAGCTCATCAGCCTCCTCCTTCCCCCTCCCTCCTCCTCCCTTAGTCCTCCCTCCCTCCCTCCCCCTTCCACCTTCTTTCCCTCCTCCCTCCCTCCTCCCTTCCTCCTCCCTCCCTTCCCTCCTCCTCCCTCCCCTTCCTCCTCCCTCCCTTCCCTCCTCCTCCCTCCCCTTCTTCCTCCCTCCCTTCCTGCTTTCTCCCCTCCTTCCTCCCTCCCTTCTTTCCTGCTCTCCTTTTCTTCCTTCCTGCCTTCCTCCTTCACACCCTTTTCTCCTCCCTCCTTCCTTCCCTCCCTTCCTCAAGCCTCTCTCCCGCTTCCTTCCTCTCCCTTCCTTCCAACCCCCTTTTCCCTCCTTCCTACATCCTGACTCCCTTCCTCCTCCCTCCCCTCTCCTGCCCTCCCCTTCCCCCCCACTTCCTTCCCCCTCCCTCCCTCTGTTGTGATTTTTGGGGGGTTTGAGAAGGGGCTTCACCTGGCAGTACTGCTGGCAGCCCAGGGTGTACTGCTCAGGGATCACTCCTGGCAGGGGCCCAAGCCCGGGTGGGCGGCGTGCATACCCCCTCCCCCCCCCCCCCCGTCCCGTCGCTTGGGGGCCCCAGATGCAGCTTTCTTAGCTGGCTTCACTGAGGTCTAATTTACATGCTGAAAAATTACCCATTTTTAGTGCCTGATTCAAGGATTTTTAGTGTATTTACAGAATTGTGCAACCACCATCACATCTAATTTTAGAGTTCTCCGTCACAACCCCCCTGCCAAACCTCGTGACCATGCAGATTTCAAAGCCCCCGGCACAGGCCCTGGCCATGCCGGGCAGCCGAGACGGTGACCACAGTGCAGTGTTGACGGTGCTGGCCCCCAGCGATGGGGCACGGTGGTTTTTCTTTTTTAATATTTTGTGCTTTTTTTTTTTTTGGTGATTTTGGGTCCACCCAGCAGTGCTCAGGGCTTCCTCCTGGCTCTGCACTCAGAATCTCTCCTGGTGGGGCTCGGGGGCCCTACGGGATGCCAGGGATCAAACCTGGCTTGGCTGCGTGGCTAGGCACGTGCCTACCCACTGTACT
Organism: Sorex araneus; assembly: GCF_027595985.1. Lineage (NCBI taxonomy): Eukaryota > Metazoa > Chordata > Mammalia > Eulipotyphla > Soricidae > Sorex > Sorex araneus. The sequence goes on along the minus strand of NC_073302.1, from coordinate 4,733,209 downwards.
ACCTTTCCGGCCCCTCATGTATTTTCTGATTTTTTTTTTTCTTTCCAGGAAAAAAAGGAAGAATGCGTGATTTGTTGGTTGTTTGGTTTGTGGGCCGTGTCCGGCGTTGCTCAGGGGTTACTCCTGGCTCTGTGCTCAGGCCAGGTCAGCCATACAGCCACAAAGGCCTCAGCCCCCGCACTGTCTCCAGCCCGAACGTGTGATTTTTCTTTTTATTTTTTTGTTTATTTCTTTGGGGGTTTGGGCCTCCCCTGCAGTGCTCAGGAGCTACCTCTGGCTTTGTGCTCAAGGATCACGCCTTGCAGTGCTCAGGGGACCATAATCAGTGCTGGGACTTGATCCTGGCTGTATCAGCCACAGCCCTGCCAGGGAAGCCCTTCATCTCTGCACTCCCCGGCCCCAAGTACGCGATTTTCCCGAGAAGGAGCACCCAGGAGAGGATGGGAAGGAGGAGTGGGCCCGGGGCTTGGGAGGGGGAGAGGGGCGGGAGCAGGGGCCACGCCCAGAGCTGCTGGACACCGGCTTGCACCGCCGCTGCCGCCTGCCCATTTGGTGTGCCTCAGTTTCCCCGCCTGCACAGTGAGGGGGACGTTGGGAAGTGAGTCCTGGTTTACGTGGGGTGCGTCCCAAGACGGAAGCCCCGCCGGTTCCCAGAAACACCAGGGCAGGGCACAGCCAGCGTGGCCCCGGAGTGTCCCAGCCCCAGCTGGACGTTCACGGGCGGGGTGCCCGGGCCACGCCCCGTCCTCCCGGCCCGGGAACAGAGGGGGTCTTGTTGCTGGCAGGAGCCTCACCTCCTCCCGCTGTATTTCTTGGCCTGACCCCTCTCGTGCCACACCCTGCTCCTGGCTCAGAGGCCCTCTGCCCACTGACCCTGGCGTCCTGGCAGGGCCCGCCCAGCTCCCCCGCCCGCGCCTCCGGCCAGCCCCCAGGAGACAGGCCTCGCCAGACCCTCCCGCTGCATCACTTGATGACCCCGCTCCCAGAGTCCAGCCCCTGTTCCGAACTTGCTTACCAAGTCCCCGGGATCAGCCACGGAGCTGCCTTTCCCCCGTGCAGGCCGCCCCAACCCATTTTCCTGATGTGGAAACCGAGGTGCCGCAAGGTGGGGTCCTTGGCCCACTGTCCTGCACACCCACATGACTCTGACCGTCGCAGCTGGTCCTGCGTCTCTGACCTCACTGCGGGGCGCGGTGAACTTTACTTTTTGTGTTTTGTGTGTGTTTTTTTGGAGGGGCAGGGGGCAGGTCACACCCAGTGATGCTCAGGGGACACTCCTGGCTCTGCGCAGGAATTACTCTGGGCAGTGTTTGCGGACCCTGTGGGGCGCTGGGGATGGAACCCGGGTTGGGCGCGTGGCCAGGCCAAGGCCCACCTCACTGTGTCACTGCAGCTTCACAAGGATGGTGGCCACTGGGGACCCGCACCCAGCTGCCCCTTCCTGGCCTCGTGCCCCCTTGCCCTCAGCTCCTCTCTCTCCGAGGGGGGACCGTGCCGAGGGGGTCGCCTGAGAGGTCTTGCCCTGTGCTCGGGCTTGGAGATGCCTCTGCAGCTGTTAAATGAGGGGCGTCTCCTGGTGGTCGAGGTGGGCCCGGCCGGTCTTGGCGGGCCTCTGTTCCGTTGTCTCAGCTCACACGGGGCTGGACGCGGGGTGCGGGGGTTCCAGAACATTCCCCGGTGGGGAGAGCCCGGGGCGCCTGGGCAGGCTGTGGACACGGGCAGGGGAAGTGTTGCGACTCACACTCCGAGGCTTGCCCTGCGCCAGGCCCCGGGAGCAGGTGGGCACCAGGACTCCAGAGCCCGGAAGTAGGACCCCCGGGCACTCCGCCATCTATGCCGGCAGGGGTGGGGGCGCAGCCTGGGGATGCTGCCTCCCCCCACACAATGCTGTGCCTCCCTCCGCCCCCGTCACTGCCCTGCTGTCCGCTGTCCTGTCCCCGCTCCCGGCAGACACCGTGCAACCACAGGGGTCACTGCTTTGGTCCTGGTCACTTTGTCCTTGTTGGGGTTCACAGTCCCGAGAGCCGAGTCCGTGCCATGGGGGCCTAGCTGGGACGTGGGCGTCACGTCCAGGAGGGGCTTCTTGGTGGCGACTGTGTACCGGGCAGGGCTGGGTTCCTCCTGGCTAAGGATGCAGAGAGCCCCCCACCCCACCCACGCAGCCCCGTGTCCCCCTACACGTGGTGTGTGTCCCACGTAGAGCTGCCCATTTACAGCTGAGCCGGAGGCCCAAGGACCCCAGACTGGGCCACTGTGGCAGGATTCGAACCCAGGGCCTTGGGAGAGCACTGGCGGGGAGCACTGGCGCCTCACTGCTAAGCCAGGGATCCTGAGATGTGAAGGGGGGCCCGTGCGATGCAGACGCACCCGCCAGGGTTCTAACGCTTCATGATCACGACGCAGCCTTGGCGCAGGCTGCCCTGCCAGGGAATGCCCACGCGGCTCGTGTCCCGGAGCCCTGGCCGTGGCAGACACGGGGCCTCCCCACCGGGCACTGCCCCCAAATGCAGCGCAGGCCCCGGCGAGGGTGGCCTGGGGTGGCGCCCCATCCTCTGAGCCCCGTCCTGGGGCCACTGGGTTTTGGAGCTTCGGGGGTGGAGGGGGCTGTGATCAGGGCCCAGTCGGCGGAGCCCCCGCCCCCTCGAGCGCCCCTTCCAGCCGGGTGCATGGAAGAGGCCTCAGGGAAGTGCTCGGAGAGGGTCCGTGCCTCTGCGTGGGGGGGCTCTCTGCGGGGAGCCCCGGTCCCTCCTGCTGTTTCCACGGCAACGCGCAGTTGCCATGGTATTGCCGGGTGAGGAGCTGGGTGGGAAGCAGGTGGACCCCAGGTGCCCACGCCCACCCCAGTTTCTGGGAGAGCAGATGGCCCCATCTCCCCAGCCTTGGGGGATCCCCACAATGAGGAGGTCACCCCCGAAGGAGCCGCCGCCGGTGAGCCAAGGATGGGAGAGAGGGAGGCGCCCCTCTGCCCCCCGTTAGCACCTCCCACGCGAGCTGCCTCTCACGCTGCATTGCATTATCTGTTTACTCTCCGGCTCCGCGGGGTGGGGGACCCGCTGAGTCATCACCTCCATCCCCTGGGCCCGGCGCTGGGCCTGGCACACAGCAGCTGCTCCCCAACGTCTTCCAGACTCTGCTGCCGTGTTGCATAAAGCGCCGAGTCTGGGGGCAGGGAGCCGACCCGGGTTCGAGTCCCAGCACCCCTTGGGGTCCCTGGAGCCCCACCAGGAATGATTTCTGACTGCAGAGCCAGGAGTAAGCCCCGAGCACTGTCAGGTGTGGCCCCGTGGGTCCCAGCTGGGCCTGACGCCAGGGCCCACAGACACGCGGTGTGGAAGACCTGGGGCGAGGCAGCTGGCCTCTGAGCCCCCGCGGCTGCGAGCACTGTTTGGAGGATTTGAGCACACAGCCGCGGTGTCTGGAGGACCCAGCTCGTGCCAAGCCTGCTGCTGGCTCGTGGGGCACAGTGACGGGCAGGGATGCCAGGCTGCTGTGCAGACACGCAGTCCTGCAAAAATGAAATGTGCTGGCTTGGCACCCAGAAGGCAAGAAAACCTGCCTCCCTCTTCCTTCCCCAGGACGGTGGCTGGCTGCGCCCCCTAGAGGCAGGGCTGGGTAAGGACAGCCGCCGGGTGGGGCTTCCCCCAGGTTGCAGGAACCACTGGACCTGGGTCAGGCCATGGTCCTGGGGCCCACAGCGCAGCGCAGGAGGTTCCGTGAGCGAGTCCGGCTCCCGGCAGGGGCAGCAGGCCCACGCTCGGGCGGGCGGCAGCCTGGAGGCGGCTGAGATATCCTGTCTGTGCTTCTCCACGGAGGAGGGATCCGTGTGGACCTCCAGCCGCCCTCACATCTCACGCCAGCTGCCCCCGCAGCCTGGGCCCTCAGCAGCCCTCCCCCCACTTCCTGCCGGCCTGGGTGGGGCGCAGGGCTCGGAGATGAGAAGAGCTGACGGGGCAGAGAGAATTGGCACCCACCCGCGAGTTAGCAGAGGGCTGGAGGCAGCTCGGAGGGCGGGAGTATGTGCTAAGCAGGAGGCCCGGGTTCGATCCTGAGTACCAGATGGTCTCCTGAGCACCACTGGGAGAGACCCCTGAGCACCGAGCCAGGAGTAGCCCCTGAGAATCACCAGGGCGGCCCCAAAATAAAGCTACACACACACACACACACACACACACACACACACACAAAGAGAGCCAGAGGACCACTGAGATGACAGTGGCGTGAGCTGACATCTACATTATAAGCACCTGGTTTGGGGGCCAGGAGTGATTTTGGGAATCCCTCCGTGAGGTGCTTTAAAGACGGGATCTGCAGGGTGCTGAAGAGCAGAGTCCATCAGTTCTGGGCCCAGGCTAGAAGCTGACTAGGTACCCAGAGCCTCAGTCTTTCCATCCGTCAAATGGGAATAGCCCAGCCCCCACTTCCTAGGGCTCTTGCGTGGTTCCTAGATTGCCCCCAGGAGGAGCCTGGAACGCCGGGGCACTTAGAAAGCCTGAGTTCTTTTCCTTGCCCTTCTGCCACCGCCACTCACCCCAGTTCCCGCATCTGCAGACTCAGATGTGGCCCCAGGAAGGGGAAGTGAAATTCGTCTTTCCCCACCGCGGAAGGGAAGGACGTGCGGCTTGCTGGCTCTCTGGGATCTGCTCTTGGACGCTGGACCTTGTGCTTCAGTCTTTCCGGGCCTGAGTGGCAGTGGTGGGGACGGGGCAGGGCCTTCCTGTTGGCTCAGAACCAGCCCAGGTGTCATGGCACAGCGGTCTGGGCACTGCTGGCTGTTCGCTCGGAGACCCAGGGGACACGGGGCCCCCTCACCTTGTCAGGCTGCCACCTGCCAGAGAATCTGAAGCCCTTGGACTAAGATGTGTCGGGATGTTGGGGGGAGCTTCGAGGCCGCCCAGAGCAGGTCAGGGCCCCGGGACAGAGGGACAGAGAGAGCATCTTCAGACCTTGAACCTCCCGTCCCCTGTGTCTCTCTCAGGGACTTCCTGCCCCGTGGATCTGGCATCGTCACCCGACGGCCCCTGGTCTTGCAGCTGGTTAATTCTACCACAGGTACGTGCTGTCCCCCCTGTGGCCCGGCCTGGCAGCTGCCCCCTACCCCTAGGAAAGGGCCATATCCCCTACACTGGCTTGCCCTAACACCTGGCTCTCAGTTCCCCGCCTGGAGAGTGGGATTAAACTGCATCCCGGCTGAGTCAAAGAGAGTGTACAGGGGTTAAGGTGTTTGCCTTGCACATGGCCGACCAGGGTTTGATTCCCAGCATATGGTCCTCCGAGTACTGCCAGGAGTAATTACTGAGCGCAGAACCAGGAATAAAGGAATACCCCCTAAGCAATACTAGAGTGGCCCCAAACCAAATATATATATATATATATATATATAAAATTAGTAACTGCATCGTGGAAAAGCACATGCATTGCATGCAGGAGATGCAGATTTGATCACCAGCACCACATGGTCCCCCCACTAGGAGCAACCCCAAAGCACTGAGCTAGTAGCAGCTCCCGAGCATTACTGAGTGTGGTCCCCAAACCCCCCAAAAGCAAAGAAATAAGAAGAAATTGTGGGTGGGAGGGAGAACTCAACAGGAAGGTTGTAAAATGTAAACTGGAGGTGCTGGAAGGATGGTTCAGATGTCAGGAGCCCCAGGCGCCCAGCATGCATGGTCTCCCACGCAGCGCGGAATTGGTCATAACCCCCCTCCAAAACAGAAGTAAACCAAGAAAGCTTAACAGAAAACTTTAAGAAAGCTTAAAGCCTTGTTCTGGGGAGGGCCCCTCGTGGGGTGTGTGTGTGTGGGGGGGGCTTCTGGGCTTTCGTGGGGTGTGTGTATGTGTGGCTGGGGGCTTCCCAGTGAGACCACTTTCCTGCATTTTGGGGAGCAGAATATGCTGAATTCCTGCACTGCAAGGGGAAGAAATTTACCGACTTTGAGGAGGTGCGCCTGGAAATCGAGGCTGAAACCGACCGGGTCACCGGCACCAACAAGGGCATCTCTCCGGTACCCATCAACCTTCGCGTCTACTCACCCCATGGTAAGGCCCGGTCCCGCCCGCTCTGTGAGGGGCCCCCTGCCTTGGCCCCACCCCCCTCTGGTACCTCCTCCCGGGCTCCACCCTCGCAGCCTGGCCGCATCCAATCCTAAGCCTCGCCTGTGCGACTCCGCCCACCTCCAGCCCCGCCCTGGGGCTCCGCCTCCTGTAGACTCCGCTCTGCTGCCTACCTGCGGCTGCGCACAAGCCCCACCCTGAGAGCCTGTTTACCTCTGGCCACGCCTCTGATGGGCCACTGGAGCCCCGCGGCTCACGCTGTGCCCTCCTGCAGACCCTGTCTAAGCATCCCCTTGACCTTAGAACGCCTCCCATGTTCTCTTCGTCCTGCCCAGTGCTGAACTTGACCTTGGTGGACCTGCCTGGAATGACCAAGGTCCCAGTGGGAGACCAACCTCCGGACATCGAGTTTCAGATCCGGGACATGCTGATGCAGTTCGTCACCAAGGAGAACTGCCTCATCCTGGCCGTGTCCCCGGCCAACTCCGACCTGGCCAACTCTGATGCCCTCAAGATCGCCAAAGAGGTGGACCCCCAGGGTGGGTATCCAGGGGACCGACACACAAGGCTCTGGAGGTATATTCTCAGCATAGGGGATCCTCCCAAGGGTCGAAGTGAATATTGGGGCATTTGATTTACGCCTTAATTATTAGCATTTTACTTAACTCTTTAAAGGTCATTTTGCATGACCTCTAAGGGGAATAGGGGGCTGGAGAGAGAAAGTACAGTGGGTAGGGCTCTTACCTTGCATGCGGGCGACCCGAATTCAATCCCGGCATCTCCTGGTTTCCCGAGCACCGCCAGGAGTAATCCCTGAGCAGAGCCAAAGCACAGCTGGATGTGGACCCAAAATTAAAAAAAAAAACAAAAACAAAAAAACGGGATGGGGGACAGATAGGAGGGTGGGAGTGCATGGGGTCGCCTGTGAAGGCTGATGCCGAGGTAAATAGCTCTACCCTGCTGCCCGCCAGGCCAGCGCACCATTGGGGTCATCACCAAGCTGGACCTGATGGACGAGGGCACCGACGCCCGCGACGTGCTGGAGAACAAGCTGCTCCCTCTGCGCAGAGGTACATAGACCCCGACCCCGCCCGGCCCCGCCCCTTCCAGCTGCTGGGCCTGACCCTGACCCCATCCGCAGGCTACATCGGGGTGGTGAACCGGAGTCAGAAGGACATCGACGGCAAGAAGGACATCACGGCGGCCTTGGCGGCCGAGCGCAAGTTCTTCCTCTCACACCCGTCCTACCGCCACCTGGCGGACCGCATGGGCACCCCCTACCTGCAGAAGGTGCTCAATCAGGTAGGGGCTCCCTGGAGCAGGAGGCCTGGGCAAGGCAGCAGGACAGAATCCTTGCCGGGCATTTGGTGCGGGTGAGCAGCAAGGTCAGCGTTCCCCTGGTGCCACCAGCAAGCAGCGCCTGGGCCCAGGCCTAGAGCTTTGCTCACCTGCTTGTGTCCTGGTCCTGGAGGGTCGGCAGGGGATGAAGGACGGGGGTGGTTCTGACACGGGCTTGGGCAGGACTGGGGAGGCCTGAACCGAAAACCTTATTTCCTTTCGAACCAAGGTCAGGCTGATGGGAGGTGGGGGATTGCAGGGACTTCCCCAAACATTCCTTAATTAAAATGGACAGAACTGAGGTGCACCCATGCACATGTGTGTGCGTGTGCATGCATGTGTGTGGAGTTGGACAGAGCCGGCGAGGAGAGCAGTGTGGGGCAAGGGTAGGCCTGGGGCCCTCGCGTCCAACCCGTTGTCATTCACCCCTGAGCCTCCCTCCAGCTCAGAGTCTCAGTTCCTGCATTAAGGACAGTGGTGACAAGATGGTCTGTGAGGCCAGAGCAATAGTACAGCAGGGAGGGCATTTGTCTTGCATGTGCTGGACCCGGTTTAATCCCTGGCATCCCATATGGTCCCCCGTGTACTGCCAGGAGTAATTCCTGAGTGCAGAGCCAGGAACAAATAACCCCTGAGCATCCCTGAGAGAGACTCAAAAATTAGGAGCTTTAGGGGCCAGAGCAATAGCACAGCGGGTAGGGCGTTTGCCTTGCATGCGGCTGACCCGGGTTCAATCCCTGGCATCCTGTATGGTCCCCCAGCACCGCCAGGAGTAACCCCTGAGCATCGCTTGGGTGTGACCCAAAAAGAAAAAAAAATGTAGAAGCTAAAGAAAAAAAACCCTCTTGTGGAATCATAGTGCCCGGCAAGCTACCGAGAGTATCGAGCCCACGTGTCAGAGCCTGGCAAGCTACCGGTGTCATATTGGATATGCCAAAAACAATAACAATAAGTCTCACAGTCAGACTTTACTGGTGCCCGCTCGAGCAAATCGATGAGCAACGGGATGACAGTGACAGTGACAGTGGAATTATAATGCAGATTCAGGGAGATGCTCGTGTGAGGAGGACCCTACCTAAGTGAGCCTCATAATTAAGAGAATTTCATTTTGGATTGGGGTGGGGGGATCAAACCCGGGGGTGCTTAGGACACCTAATAGTGCCAGGGAGCAAACTTGCGGCACCTGCATGCGAAGTGTGTGCCCGGCCTTTGAACATCTCCCCAGCCCAGTCTGAGAATTCCATAAGGGAGCTCTTCCGCCGGGTGTGAGGGGCTGAGCCTCCAGGCTTCCCTGCCCCCCACTCACTTAGCTTGACCTTCATAGGGCTGAAAAGCGAAGCCAAATGTCATGTAATATCAGAATAGAAATTTTGATTTCTGGGGCTGGTTAGATGGCTCAAAGGGGCACGCAGTTTCCAGACCTGGCACCGCTCGGTCCCTGAGCACTCCCAGCAGGAGCCCCAGGCACTGAGCTCAAGCCCCTGGATATTAGCAGGTGTGGCCTAAATCCTCCCACCCCCCAAAAAAGAAATAAGGAAAAAAATCTCCATTTCTTGCTTCCAGGAAAAATTAGTTACTTACTCATTCATTCGCTCAGTAACCCTCCCTCAAGCCTCTGCTGTCTCAGCCAATTTCTGTCCAGGGGGCAGGGACATGGGCCTATGGGCCTGTGCTTTTTTTTGTGGGGAGTCACACCCGGAGATGCGCTGGGGTTACTCCTGGCTCTGAACTCAGGAATCACTCCTGGCGGTGCTCAGGGGATCATATGGGATGCTGGAGATCGAGCCTGGGTCGACTGAGTGCAAGGGAAGTGCCCTCTTCCCCCTGTCCTATGGCTGTGACCCTGCCTGTGGCCTGTGGCTTTTTATTTTATTTTATTTTTGCTTTTTGGGTCACACCCAGCGATGCACAGGGGTTACTCCTGGCTTATGCACTCAGGAATTACTCCTGGCAGTGCTCGGGGGACCATATGGGATGCTGGGAGTCGAAACTGGGTCAGCTGCGTGCAAGGCAAAATGCCCTCCCCGCTGTGCTATCACTCCAGCACCCCTACTTTTTTTTTTGGCTTTTTTGGTCACCCGACAATGCTTAGGGGTTACTCCTGCCTCTGTACTCAGGAATTACTTCAGGCAATGCTCTGGGGACAATATGGGATGCCGGGGATCGAACCCGGATCAACCAGCCTTGCACAAGGCAAACACCCTCCCCGCTGTACTATCGCACCAGCTCTGCCTGTGGCTTTTTAACCCTTGTCTCACCTACTCCCAGCAACTGACCAATCACATCCGGGACACCCTGCCGGGCCTGCGCAACAAGCTACAGAGCCAGCTGCTGTCCATCGAGAAGGAGGTGGACGAGTACAAGAACTTCCGCCCCGACGACCCCAGCCGCAAGACCAAGGCCCTGCTGCAGTGAGGCCCTCCCGCCCGCCCCAGCTCCGAGGCGCTGCCCCTGCGCCCCCCTGCGCCCCCCCCCCCCCGCCCAGGGCTGCTGCACAGTCCATCACACGCATTCCCCGCCCTGCGCTCTCCCCCCAGGATGGTCCAGCAGTTCGCAGTGGACTTCGAGAAGCGCATCGAGGGCTCCGGGGACCAGATCGACACCTATGAGCTGTCGGGGGGAGCCCGCATCAACCGGATCTTCCACGAACGTTTCCCCTTCGAGCTGGTCAAGGTAGGAGGGGCCCATGGGGGCAGAGGGCAGGGGTAGAGCGCCCCACCGGCTAATATCCAGGGCCTCTTCCCGGCTTAGGGCCTGGGATGGAACCTGGGTTCCAACTAACCGACCACAGAAATCAAGATTTCTTTTTTTCTTTTGTTTTTTTTGCTTTTTGGGTCACACCCAGCAATGCACAGGGGTCACTCCTGGCTCATGCACTCAGTAATCACCCCTGGCGGTGCTCAGGGGACCATATGGGATGCTGGGACTTGAACCCATATCGGCCGCGTGCAAGGCAAACGCCCTACCCGCTGTGCTATCACTCCAGACCCTGAAATCAAGATTTCTAGTTTGAGATTAATCGAGGAATCATGAAAGCTGACCTCCTGGTGCTTCATAGCCCTGGTTTCTTGGCCTCCTGGGGGGTCCCCTTCCACCCCCGGCCCACCCCCTCCTCTCCCCCACAGATGGAGTTTGACGAGAAGGAGCTCCGGAGAGAGATCAGCTATGCCATCAAGAACATCCATGGCATTAGGCATGTATTGGGGCCGGGGAGGGGTCTGCACTGCAGAAGGTGGGGCGGGGGGGCCCTAGCGCAGGGGCTCAGGGAGGGAAGGAACTCCCCTCTGGCATGACCCAAGCCCTACTCCCCAGCCCGCGCCACCCCACCTTTCTGCCTCTCTGGATTGGCTGGGGGGCAGGTGGGGGCCGGAGCCAGCTGGGCACCTGCCACCTACTGCCCTCCAGCAAGACCAGCGGGGCAGAACCCAGGACGCAGGGGGGCAGGGCCTTGGCCCTCCTGCCCTTCCCCAGGCCTTGGCCTTGGCCCTCCTGCCCTTCCCCAGGCAAGCAGTGCCCCCCACTCCTAGCCCAGGGATGCGGGGACCTGGGGATGGGTCTGCATGGGGGTGAGGGGCCTGGCACTCACCCCTCCAGACCCTCCCAGAGCCCCATTCTCCCGCCTTCCGCCAGCCACGCAAACCTGGGTGTGGGAGATAGATGGTTCTGAGGCGCCCACCCCTCAAATTTGAATATCCACAGTGGGCTTCTCAGCCAAAGTTACTCCCCCCGGCGGCCCTTCCGTGCTGGGCACGGAGGTGTCTGAAAAGCTTGATTTTTCCCAGGGGTTCAGTCACCAGGCATGGTGGGTACAGTCACTGCATTGACCAGGACACGGGGAGCTGAGTCTCTCGTGGTCTTAAATGCCGGAGTCCCAGGGAGCTCAGGGAGAAGCAGGGTGGGGGTCTCAGCTCCCGGAGTTGGTGTGTGTGTGACAGCCGGGGCTTGAACCAGCTCTGTATCGCCCCGAGCACTACCGGCGGGGGCCCCTGGGGCCTCGGCCACCCCCAGCGCTGACAGTTGAAACTCCCCACAGCTAACTAGAGAGAGAGAGAGAGAGACAGGGAGAAAGACAGAGACACAGAGAGACAAGAAATCAGCTTGGCGGTTTTCAAACCATTTCCAGTCAGATGCTTGACAGAACCCCAGGCCAGCCTGATCCCGCCCTCCCCCCTCCCTCCCCCCAAACCCCGCCCCCCCTGTGGCGAGCAGAGGTGCCAGGGTCCCCGCCCATTTCAGACTGGGACCTGCGAGGCCAGAGTCGGGCAGTGGGAGGCCGTGGGCAGAGCGGGGGTGGCAGGGGCCCTGGCCTGGCTGTCGGCCTAGCCGGCCGCTGACGCTGCGCCCTTCTCCCGCTCGGGGCGTTCAGAACCGGGCTCTTCACCCCAGACATGGCCTTTGAGACCATTGTGAAAAAGCAGGTGAAGAAGATCCGAGAACCGTGTCTCAAGTGTGTGGACATGGTTATCTCGGAGCTAATCAGCACCGTTAGACAGTGCACCAAGAAGGTAACCCGCCGCCCGCCCGCACCGCTGCCAGCGCCCCTCCCCGCACCTCCCCGGTAGCATGTCCAGGCCGCAGCGGGGTGGGGGGGCTCACCCCTTTGCCCCCAGGCCCAGGCGGACCCCGGGGTTAGCGGCAGGAGGACAGCTCAGGGACGAGCGGCCTCGAGGGGGCCCAGGGGTTCATTCTTGGGGGTTCCAGGCAGGGGGATGCGGGGCCTTCTCGGGGGCCGCTCTGGGGGCTGGAGAGCACAGGACGCACGTCCCGCGGGCTCCCTGCCTCCCCCCTGTCCTCCACCCTCCCCACCTCACCCCCCCACTCAGGACCCCCCACCATGCTTCCACCCACATCTGGGCTTCCAGCGGCTGCACCCGAGCCTCCCACCCTGGGGCGAGGGGCGGGGGGCGCCCATTTTCCTCCCCCCGAAGCGATGGGCCCACGGTGGGTACAGCTAGCAGACGGCAGAGCTGTGCCTCGAAACCAAGGCTTTGGACTCCCAAGTCCAGTGCTCGTTTGAGTCCACTCCCCAGCCTCCTTCCCTGCCTCCCTTCACTGCTGCCTTGGCTCCCTCCGTCTCTCACCACCTCCACTCTTCCTGTCTTTCCTCTTCTCTCTCTCTGTCTTTCCCAGCCTAGCCCCTCCAGACCCCTCTGGGAGAGAGGCGTAGGACCCCCCACCTGAGGAGGACAGGGAGGGCGGGGGGTGGGCAGGGAGCTGGAGTGTGGAGGGCAGGCAGCGGCACTGAGACTCCAGGAGGCAGCATCTGCGTCCGCCTCGCAAATGAGGCCCCTGGAGTTGTGCAATGCACAGCCGGACCCCCTGGAGTTGTGCAGTGCACAGCCTAGACCCCTGGAGTTGTGCAGTGCACAGCCAGGCCTCCTGGAGTTGTGCAGTGCACAGCCAGGCCTCCTGGAGTTGTGCAGTGCACAGCCGCCCCCCTGGAGTTGTGCAGTGCACAGCCAGGCCCCCCGGAGTTGTGCAGTGCACAGCCTGGATACCCTGGAGTTGTGCAGTGCACAGCCGGGCCCCCTGGAGTTGTGCAGTGCACAGCTTGGACACTCTGGAGTTGTGTAGTGCATAGCTGGGCCTCCTGGAGTTGTGCAGTGCATAGCTGGGCCTCCTGGAGTTGTGCAGTGCACAGCCTGGACACCCTGGAGTTGTGCAGTGCACAGCCTGGACATCCTGGAGTTGTGTAGTGCACAGCTGGGCCTCCTGGAGTTGTGCAGTGCACAGCTAGGCCCCCTGGAGTTGTGCAGTGCACAGCCCGGGCTGCTGGAGGGAGTGGGTAGGGAGTCAGGAGGAAGCAATGCAGGAGGCGGGAGAACCTAGACTTGAACACCTGGTGGGGTGGGGGTGGGGCCCCGGAGAGGGGAGCGCAGGCCCGGGGCTCAGGGCACTTGAGTGGGCGGAGGGTCTGAAGCCAGGGAGGGGGCTGGCGTGGCGCAGGGCCTGTTCCCTGGCAGCGGCCCCACCCGGACCCCCCTGGGGGTGCCCGGCGCCCGGGAGGCGGCGCGGAGGGAGGGCCTGGCTCACGCTCACGTGTCTTCTGTTCTCTCTCTCTCTGTGTCGGTGTCTCTCTCTTCCCCCATGCCCGCGCCATCCTCTGCCCCGCCTCTGCCCCCGCTTGGCTCCTCCCCCGGCCCCGCCCGCCCCGCGGCTGCTCCTCTCACCCCCCCCTCCCCGCCACCCCCGGGTGCAGGACGGGCCTCTTCACACCTGACCTCGCTTTTGAAGCCACAGTGAAAAAGCAGGTGCAGAAGCTCAGAGAGCCCAGTATCAAGTGTGTGGATATGGTGGTCAGTGAGCTCACGACCACCGTCAGAAAGTGTAGCGGAAAGGTACGCGGGGGGCGCTGGGCCGGCCCTTCCCCACGGCCTCCCGCGGCGCAGCCGGGCCCCGGCCACGCGAGCCCGCGTGACGTCCCACCCGGGCGTCCTGGGCTGCCCCTTTGCCCTTGTCAGAATGACAGCGGGGCGTGAGGACGGCCCCAAGCACTGGGCTCCAACGCCAGCCGGGCCCTGGTCTTGCCCGTGTGGCCCCAAGACGGGGGTACCAGCCGCGCTTTACGGACGAGAAAGCGGAGACCCGTGGGGGCCCGAGGAGTGGTAGGACAGCGGGTCAAGTGCTTGCTGCGCCCACAGTCCACTCCGGGTCAATCCCTGGCACCGCTGGGGCCCCTGAGCACCCCCAGGAGTGATCCCTGAGCACGAGGCCAAGTGTGAGCCCTGGCATCGCGGGGTATAGCGTCTTCTCTCCCCACACACACAAATCCAGCAGCAGCAACGACACAAGACGGAGTGTCAGAAAGAAAAGGCGAAGTGGGGGTCAGACCTAGGGGGACCAAGGAGTGGGGTCTGGGACCAGGGCAGCCAGAGGGGGAGCTGTCCCAGCTTCTCAAGACAGTTTGCCTAAAAGCATCCTGGGATAACTCGCCTTGCAGTGCTCCCTGTGAGTCAGCAGCCACCTCTGAGTCATCTGTGAGCTTTTGTTTTTAAAAATTTATTTATTTTTGGTGTTTGGGAGTCACACTCGGCGATGCTCAAGGGTTCCTCCTGGCTCTGCACTCAGGAATCACTCCTGGCGGTGCTCAGGGGACCCGATGGGATGCCGGGGATTGAACCTGGGACGGTCGGCCGCGTGCAAGGCAAACGCCCTCCTACTGTGCTGTTGGCCCATCTGTGAGGCTTCAGGTGTCTTTCCTATTTGCCTACTTTGGGGCATTTTGAGGACTTTTAGCCAGATTGTGAAGGCAGCTCTTCCCAGGGGGAGAATCTGAGAATCTTTTTCTTGGGCTGGGGGAATATTTCTAGAACGTAAGTCAACCGGAATCTAGGGGGGAGGGCCAGGAACCCAGCCTCAGGAAGATCCAAGATCTTTCTCTTTCTTTTTCTTTTTCCTTCTTTCTTTCTTTCTTTCTTTCTTTCTTTCTTTCTTTCTTTCTTTCTTTCTTTCTTTCTTTCTTTCTTTCTTTCTTTCTTTCTTTCTTTCTTCATTTTTTTTCTTTTTGGGTCACGCCCAGCGATGCTCGGTTCCTACTTGCTCTGCACTCAGGATTGAACCCAGGTTGACCACATCAAGGCAAACGCCCTTCCCGATGGGCTGTTGCTCCGGCCCCAGGACGCTCCTTCTGGAGCAAGGCATAGCTTCAAACAAGTGTCCTGGGTTTGTGGCTTATCCCTATAGGTGGCCCCTTGCACCCAGTCACCCCGTCTCTTTCCCACCTGTGTGCCTCGGGGGATGGATTTGAGCCACGGGGCATCCAGTATCCCCCCAGAGCCTGTTCCAGGTGGATTAAAAGCTGGCTAGACGCAGAGCTCCGTGTAGCACCCTTGACTTCTGAGCCCTGGTCCCTGTTGCACCGTGACCCTTGACGATTGCAGTCTCCCTCTGGTCAAACTTAGACGTGAAGGAGGCGTTTTGTTCGGAGGCCACACCCGGCCATGCCCAGGGCTCACTCCTGGCTCTGTGCTCATGTATCACTCCTGGCAGTGCTCAGAGGACCATCTGGGATGCCGGGAATTGAACCTGGGTCGGCGTGTGCAAGGCAGACACCCTCCCCGCTGCACTGTCACTCCAGCCCCAGAGGAGTTTGTTTAAAGCTACCTTAAACCCATTTACAAAAAAAAAAAAAAAAAGATTTTTTTTTTTTTTGCTTTTTGGGTCACACCCAGCAATGCACAGGGGTCCCTCCTGGCTCATGCACTCAGGAATCACTCCTGGCGGTGCTCAGGGGACCATATGGGATGCTGGGATTTGAACCCGGATCGGCCGTGTGCAAGGCAAACACCCTACCCACTGTGCTATCGCTCCAGCCCCAAAAGACCAGAGTTTTAGAGCTCCATTTTTTTCTTCCCCATGAGAAAGATCACACAGTTCTGGTTTGAAATTGGGAAATGCCGGGACCAGGGTGAAAAGAAGGCAGCCCCCACTGTCCGCAGAGGTCCACAACCCAGCGAGATTTCTGTGCGTCTCCTGCAAGATGCTTCCTATAATGGTTGACGTGGGTTTTCTTCTGACCATCCAGGGTTAGTCTAAAGACAGTCACCCCACAAGGCCAGCGGCCAGAGAGAGTGCAGAGGCTGAGGGACTCACACAGGCAGATTCCAGATTTGTCCCTGACGGTGTGTACGGTCACTGAGCCAAGAGCCAGGGGCAGCCTCAGCACCAACAGTTCTGAGACCTTCCCCCTCCCCTCCTAAAACAAAATACCAGACAAACAGCAGGGCCAGGGGAGATAGGCAGGGCACATGCGTAGCCTGTGAGGGGCTGAGTTTGACCCCCAACACCACATATTCCCACTGAGAACTGCCTGAAGAGGCTGTGGCCACCCCAGCCCGCACTGCTGGGCCCGACGGCTGTTCAGATACCCAGAGGAAATGCACAGGGAGGGGCCAGAGCAATAGTACAGCAGGGAGGGCACTTGCCTTGCATGCGGCCGACCCCGGTACCATCCCCGACATCCCCTATGGGCCCCTGAGCACCACCCGGAGTGATCCCTGAGCTCAGAGCCAGGAATAACCTCTGAGGATGTGTGGCCCCCCAACAAAAACAGCCCAGAAAGCAAAGCTGCTGCCACCCCACCCCCCAGAGGGGCGGACAGCTCAGAGCACCCCGCCCCTAATCCGCCACAAGCATCCGCCACGTTAAATGCACGGAGTCAAGATTTTTCACTGAGCAGGTCAGAGGAATCTGTATGTGGCCCTCGGAGAGACGCCCTCGTGGGGCAGGGCAGAGCCCGCCGGGTTCGGGTCCACACCTGATGCCTCATGCCCGGCCCCTCTTCGCCTCCTGAGCACTACGGGCTCTGCACCTCGAACACCACACCGCAGGGCCGATGGGCACATTGGTGGCTCTTTAATTGAACCGCCGGCACGTTCTGACTGACTCTTATGGGGAGAGGCCCGCGGGCACTGCCCAGGAGCCCAGACCATGTCCTTGAACGGGTACAATCTACTTCTGGTAGGGACGCCCAGCATCCTGCTGCTGTCTCGGCGGTTTCAAGCTTTTCCTCTCGGGAGTGCACTGCAGGGACCGGCCCGGTGTGGATGCTGTGCTCACCTTGTTGTTCGTTGTGGCGGGGAGCACTCCGGCTGGTGCTTGCAGCACCCACGCGGTGCCAGGGACCGAATCCAGGGCTCCCACATGCAGAGCCTGCCTTGGATTCCTCCTATTTTCAACCAAGGGAAAAATTTCTATAGTTGCCTAACCAGTGGATAGCAGCATTCACTATTTTTTTTTTTTACTTAAAGGAAAGTGTAATTTATTTTATTTTGGGGGCCACAGCCAGCACTGCTTAGGGGCATTTCCCGACTCTGTCCTAAGGAGTGGCCCCTGGCAGTGCTCTCCTGGGACACCTTATGTGACGCCAAGGATTGGTGTAATGCAAGGCAAGCGCTTTCATCCCTGTGCAACCTCTCTAGCACGGCAGTCACAACTTAGATAACTTCTCAGCTTTGCTCTTAAAGAGGTTTTCACCAGGGCCAGAGAGTGGGGAGGGCATTTGCCTTGCACGCAGCTAACCTGGATTCGATCTCCGGCATCCCATATGGTTCCCTGAGCACCACCAGGAGTGATTCCTGTGTGCAGAGCCAGGAGGAACCTCTGAGCATCGCCCTCTGCGGGTGTGGCCTCAAAACCAAACAAAACCCTCAAAAAGGAGGTTCTCGCTAATTTATTCTCCCCGTCTTTCTCTCCCCTCCACACACACTGCTAATAGATTAACACCAGCTTCTTTCTCTTAAAAGATGGTTTTGGAGGCCAGAGTGATAGTACAGCGGGTAGGGAATTTATTTGCCTTGCGACTGACCCGTTTGATCCCCAGCCTTCCGTATGGTTCCCAGGCCTCACCAGGAGTGACCCCTGAACTCAGAGCCCTGCCTGAGTGCTGCCTGGTAGCCCAATCCTCCTCCCCCCAAAAAACCCCAACATTTTGAGGGAGCATTATGCAGTGGTCTATAGAAACATTTAACGATCGCATCCTAATCTGGGGAATAGACCTATTAGGGCTGACCTCACCATGTTCCAATTAGTAAACATTCCAGCTGTTTCCAGTTTTTCCAGGATGCTAAATCTTCTACGATAAATCACCGGTCCGCCTAAACGTCTCGGTGAACATCTATAATTTTGTGTTTCCTAATTTAGGATTGTTCCCTCAGGATAGTTCCTGGGGACTGATTCCTAGAGACAGACGTTCACCCGCCGTGCTCGGCCGGAGAGGGGGCTCGGGGGGCTGGGGCACAGCTTTTACGTGGGGAGACCCAAGTTCAACTCCAGGCACTGCTTAGTCCCTTGAGCACCTGTAGGAGTGAGGGCCGAGCAGAGTTGCAGACTGTACCCCCAAGTGTGCCCCCAAAGCCAGGGCAAGGCACACACGTTTTAATTTGCATGGCCTGCCACGGTATTTTGTGTGGAAAAGGCAGGTTTTAGAAACAAACATACAGTATTGCTGCAGATGTAGAGGGAATAGGAGTTTCCACAGGCAGCACCAAGTTGCTGATCAGAGCCGGAGAGGTAGGACGGTGGGGCGGGCGCTGGCCTTGCCGACGGCCAACCTAAGCTCAGTTCCTGGCCCCCCATCTGCTCCCTGAACCTCACCAGGAGTGATCCCTGATCACAGAGCCAAGAGTAAGCCCTGAGCACCGCTGGATGTGACCCAAAAAAACAATCAAAAATGAAATTGCTGATCACTATTTTAAGAGAGGACAAGGGACAGAGCAGCTTTTCCATTTTACCGCCTTCAGTGGTGTTCACGTTGTTTTGTCTTTTGGGCTTGGGGGCCACATCCAGCCGTGCTCATGAACTATTCCCGGTTCTGTGTTCAAGGGCGACTGCTGCTGGTTCTCAGGGTACTGCCTGTGGGACCGGGGATCGAACTCAGGCAGCTGCTGGCCTAGTCTCGTGCTAAAGTGCCTTCCCTGCCCTGCGCTATCTCTCTGACCTCCCTGCTCAGATTCCTAGGGGCAGGAAAACTATCAACAAAAACTTTTAAACACAAGCTTTGCGATTATTTGGGGGGAAAGGAGTCAGAGCAGTTGTACAGTGGGTAGGGCATTTGCTTGCACGTGGGCAACCCTGATTTGATCCTCAGTATCCCCCTCCCCGCGCCCCGCGCCCCCCAGCCCACCAGAAAGCTATTCCTGAGTGCAGAGCCAGAAATAACTCCTGAAAAACTCTGGGTGTGGCCCCCCATTATTAGTACGAAGAATCTTGATTTAGTTTAAGAATTTTTTTTTTTCTTCACATAGTCAAATGCACCCACTTTTGTCTTTCTTTCTTTTTTTTTTTTCCTCAAATGATCTAAGCTCAGCGCGCCCAGGGTCACTGCAGGGCTGGGTGGGCAGGGTGCGAGGCCAGGGCCCTCCCCCAGTGCTGTCTCTCTCTGCCCCCGGCTGGACTCGTTTCCCCTCCAAATGAAACCCGGAGCTCAGACTTGACCATGGACCTACCGGGGGGAAGGCTCTGCTCAGACCCCATTTTACCCAGGGAGACACCGAGGCACAGAGAAGGCACCGAGAGGTGCAGGGCTGGCTTTGAACCCTGAGTCACTTGGCACCCGGGCCCCTGTCCCTGACCACCAGCGGAGGTGCTGTGGGCCCCGCCAAAGTCTGGGAGAGAAAAGTTCCACTTGGAAAACTGGCTAGCAGTCTGGGAAGCGTTCCGAGGCCGCCGGAATGGAAAAAGATGCTCCAAGGGACGGAGCGGCTCAGAGGGCCCGAGGCAGCCCTGTGGGCGGGACACGTGGCCGCCTGGCTGTGGTCAGCACCAGGCGCTCGGCCCTGGAGGCACTGGTCATGCTCTTCCGCAGACCCCTCCCCGCCCTCCCTGCGCCACCCCACCCCTTCCTCTGGGAGGGAGCACTCGGGGCCCCCTCAGGGAAGGCCTGTGGCGTGACTCAGCTCCCATCTCTGCCCTGACTCGGAGATGGTGCCCCCCCCTCCAGCTTCCAGGGGCCACTGCCTGCCCCACCCCTCGCACCCCCACCCGTGCTGCGACTGCCCCTTCCCCAGTGCCCCCCCCACCTCCCCGCTGCTCGGCCCCATCAGCCACACCCCTGCGGAGCCAGGGGCCGGAATGTGGCATCTTTCACAACCTCCTCCCCCGGGCTGGCTTCCAGGCCTCCTCTTCCTTCCCCCTCTTCCTGCTCTGTCTCCTGGGCCTCCGTCTCCCCTCGCTCCCCTGCCCGGGAGCCAGGAAGCTCTCCTCCCACAGAGGGGCGCCCCCCACCCCCCTCCCCCTGCATCACCTGCCTGGGCCCCACGTGGCCATCCAGTGGGGAGCTTGGGCCAGCAGGACAGAGGGGTGGGGTCCCCGTCCTGGGGGGCAGAGGGGCCGGCCAACACATCCATCCTTCATTCTCTCATCCCTCTGCATCTGCCCTCAGGCCAGTGGTCACCTAGCTGGACAGCAGAGGGCCCGGGTGGGTGCAGAGAGAGACTCCCAAACCACTCTGGGGGTGGCAGGACAGGCTTCCCGGAGGAGGTGACATCCCATGGAGTCTGAGAGCACTTGGGCCTTATGGGCGGGGCCGAGGGCAAGGTGCAGGTCTGGCGGGGTCTCCGCCGAGGCCTCAGCGGGTATCAGCCGGGCGCCTTGCTCAGCCCCTTTCCCGGGAGGTGGGCCGCCTGCTGGAAGCCGGGCAGACACGCCCAGAGTGGACCCAGAGGGGAGCAGCCCTGGGTGGGGTCTCCCGAGTGGGCTCTCCCCAGGCCCCGCGGGCACTGCTCATGCTGCTGGCGCCCCCACTCCGCATGCCCCCCCTGCATGCTCCCGCGTGGCCCCCGCACGCCCCCGTGTGATGCTGGTCTGCTCAGACTAGGAGCATTGCCTGTGTCGGGCCCACTCGGGGTGCCGGTCTCCCCAAGCCTCGAGAAGGCGGCGGGAGGTGGGGGGGCGGGGGGGCGGGAATCTGTTTCCAAGACGGCGGCCGGGAGCCGAGGGGGTGCCTGGGCCCGTCTGCCCAGGGGGCCTGCCCGCCCCCATGCCCTGGTGCCCAGGGAGGCCGGGGAAGAGCCCTGGCACCAGCGAGACCCTGAGTGCTGTCGGGAACCCGCATGGGGGCAGGGGGGTCTCTGTGGCATGGTGCCCGCAGCCCCCGGGGCTCGTGGGTCCCCCTCTCTCGGGCCTTTGTGTGCTCCCCACTCCGTGCCTGGACCCCTGGACCTTGGTGGGCGCGGGTGCTCCCCGCCCACGGCCCCCCGTGTACCTGGTTCTCTCGCCTCCCGCCTCCCCCAGCTCCAGCAGTACCCCCGGCTGCGGGAGGAGATGGAGCGCATCGTGACCACCCACATCCGGGAGCGCGAGGGGCGCACCAAGGAGCAGGTGAGCCCGGAGCCCGGCCTGCCTGCTGTGCCTCAGTCTCCCTCCCTCCCTCTCCCTCTCTTTCTCTCTCCTCTCTCTATGTCTCTCTGTGTCTCTGTTTCTCTCTCCCTCTCCCCCTCCTCTCTCTCCCCCCCTCCCCTCCCGTGCCCCACCTCTCCCCTTGGAGTAGATCCGGAAGCCCCCAGCTAGAGCGGAGCCTGTCCCCTAGCCCTGCACAGACGGTTCCCCACACCATTGCCAAGAAATTGTCCTCATACTTCTTTAATTTTTCCCTCTTTGCTCTGCCGGGGGCGACGGCCCCAGGGTTTCGGCCAGCAAAAGGTGTCTGTGCCACCAACACACCACGCCCCCGTCCTTGGGGTGGAATAGCAGGCCACGAGCCATCAGAGTGTTTGCTCTGAGAAGTTTGCTCAGAGATTACGCGTGTCTATTTCACTTCTTCCTGGCCATGGGCTTTTCCACTCGCTTCTCTTTTACGAGCCATCCTATATCCATGTGTGTCCTCTGTGTGTGTGTGTGTGTGTGTGTGTGTGTGTGTGTTTGCTCTCTTGAACAGAGAGTTAGCACAGCAAGCTAATTCTCAGAGTGTGTTGCTTCATGTTGAATGATGAGAAAATGATGTGGGTTCCCGTGTCCACCCAGAGTGTAGGACCACGTCCACCTTCCCGCACTCAGGCCCACATGAGTCCCTAGCAGTGTCCATTCGTGATCCGATGTGTTCGGGAGGGGCCTCCTCGCCCTGCTGGCCCTTCTCTACTCAGGAGGCTGAGTCCAGGGATGCGGTGAACAGTCCCGGTCTCTTCTCCGACCACGTGACTCACGTTTCTCGCCCGTGCCCGGGCCCTTTGGTCCAGACTCTCTGTGTGGGGGCTCCGGGGTCCTGGGTTTGCTGCTTGCGAATTTGGATCTGGGTCGCAAGTGTGTTTCTCCCAGCACTTCCTGGGGTTGAAACCGGGTGGTGTCTCTCCCCCGCCTGCCCCCCCCACCCCGTGTCCGGAAGGTCATGCTGCTCATCGACATCGAGCTGGCCTACATGAACACCAACCACGAGGACTTCATCGGCTTTGCCAAGTGAGTGTTCCCGGGACGGAGACGCGAGGCGTGCCCGTGTGCGTGTGTGTGGGTGCGTGTGTCCAGGCGGGGACACGTGTGCTTGGCGTGTGTGTCCGTGCATGCGGAACTCCCTATGCGGTGAGGTGGAGCTGACGGGTTCTGAGACGCTGCCGCCTCTCCCTGTCAGTGCTCAGCAGAGGAGCAGCCAGATGAGCAAGAAGAAGGCTTCAGGGAACCAGGTGAGTGAGCCCCGTGCCCAGGCCGGGATGGAGGGTGCTGGATGGACCCCAGGCTCTGAGAGCCCCTTCTCCGAGGGCAAGGCACCCACGGCCACGGGGGCCAGGGAGCCACCAGCTGCTGGCCACCAGCCTCCCACGCTGCCTCAGTAACCCTTTCTCCTCTCTCCCAATGCTTCTCGTGGTTGCTATGGTTACCTCTTTGCAGGATGAGATTCTGGTAAGTACCAGGACCGGGGCTCTTGGCCTGTACAGTGGGAGGGGCGGAGGGCCTTGTTTGTCCCGGGGCTGTGCAGGGGGGCAGGAGGGCACCCTTGAGCTGAGCCGCTTGCACACGCCAGCCTATGGGTATCCACACATGCTCTGCGGTGAGCGGCAAGGTCACACTGCCCAGTCCTGCCATTCATGCGCATGAGCTGAGCATTTACTTCCGGCAAAAATGGACTCTGTGGACAGGGGCTGGGGTGTGTAGAAAATGCCTGGCAGGGGCCTGGCACGGAGTAGGGACGGACAGATGAGGGGGGCAGTGGAATGGATGGATGGGTGGGTAGGTGGGCAGACGGATGGGTGGGCGGGTGGATGGGTGGGGAAGTGGGAGGGTGGGTACTCGGATGGATGAGTGGATTCATTGGTGGGGGTTGGGTAGATGGCACGATGGTAGGTAGATGGGTGGTGAGCAGGTGGAGGGATAGATGGATGGGGGGTGGGCAGCTGGGTGAAGGGGTGTGTGGATGAAGCGCTGGTCAACAGATGGGTGTTTGGGTAGGCAAATTGGTGGATGTATTGATGAATTAGTAGGTGGACGGATGGACCGGTGAATGTTGGACGGATGGTTTTATGGGTGGATGGCAAAGACGCGTTGCTGAGCCACCACCAGCTGCTGCCGAGTTGAGGGGAGGGCGGCATGTTGGGACCTCTTCCTCCCCCTTCCCGCCGAGCCGTCTCTCGTCAGGAACATTCTCCGCCCCTGTTTCACACCTGAGCTTCTCCAAGGGCTGTGGTTTCTTTGAGAGAATCTGGTAACTGGGTATTTGTGTGATTTGGGCCTTCGCATCTGGTCCCTTCCCACCCCCCACGTGGGAAAGGTCTGGGTCTGTCTCATTCATCGGAAAATCTTCAGCCCCAGCCTCGTGCCTGGTGCTCAGAAAGTGCTCGGTCGAAGGAGTTGATGAGTGTAATAATGAGTGTAAGACCCCCCCCCCCTCCAGGCGGGTCTTAGAGGGAGTGGGAGGGGAGTCGAGAGGAAGGGGGCGGGGTGAGGGGAAGCCCTGGGTGTAGGGGCTCTGGAGCAAGGAGGAGGGTGGAGCTTGGGGTGCAGGGACGCAGGGTGGCGAGGTCGGCTGGTGCTGCCCTGGGACCCGGAGTCTCAGAGAATGAGCCTGGACTTCACGTCAGAGACGGAGCTGTCAGTGTGGGCGGCCCGGAGCCCAGCCTCTTCCGGAACGACCCCAAGGGAAGAGTCAGGCCTGAGCACCATCAGGTGTGCCCCCTGCTCTCAGAACAAAACAAAGGAGCTGGAGAAAGAGTGTGGCTGTGGGCCACTTGCCTTGCGTATGGTCAACCTGGGTTTGATCCTGGCACCCCATAGGCTCCCCTGAGCACCACCAAGAGTTAACCCTGAGTGCAGGGCCAGGAGTAACCCCTGAGCATCGCCAGGTGTAACCCTTCAAAAAAAAAAAAAAAACAAGCAACAAGACCCAGAGAGGTCCTCACAGAACCAGGAGGAACAGGCAGGACCCCCGGCGCTGGCTCTCAGGGCTGGGGATGGGTCTGGGGAAGTAAGGAGGCACCAGGATCCAGGCGGGCGCTAACGCCTCTGAAGGAAGCTGGTGCCAGCGCTAGGGGCTCTTCTTTTTTTTTTTTTTTCGGGTCACATCCGGCGATGCTCAGGAGTCACTCCTGGCTTTGTGCTCAGGAATTACTCCAGGCGGTGCTTGGGGGACCCTATGGGATGCTGGGAATCGAACCCGGATCGACCGTGTGCAAGGCAAACACCCTCCCCGCTGTGTTGTCGCTCCAGTCCCCAGGGGCTCTTCTGCCACCCCAGTCTGGGGGCTTATCCAGGGGTCCGCTCTAGGGGGTGGTCTGCTCTGCATGCTCAGAGAAGCAGGAGAGGTCAGGGCCCGTGAGGGAGCGGAAGCGCGCCCCCATTATCTCAGTCTGGCCCCTGCCAGGGTCTGGGCAGCAGCTCTGCCTGGGAGTGACAGCCACACACCTGTCCTGCACGGAGCCTATGGCTCAGGACAACCTGCTGTGGGTGGAGCCTGTGTGTCTGGAGTGCCCTTCTGGGGCGGGGCCTACGGTGCCGCATATGCCCTCCCTGGGCGGGGCCTATTTCAGGATTGCCCTCCTTAGGCGGAGCCTGTGAGCCTGGCCGTGCTCTGCTGGGAAGAAATCTCTGATACCCCTTGGGATGGGGGTTGGCGGGGCGGGGCGGGGGGCGGGGCGAGCATTTCCTGGTTAGCCCGCAGCCCTGTCGGGACCAGGGCGTAAAGACTGAGCCCACTCTGAGTCCCCTGTCCTGCCACAGGGCTTCCTCATCACTTAAGGTCGCCAAGGCCTGCAGGGTGTTGGGCCTTGCATGGAACAAGAAAACTCACCAGTAACAGGCGCTAGAGATAAGCACGCGCACACGCTCAGAGACACACTCACACACGCGCGCACACACACACGTGCACGGGTTCATTTGAAACCACATTCACTGTTAGAAAGAAGAGTGGGGATGGGGGTCCTGACTTTTGTTGGGCGTCAGGGAGGGCCTGGGACTGTAGCTTCTGGACTGGCCTCTGAGGTGGGGCGAGGGTCATCAGGCAGAAGCCACCGCAGCCCGGGACAGAGTCCCTGAGGTCAGGAAGAACTGACCCTCAGCGTGCCCCAAAGGCCCCCTCAGCTCAGCTGGACCTTTCCAGGGATGGGGGGGGGTCTCGTCACCTCTGCGGGCCACCAGCGTCGCTGGCCTCAGTGACAGCCCCCAGGGGCCTCCCTCCCTCTGCCCCGGGCACCTTGCCTGAGACTGTACTCGGAGACCGCACGGAGAGCTGGGTGGCGGGGTGCCTCCCCGGGCCTCACGCCCCCGCGGCCGTGCCTGCCCCCTGCACACTGACCCCCGCCGTCCCCCTGCAGGTCATCCGGAAGGGTTGGCTGACCATCAACAACATCGGCATCATGAAGGGTGGCTCCAAAGAGTACTGGTTCGTGCTGACAGCTGAGAACCTGTCCTGGTACAAAGACGACGAGGTGAGTCAGAGCCGGGGCTCTGAGGGGCAGTGGCCAGGGCAGGTGTGGTCCTCCTGTGGCCCTAGAGCGGACCGGACCGTCCCGTCAGGCCTGGGATGCTGGATGGGAGTTGGGTGCCAGCATACGGGGCCTCACCCAGGCTGGAAGGAGATGCTGGCTGGGGTGGGGGGGGGTCGGGCAGGGGGCTTGGAGAGGGTGGCAGGGGTTGGGGCGCCCTTCCCTGACCCCGCCAGCCAAGCAGCCTCCCACTCTTCCCCTCGGGGTGCACCGCCTCCTCCCTCCCCCCGAGCCCTGACACATGCAGGAGTCCCCGTGCCAGACACCCCGTTAACCCCTGCACCCCAGTTGCCCAGGCCCCAGCTGGCCCAGGGAAACAGCCTTCGGGCCAGGAGTGCTGGGGTTCAGAGGCCCCACCCAAAGACCCCCCCCAATCCCCGCCCCCAGGGGCGCCTGCTCCACTGCCACCAGGCCAGGTCCTCCCCGCTGCGGGTCCCCTTTAAGAATGTGTCTGTGGCTTGCACATCTGGATTCCAGAGGTGACCAGAGAACAGGGAGGACTGGGGGCTGGGGGCTCGTGGTAATGAACTCCAGCTGGCGGGGGGGCTGCAGGGAGGGACCCGCCTCATGCCCCAGGGGCCTTGTGGGGCGTCTTCCAGGGGGGGACCGGGGCTGGGGGGGCTTTGCTTTGGGGCTTCAAGCCCCTTCCTAGATCCCTGCCCCCCTGCTAGTCGCCCTGGACAGGGCCCCCCCACCTTGGGCGGGGACCTCTGTCGTCACCGGCGGGGGCGCCAAACCATCTGGACCTCATTACCCCAACCCCGGCCTCTCCCGCGCTGGGGCCCCTCGCAGGGCGGGGGAGTGTGAGGTGGCGTGGGCGCGCACGCCGGTGGGGGTGTCGCTTCCTGCTCCCCAGACAGCCCCCTGGGCACGGGGCGCCGCCCTCCTTCTGGGGCTCCTGGGCTGTGGGGCCCCTGCACAAGGGCGGGGGGGGCTGGTGTCGGGGACCCGCGGATCTGAGAGGGTCCCCATGCCGTCAGACCATGGAGGCTCTTCGGAGCTTTGTGGAGTGTCTGAGTTCAGGGGCGTGGGGGGCTGGGGGAGGGGGGCGGTTTCCGTGCCGGCTGGCCCTAGGTGTGTTTGGAGCCCCCAGGCCTGTGGGTGTGGGGGGCTATGGTGGTGGGGAGGCGCGTGTACCTCTGCTCTCGGGCCTGAGGGGAGACGCATGATGTGATTTGGGGCTGGGGGCTGCGGGAGGGCTGGCGCCCGGCCGGGGGGCACACCCGTGTGCTGTCTCCGGTGTGGAGGTGGGGGCTGTCCTTGTTGGAGTGAGTGAATTCCCACATGGCCCCGCTAGGGACACCGGGCGGGCGATCTGTCCTCCTTCCCCCCCACCCCCACCCGCTGCCCCCACCTCTCCAGCCCTCTGCGCTTTGGGGAAGGGACCCAGGCCGGCAGCCGCCCTCAGCCCCAGCCCTCGGGACCCTCCCCCGCCCTCCCAGTCCTCCGCAGCCCCCATCAGCCATCCCGCACGGTGGCACCTCTGTCCCCCCCCCCGTGCCCCCCCCCGCCTGGCACCCCCCACCCCACCCCACCCCACCCCACCCCAGCTCCAGGCTCCGTGGGGGCCGCCGGCGGGTCGGTGGCTCTGCGGCGCTGGCGAGGGTCTCACCCAGCCCAGCCTAACCAATGTGCAGACTACTGTACAATTCGGGATCCTGAACAGATAGTCTAAACACTGGGCAGGCGGAGTGGAGGTGTCGCTGGCGATCCGGGCGGCGGTGCTGCGGGCCCCCCCGCTCCTGGAGATCCGAGCCCCCCGGCCCCAGCCCCAGCCCCGGCCCCGGCCAGCCCCAGGGTCCCCGCCGCCCCATCCGGACGGACGGCCCGTGGTCCCCTCTGTGCTCCCGGCTCCCCTTCTGCCTCTTGACGTGGCAGGGGTGAGCGGGCTCCTCGGCCGGGAGGGAGGGGCCTGGGGAGGGGGCCGGCCGCGGAGGCCGCCCCTGCCCGGTCCAGCCCCCGCGCAGCCGCTCCAACGCTTCCAGATGTTCTCAGCGGCCCCATCCAACTTCCTCCCTCCTCCCTCCACCCCTCCCCGCGCTCCCAGGGGATCCCCGCCACCCCCCACCATAAAGAGGGCTTTATGTGGCCAGCCCAGCCGGAGGGGGGGGGCACAAAGGGAGGTGAGCAGGGTGAGAAACGGGGTCCTTCTCCGACCAGCTTCCCAGCCTGAGACCCCGGGTCAGCCTTGTCCCGGCTGTGAATGCCTGAGATCCAGGTGGACGCCAGCACCCCCCCCACGCCCCCCGCCCTGCCGGGTCTGTGACTCTGGGTGGACCCTCCCCACCTCCTCCCAGATCCCTTCGGGCACTCTCGCCCATCACAGACACGCAGCCCTCGTCCTGGGCCAGCACCCACGCCCCGGCTCAGTCAAGCCACACAGACGGTCACAGCTGCCACACACATCGACAAAAGCCACACGTCCACACTGACGCGCTCAGACACACACCCAGACACCGAGATACACAGGGAAACCCAGAGACGCCTAAACACACACACACACACACACACACACACACACACAGATACACACAGAGACATTTGCATTTATACACAGACATACAGAAACACACCAACACACACACGCAGACACGCAGACAGAGGCAGCCCGGACTCCAGGAGCACATGCAAGTGGCGCTGGGCCGGCCTGTGTCCGCCGGCATGCAGGCACGCACACATGTACCCGGACTCACCGTCTCCAGGCCTGTGCTGTGCGCCTGATTGCTAACACATGGGTGGCTGCCTGGGGGCGCGGGGCGGGGGGGGGGGTGCTGTGGGCTGAACCAGCCCTTTGAAGCTGCTGGGGCCCGTTCCCCCCCTCTTCCCTTCTCTGCCTTCAGGAAATGAAGTCAGAGGCTTATCCAGAGCAGCCAGGCTGGGGGGCGAGCGCGGCTGGGAGCGCGGGGTCCCCGGTGGGGGCTGGCCCGGCTCCCGGGCTGGCGTGGGTGGGGCGGAGGGGCTGCTCTCAGCCTTTCCACTCGGGGCGCCCGGGCGTGTCTGCAGAGGTGCAGGGGACGGTTGGCTGGCGTGGGCGGCCAGGGGCCCCCTGGCGGGTCCGGGGTACTAACGATACTCGGTGGGGTGCCCCCCTGACGGTGCTCCTGCCCCCCCCAGGAGAAGGAGAAGAAATACATGCTGTCTGTGGACAACCTGAAGCTGCGGGACGTGGAGAAGGGCTTCATGTCCAGCAAGCACATCTTTGCCCTCTTCAATACGGAGCAGAGGTGCCCGGCCCGCCAGCCCCCCTGGGCGGAGACGGGGTGGGGGGGCAGAGACTCGGAAAGGGGAACCCGACCCCACCCCACCGGCACTTCCAAATCCACCTCCTGGCCCCCTTTCCCCTGCCCCCCTCTCCCCTCCTGTCCCTCCTCGGTGGGTGGGAGTCTCTGGTGAGCCCCCTGCCACGTGGTCCTGCGCTGAGGAGCGCCTGGAACCTTCCACCCACACGTGTCACTGCTGGGTTCACGGAACCCTCCTAGTTGACCCCGGCAGGCAGGAACGGTGATTGATGAAGCTTCCAGATGGGGAAACTGAAACTAGGGTCAGAGAGACCTAGGGCTGCGCCCCGGTGCCAGGAGCCCGGCCTGTGTCAGCCCCGAGCCCCCCGAGGGGCCTGGGCTTCACCCCTCTCCCGTCTGCAGGAACGTCTATAAGGATTACCGGCAGCTGGAGCTGGCCTGCGAGACCCAGGAGGAGGTGGATAGCTGGAAGGCCTCCTTCCTGAGGGCTGGCGTGTACCCCGAGCGCGTGGGGGTGAGTCGAGGAGCTCGGGGCAGTAGGGGCGGGGGGTGGGGGGTGTCCTGGAGCCTGAGGATGTGAGGCGGACGCTTGCCTTCCCCCACTGTGGTCTGGCCCCATCCCAGGCACCCCCAGGGAGAAGCAGGGTGGGCCCGGGGGGCACCTTCCTCGGGCTCACTGCCTCCTGCTGTGGCTCCCCACCCTTCGTGGGCTCAGGACTAGAGGGAGCACCCAGGGAGCACCCCTGCCTGCCCCAGGACCAAACCTCCCCCCTTCTTCTCGGGGACAGGTAGCTCAATCCCCTTGAGTGCCCAGACATGATTCTTGTGTGCCTGGCGTCAGGTTGGGTCACACCAAGCGATGCTCAGGGGTTACTCCTGGCTCTGCACTCAGGAATCACTCCTGGCGGTGCTTGAGGGGGACCCTGTGGGATGCTGGGGATCGAACCCGGGTTGACCATGTGCAAGGCAAGCGCCCTGCCCGCTGCGCTCTCGCTCCAGCCCGACTGGGCATTCTTGCACCATCTCCTTGCTCTGTCTGAGGCAGTGGCTGGAGTCGGGGCTCCGTGCCCTGGGTTCACTCACTCCCTCTCTCTGTCTCTCTGTGTGTTTCTGCTTCGGCCCTGCTCGCCGGCGGTGGCGATGTTGCTGCGGTGACCCCGCTGGCCTGGTGTGGGCCCTCCAGGACAAGGAGAAAGTAAGTGCCCCCTCCCCCCGCCAGCCAGTGCCTGCCTGGCACCAGCCCTGTCCCTTCAGCATGCAGGATGGGGTCGAGGGGTGCCGTCCCTCATGGAGGGACTCTCAGGAGCCAAGTCAGGCTCTAGAGGGGGAGTCGGCTACCCCGAGAGGCACGGGGCCGGGGGTGGGGGGGACAGAGCCTGGGGGCACGTGCAGAAGTGGGGGGCCTGGCGGGGGCCAGGCGGCAGCTGCTCTGCGTCTCAGTGCCCCAGGCCCCCCGGGGAGGGGCTGAGACCTGATGTCCTTCCTGTCCTGACACCAGGCGAGCGGCGAGACGGAGGAGAATGGCTCCGACAGCTTCATGCACTCCATGGACCCGCAGCTGGAGCGGCAGGTGGAGACCATCCGCAACCTGGTGGACTCCTACATGGCCATCGTCAACAAGACCGTGCGGGACCTCATGCCCAAGACCATCATGCACCTCATGATCAACAACGTGCGTGTCCACCACTGCGCCGGGGCAGCCGTCTGGGGTCACCCGGGCCGTTGTCTAAGCGCTAGAGACAATGCAGGGAGGCGGGGCCAGGACTCGCGTTTCCGCAGGTGGTTCCCCCAAGCACCACCAGGGGTCACTCCTGAGCACAGAACCAGAAATAGCTCCCCCCCCAGAAAGAAATGTAACAAGAGCTCCATATATTCTTTTACCAGCCAAGAGGTTATTTGTTTTATTTATTTAATTGAATCACAGTGAGATACACAGTTACAAAGTTGTTCGTAGGGTTTCAGTCCTACAGTGTTCCAGCACTGTTCCTTCACCAGTGTACATTTCCCAGCACCAATGTCCTGGTTTCCCTCCCACCCTTTCCCCGCCTCCTGCCTGCCTCTATGGCAGACACTTTCTTCTCTCTCTCTCTCTCTCTCTCTCTCTCTCTCTCTCTCTCTCTCTCTCTCTCTCTCTCTCTCTCTCTCTCTCTCCCCCTCCCTCCCTCTCTTTCTCCCTTTCTCTCCCTCTCTCCCCCCCCTTTACTAGCCAAGAGGTTTGTAAAAGAGCAAGATTACTTTTGGTCCCTTCTGGAATTTAATATTTGTTCAAAATATTCTTTCACATGTAATTTATCCTAAATATAATTAAGCGGGAGAGACTGGAGAGATAGTATAGTGGATACGGCACATGCCTTGCACACATCCTAGCCGAGTTTGATCACTAGATATGCCATATGGTCCTCTGAGCCCACCAAGAGTGATCTCTAAGCACAGAGCCAGGAGTAAGGCTTGAGCACAGTCAAGTATGGCCCCAATATCAAAATAATAATGATAATATTATTAATAATGACTAAGGAGATTATTAAAAAAAAGATGATTTCTTTTTCTTTTTTTTTTTCTCATGCTGATTTCTAACTCAGATCATTTTTAACTGAAAATGCACTACCTGTATTTAGATTTCAGGATGTTTTAGAGTTGAAAAGGGAGACACACGTGCCTTAGTTGTTCCAAACATGTTTCAGTGTTTTCCAAAAGGGAACAGGAATCTGCACCCTTTGAGAATTCCTGGGCATGTTTTGAAATATCCCTTCTCAGAGAACCACTAATCCAGAATTTAGTGAAAAACTACTCTCCTTGGGGAGTTAAGAACTGGATTTGCATCCAGGTTTGGCAAATTTATTACATGACTTTTTCCCTTTTATTGAGGGGCCACATCAGTAATTCTTGGGGCTACTCCTGACATAGTGCTTGGTGAATCACATGATGCCAGAGATGGAACCCAGGGCTTCCATGTGCAAAACATGAGCTCTGAGCTTCTGCGCCCTCACCTGTAAGATACTGATCACAATAGGATTGAAGAGCAAATGAAGGGATTGGAGCAATAGCACAGCGGGTAGGGCGTTTGCCTTGCACGTGGCCGACCCAGGTTCAATTCCCAGAGTCCCGTATGGTCCCCTGAGCACCGCCAGGGGTAATTCCTGAGTGTAGAGCCAGGAGTAACCCCTGTGCATCGCCGGGTGTGACCCAAAAAGCAAAAAAAAAAAAAATGAAGAGCAAATGAATATGAAGTGTGTTTGGCCCTTACTAGCTGCCAAACATGTTTGTCAAACAGATAGAGGAGAACCAGGCTTCCAGTATAAAATCCTCAACGTTCCTCCATGAATATCTCAGAGATGGGCTTCTTCATACCTGGAACTTTTCCTTTTTTGTTTGGCTTGGTTTGGGGGTCCACACCCAGGGGTGTTAAGGGGATACTCTTGGCTCTGGGCTAAGGAGTGATCCTGGTGGTACTGAGGGGAATATTTCCTACCAAAGATCAAACCTGGACCTCTGGCCTGCAATGCCGGCTTACTGACCCTTTGAACAGCCTCTTCCACTCAACACCTGGGATTTTTAGGGAGTTTCTGTTTGTCTGCTTTGTTTTTGATGCCACACCCAGTGGTGAGCAGGACTTATTCCTAGCTCTGTGCTCAGGGATCATGCTTGGCAATGCTTAGGTATCCCTAAGTGCCCAGGTTGGCCGCATGCAAGGCTAGCATCTACCCACTGTGCTATCTTTCGCCTTGTTTAAAGGAGAGTATCAACCCAATCGTGAGGCTGGAAAGATAGTACATGCAATCCCCTGAGTACCACCAGGGGTCACTCCTGAGCACAGAGCCAGGAAAAGCCCCTGAACTGTGCTGGCCCCAAAACCAAGCAAAGGAAAAAGAGTATTAACTCACCCCCTATAACACACAGACCCACCCGCCACCTGTGCTCTCACTTCTAGGGCACCCAGAAAATGTGTAACTCTCACCTTGCTTGTTTGGGTCCAGTGAGGCATGCAAGCCCTTGAAAAGAGTGAAACAAGCTTTTTTACATACAAGGAATTTAAAAACGGGGGGAGCAAGTATCCTGGTTGTATGAAAGGCCCCGGGTGTCCTCCCAGCCTGTGTATGGCCTTGCCACAGGTCACGTTTCCTCTCTGAACCTCTGTGTCCCCAGCTGAGTGAAGGGTAAGGGGGGAGCCAGAGCATGTCCCATCTTAGGGATCAGCCCCAGCCCCGCGGCCAGCGCGCAGCGAGGACTGCAGGGCGCAGGTCCCAGCCTCACGCCCTCCCGTTCTCGCCTGCAGACCAAGGAGTTCATCTTCTCCGAGCTGCTGGCCAACCTGTACTCGTGCGGGGACCAGAACACCCTGATGGAGGAGTCGGCCGAGCAGGCGCAGCGGCGCGACGAGATGCTGCGCATGTACCACGCCCTGAAGGAGGCGCTCAGCATCATCGGGGACATCAACACGACCACCGTCAGCACGCCCATGCCCCCGCCCGTGGACGACTCCTGGCTGCAGGTGCAGAGCGTACCGGCCGGACGCAGGTACCAGGGCCGGCCCCCACGGCCCCTTTCAAAGCCCCCCAACCCGGGGCCCGCGGGGGGAGGACCGGGACCGGGCAGTGGCGCGCCCGCGTCGCCGGGGCGGCTCCCACCTGGAGCGAGGGGCGGGGCTTAGAGAGGGGCGGGGCTTCGCGGGGCGGGGCTTGCCGTGGGGCGCCGGGGGCGGGGCTTGCGCGCGGGGCCGCGGCGGCGCCTGCTGGGGGCGGGGCCTCCGGCGGGGGCGGGGCCGCTCATCCCTCTCCCCGCCCTGTGTGCTTGTCCGTCTCTGCAGCAGGTCGCCCACGTCCAGCCCCACGCCGCAGCGCAGAGCCCCCGCCGTGCCCCCAGCCCGGCCCGGATCCCGGGGCCCTGCTCCTGGGCCTCCGCCTGCTGGGTCCGCCCTGGGGGGGGCGCCCCCCGTGCCCTCCAGGCCGGGGGCTTCCCCTGACCCCTTCGGCCCTCCCCCCCAGGTGCCCTCGCGCCCCAACCGCGCCCCGCCCGGGGTCCCCAGGTGAGTAGGGGCCGAGTGCGGCCGGGAAAGCCCCGGAGGGAGGTGGGGCCGGATCCCGGAGCCGCGGTCCCGGCCCTCCCCGCCCCCAGGGCCTCCCAGGGGGAGCTGGAGCCGACGGAGGTGTGAGCGCGGGCTGGCGGAGCCTGCCCCCGGGGAGCGCTGAGTCCTGGTCGTTCCTGGGGAGGGGCCCGTGGGGCCCAGCCCCCCTTCTTCCCAGCCTTTTGCATGGCTCTCTCCTCTCTCTCCGCTCTCTCCTTGGCATTCCTCTTCCTCCTGCCCTGCCCCTCCTGACTTCTCTCTCCCGGCCCCGGAGCCTACCCAGGTCGAGGAGCCAAGAGCCCCTCCGCAGCTGGAGGCTCCCCTGGTGCCCGACGCTCCCCAGGAGCACGTGTGTGAGATGTGTGTGGACCACGTGGGGTGTGTGAGCGGCGTTTGTGGGGCGTGCGCAGGTGTGTCAGTGCCCGGCGGCCCCCAGGCCTGGGGAGAAGGCAGAGAAGCTGGGAGCTGTGGGTAAACAGAGGACTTTCTCGTGCCCTGCTCTGGTCAGGACCCACCTGGTAGGTGTGAGCAGCAGGAACCGGCACAGCCCACCCCATTTCCTGGAGTTTCTAGCAAAAAAAAAAAAATTGTGTTGGGCCAGAGTCATAGCTGAGCTGGCAGGGCTCTGGCCTTGCATGTGGCCCACCCGGCTTCGATCCCCGCCCGAGCCCCGCCGGGAGTAATTCCTGAGTGCAAGAGTCAGAAGTGAGCCCCGAGCACCACTAGGTACGAGCCCTCCTGAGGCTTTGCTTGCCCACGACCCTCCGACCCAGACTCACTTCCCACATGTCACGGAAGTGTCTGCTCAGCCTGCTCTGTCCCCGCCTGGCGGAGTTTCTGTGGAATAGTGAGCCCCTAGCCTGGATTTTGCCTTCCAGGTGGCTGGAGGGTAGGGCCCGGGGTCTCACCTCGAGGCGGGGTTAGTTTATGGGGACCTGATGGCCCTTGCAGAAGTGGGGGTCAGGTGGCAAGGTCCCGAGCTCCGCCTGGTTCTGAGCCACCCCGGACCATGTTCCTTCCGGGGCTGAAACCCGAGGCTCACACACGGGTCCTTCTCTTAGGGCGGGTGGGGCGGAGGGGGTCCGTGGCTGTAGGGACACCGCTGTCGCCCCCGTGTGGCTGCAGGAGCACTTGGCTGACAGGCAGCCGGAATCTGGATCCCTTCCATGTGCCACGCCGATGCTAAAGTGGGACACGTGGGAGCTGTGACCCCGTTTCTGACCCTCTCACCCAGGACACGGGGCTGTGGGTCAGGCTGGCGGCCAGTGCGGGGAGGAGCGAGAGGGTCCTGGGCGGAGGCGCGTGGTCACCGAGGCCCACGGGTGGCGTGGGGCAGCTTGAGGGAGCTGCTGGCCAGAGCCAGGGAGCCGCGAGAGTGAGGAAGAATAAGAAAAGGCTGGGGCTGGAGTGATAGTACAGCGGGGAGGGTATTTGCCTTGCACACGGCCAACCCGGGTTCGAATCCCAGCATCCCATATGGTCCCCCGAGCACCGCCAGGAGTAATTCTTGAGTGCAGAGCCAGGAGTAACCCCTGTGCATCGCTGGGTATGACCCAAAAAGCAAAAAAAAAAAAAAAAAAAAGAAAGAATAAGGAAAGGTTGCCCAGACCAGGGACGGGGCCAGCTGGAGACCCTTCCAGTCTGCGGGCGGGCAAGTCCCAGGGGCCCCTAGGGCGCCACAGGAGGCCCACGGGACCCTCTGCAGGCACAGCCTGCCCCTTCGGAGCCAGCAGACGTGGCCCCCGACCCCCCCACCCCAGCACACACCCATGCAGGGAGCTGGTGCAGACGCCCGCGTGCGGGTGAGCTTCTGTGTCGTGACTCGGCTTCCGTCCCGTCGGCTGCATGGCCCAGGCCCTGCTGCACGTGCCGCGGCCCGTGAGGCTGCCGGGGAGGCAGATGCCTGTCGTCCGTCCGTGGGCCTGTGTGTCAGCGTGTGCATGCGGGGCCCCGGGCCCCCCCCCCAGCATGTGTGTGTGTGCACGCCCGGTGTGCGTGTGTGCGTGGCGCCCCCTGCAGGCCTGGCCCGTGCGTGCGTGCGTGTGAACTGCCATGTTGATTTCGTGCTGTCTTTCAGAATCACTGTCAGTGACCCTTGAGGAGCAGCCGCCACGGTAGGTCCCCGCCCCCGCCCGCTGCATGAGCGGTGTTGTCTGCCCCCGCTGCACCAGCTCCGCCCCTGCAGCCCCACTTATTCTGTCCTCTCTCTGTCCTCGCTGCCAGCTGGCTCTTCCAACCTCCCTCCTCGGAGCGCCTCGGGACTCAGTGCCACCGCCCGACACCTCCAGGGCTGGGCACAGGCTCCGCACCCCGGGCTGGCAGGGCTGGCAGGCGCCGGAGCCCCAGGAGGGCTCTGGGTTCGGGTGTGGGGGCCGGGGACACGGCTGGACTCGGGCAGCTAGAAATTCGGGGACTTCCTCCTGGGGACTCACACTCACTCTCCAGTCTGAGTGGGCTTCCCGTCCGGGGGCTCCCGGGACTGGCATCGCCAGAGCGTGGCGGGCAGCGCCCACCGGAGGAGGCTGTGGCTGGGCAGCCCTGAGGGGCCGGCATCCCCCTGCAGGGGTGCTCCTGGGGTGCCAGGGTGATGGCACCTTTCAGCCAAGCAGACGCGGGTCTGCCCAGTGGCTCTGTGCTGCCCCCTGCTGGCCAGCCCCGCGCCCAGCAAGCCCCCCGCCGCTCCCAGCACTGATTCCCCCCTTCTGCTTCCCCCAGCAGGAAGGGCCCAGCCTCACCTACGCGACCAGCGGTCCCCCGACCTGCCGAGGCTCCCCTCTTAGACTTATAAGCCCGGGGCCCCTGGCGTCCTGCTGCTGGCCCTCCGGCCCGCCCCACCTCCTCAGGGTGCCTTCCGAGGACGCCCGGGCTTCCTGCCCAGTCTGAGGGGGTCTCCGGTGGCCCCCGTCTCTCCAGCCCTCTTTCTAGACGTGCCCCCCTCGTGGTTCAGACAGTATTCGCTCTCTCCCCCGACTCGACCCAGCAGAAGTGGGGCTCACTGCGCCTTCCTCTCCGAGGCCGGAGGGGTTGAAAGCCGGAAGCGGGGAGGGGAGAAGAGGGGGTGCAGGGGGAGCAGAGCGTGTCTGAGGCCGGGGTGCCCTGCCTGGCAGTGTGAGAGGCCAGTGTGCGTGGCAGAGGGAGGGCGCCCCAGCCCCTGCCCCTCCCCCACTGGGGCCCCCAGCAATCCCCTCCCAGAGTCCTTACCCACCCTTCCTGCCTCTTCTTCCTCTCCTCCGTCCTCCTGCGTTCCTGCCGGGCCTTACCAGCTCTCCCTGTCCTCTCTCTCCCCTTTTCTCTCTGCTTTCTCTCCAACTGCCAGCCGATCGGGGCAGGCAAGTCCATCCCGTCCTGAGAGCCCCCGGGCCCCCTTCGACCTCTAACCAGACCCTCCTGTTCCTCGGAGACTTCCCTTTCCAAGCCTGCCTGGACCGCTGTTCCCTGACTCCGCAGCGACAGCCCAGCCCCGAGGCCCCGCCCCTTCCTCTGTGACGTAGTCCATCGTAGTGGTGAGCTGGCACACCCAGGCGTGACGTTGGTGAAGCTCGTGCCCCCTCTGTGGTATTGCTCCCGGCCTGTTCTAGAAATCCCTCCAATACGCGCACACACGTATCTATGGCCGCTCAGCCTCGCCACGCTGCCCGACCACAAGGGACCCTACAACCCCGACATCGCCCACCCCACAGTGTGCCACCCTGATGAGCCCCCCACACCCCCGGCCCTGGGGACAGCAGCCCCCTCTGCTGCTCGGGCAGCTGTCCAGGTCTCTGACCTCGCTCCGTCTTGCTATCTCGTGGCTGAGAATAAAATCCATTTCTGAACGATGGGAAACAAACGTGTCTGCAGGTTCGTGTTGTCTGGGGCGCCCAGGGGGCAGAGAAGGGCTCAACATGGGGCCCAGGGGAGTTTGGACTCTTTTTTGGCTTAGGTCACACCCAGCAATGCTCAGGGGTGACTCCTGGTTCTGCGATCAGGAATCACTCTTGACGGTGCTCGGGGGACCCTATGGGGAGATGGGGAGCCGGAATGGAGCCCAGGTTGTCTGCCTGAAGGCAAAGGCCCTCCCGGCTGTGCTGCCCCTCTGGGTTCAGGGCTGGGGGACCCTGCAGCTTCCCTGGCCTCAGGCGTGAATGCTGACCTGGCCACTAGGGGGCAGGACAAGCTGGGGACGGGTGGGCTACAGAGTGGGGGACAGCGGGCACAGGCAGCAGAGGGGCTGGGAATGCAACATCTGGGGGGCTGCCCACCTGCTCCCCCTCCCTCCTGGGGCCCATCCCGTTTCCGGGACTGACCGGCCAGCCCCGCCCAGCCCAGTGACACACACAGGCCGGGTATGGACCCACATCCGTTTATTTCAATCCCAGTGCAAACAGGACAGTGAATCTCGGGGACAGCAGACCCATCCCCTCCCCCTTCCTCTGTCCCCTGCCACCAATAAATTAGTCCCCACCCCCAAGTGGGGCCTAGAACCCGGCACTCTGCCAGTTCCAGCCCAGCCCTGGGGTGCCTTCCCCAGCCTGAGTATGTGCCCCGGGGGGCTCCCAGCTCAGATTTCCGTGGCCTGGGGAGCCCATACCCTAACATCTGAGTGTGGCCCAGTTTTGATCTAGGTCAAGGGGGGCATGTTTACCCCCAAGGTGCCTTTTTGGGGGCTGACACCCCCGAACACCTAAGGCAGTGACCCCTCCACATCCTCCTCTGAGCAACTCACTGAGCTTCTGCCTGGTCAGATACTTGCTTGTTGGGTTTGGGGGTCTCGGGGCCCCTCCCAGCTTTGTGCTCAGGAGCCCATGTGGTCCAGGGAAGGACTCGGACCCCTGCCAGCAGCCGACACCGTCACCAAGCCGCTTCTCGGGCCCCCAGGACATCTTAAGTAAAAACTGTGGGAGACGTCTTAAGCCTCAGAGCTGACACGCCGGATACTGGCATGGTTTTGCGATGCTTTTTTTTTTTTTTTTTTTTTTGGTTTTTGGGTCACACCCGGTGACACACAAGGGTTACTCCTGGCTCATGCACTCAGGAATTACTCCTGATGGTGCTCGGGGGACCCTATGGGATGCTGGGAATCAAACCCGAGTAGGCCGCGTGCAAGGCAAACGCCCTCCCCGCTGTGCTATCGCTCCAGCCCCCTCGCGATGCTTTTTAAGTCCTTTCAGTATCTGTTCTCTGAAGCGGTTGCTGAAAAGTCACTCGTGCCTCATAAGGAAGCAGAGACCCCAGCCTCTAGACGGGAAGGCCATTTCCTCTCTCTGGAAGATCAAGACTCTCCCCCCAAGTTTCTCTTGGTGATTGCACCTGACTCATGGATCCCCCTTCAAAAAAAAAAATATCGCCAAGTGGTGCCTTTCGTTCTGGAACTGTCAGTGGGCACAGCGCTGGCACCTGCTTGAACTGAGTGGCGGCTTTTCCCGACACCAGAGCTGTCTTCTGCCCTGCTAAACGCAGGGTGCTCTGAGTGTATGACCGACGGAGAAATCCTGCAGTTTTACCTGCTAATGCTGTGTGTATGTTGGAAAATAAATTTTGGATGTTTTATTTCTCCCCTCAAAAAAAGAAAAACTGGGGGAGAAGTTTCCTGCCCCTCCCCCAGGGGCTGCCCGCTGCCGGCCTGTACCCCGGCCTCCCCATCGGCTAACATTTCAGTGGGGAAAAGGGGCACTTTCCGCTCTGGTCTTTTCCTCAAACCTAGTTCTGGGGGATCATTTCCGTGCCCTTCTCTTCTGGCCTGGTGTGACGGGCGGGCATTTCTGCTGTGGGAAAACCCAGGCCTGGCAGGGCGCTTCCCCTAGGTCAGGATGGAGTCTGTGTAGATCAGAGATTGGGGACCCAGGGATGGGAGTCCCCTCATTCCCACGCAGCCTCTGCCCCTCGGCCAGTCTGCGGCCGCTGAGACGCCCCGAGACCCCCGCTCGGCTTTCACGCCGGCCCCGGCCGCTCATTCCAAGTCACCCTCGGCCCGGCCCGGGACTTACTCAGACAGGAGCCCGGCGATCTCCCGCTCCAGCGCGTCCCTCTCCGCCCGCAGCCTCTCCACGTCCAGGCACAGGGAGCCCCGGCTGCCGACACCCGCCTGGGCCGCCTGCGGTGAGGGCCGCTGAGAGCCCCCCGCGTTAGCCACAATCCAGAACCTTCCAGCTGTCCAAGAGCCACCCCGCCCCTCCCCGCCCCTAGGACGGCACTGCCCAGCCCCCCGGGAGGCCGCTGTGCTGATGACACCCTGGCAGGCGGCCCTGCCCGTCCTCCTCTTCCCGCCTGGCCTGGGCCCGGGGGCCTGCCGGCGTGCCCAGAGCCGTCCTGGTGGGGCTGGGGGAACTCACGGGGGGGCCGGGCACAGGCAGGGGGGGCGGCACCTTCCCCGCCGGGCTCTGAAGCCGAGAGGGGCCAGACTGGTGGGCTGGAGCTGTGGAGCCTGAATCGGACCCGGGGCCCCATGCAGGTCGCAGCCCCGCGTCCTCTCAGAGCCACCCCCCCCCCCAGGAAGCCCAGGCCGGGCCCCGCGCCCCTCCTGCAGGAAATGGGCTGGAGCGGCGTCCCGCATGCCCAGGAAGAAGCGGGGCCCCGGGGCCAGCGCCAGGGCTGCCCCCTCGGCCCTCGGGGAACACAGTGCCGCACCCCAGTCCAGACCCCAGTGACTCTGCCTCCCCAGGAGGCGCCCTCAGCTCACCCGTTGTCGGGACGAGCTCCCAGGCTGAGTGCAGGCCTCGCATGCTGGACACCAGGGCCCACCCCTGGCACCCATGGGAACCACCGGCCCCCCTGAGCACCAAACCAGGAGTAGCCCCGGAGTACTGCTGGGTGTGGCCCCTGAACCAAAATAAGATGAAGATAAATAACAAAACTAAAGACAAAGGGAAGACCTCCCTGATGAACCATCTTTCACGGTCACTCACGGAACACTCTCTCTCCGGTGTTCTGGGTGACTCCACCACGAGCACAGGCACAGTTCACTGTTCTTACCGGCTTCATTCTTTCCTTTCTTGTTATTTTGGGCTGCTCCTGGCAATGCTCAAGGATCCTCGTGGGACTAGGAGGAAAGACTAGAGGGGTCAACCGCGTGTAAGGACTCTGACTTTATTTTTTTCTTTTAACACAGGGGTTCCTCCTGGCTCTTCATTCAGGAATTACTCCTGGCAGTGCTCGGGGGGGCCGTATGAGATACTGAGGACTGAAACTGGGTTGGCCGCGTGCAAGGCAAACGCTCTACCTGCTGTGCTATCGCTCCAGCCACCTCTTTTGGCCACCACACTGGGTGGTGTTCAGGGCTTACTTTTGGCTTTGCACTCTGGGGTCACCTCCGGGGTCACTCCTGGCTGGGCTCAGGGAACCCTCCATAGTATCAGGCACTGAACAGGGGTCAGCACCCCTGCACACTCTCTCCAGTCCCCATTCATGACAAGTCTGAAAGCATCTGGAAGTGGAAGCTCGGGGTGGCATGGGCTGTCTTAAAGGGTAACTGGACTGCTCCAGGAGAGAAGTGAGGCTCCTTTTTTTTTTTTCTGTTATTTTTTTGCTTTTGAGTCATACCCGGCGATGCACAGGGGTTACTCCTGGCTCTGCACTCAGGAATTACTCCTGGTGCTCGGGGGACCATATGGGATGCCGGGGATCGAACCCGGGTCGGCTGCATGCAAGGCAAACTCCCTACCCGCTGTGCTATTGCTCCAGCCCCGCGAGGCTTCTTTAGGAAGTTCAGCTCTAGAGAAAGAAGAGGCAGCAGCTTGGAAGGGGCCGGAGGGAAAGTACTGCTTAGGCCAGAGCCATACAGAGCAGGATGAGCACTTGTCTTTCTGTCTGATACCTGGCACCCCAAGAATTCTCCTGAGCCTCATCAGGAGTGATTCCCTGTCCACAGAGCCAGGAATACGTTAAAACAAACAAACAAACAAAAAACACAGGTCAGCTTTTCCCAAAGTACTGTAAGTCAGGAGAAATCCTGGTCTTGGAGCCATGAGATAGATTTCCCTGTTAGCTAAAGGACTGAGGAAGGGGGTTGGGGGAGGGGAGAGAGCAGACCCTCCCTTTGACTCTGAGTGAGCAGAGACTGTCCACTTGGAGAGCCTGGAGTGGCTGGATCCCGTCCAGGACTCAGCTGCTGTTCTGAAGTTCGGTGAGCATGAGTGAGAGAAGTGGAATGGTGGAGATATGGCTTCCCTGCCGAGTAAGGTGTAGTGGTCTGGGGCGGACCTTCTCAGGTCAGAGTGGGTGGGGACAAGTCCACTCACTCGGATCAGAAGGCCACGTGGACACTTCCAGAAAGGCCTGGGTGAGTTCTGGAGAGGAAAGAGAAAAAGCAGAGAGCAGGGGCTGGAGCAATAGCACAGCAGGGAGGGCGTTTACCTTGCACACGGCCAACCCGGGTTCAATTCCCAGCATCCCATATGGTCCCCTGAGCACCGCCAGGAGTAATTCCTGAGTGCAGAGCCAGGAGCAACCCCTGTGCATCGCTGGGTGTGACCCCCAACCCCCCAAAAAGAAAAAAAAAGCGGAGAGGAGCACGTGTGAAGACACAGCTGCAGTTCATTGGCCACAGGTCTGGGAAATCTGCTTTTTTTAATTTTAAGCAAAGTGGGATGGGGGCGGCCACACCCTGAGATACTCAAGGGTTACTCCTGGCCCTGCACTCAAAATTACCCGTGGCGGTGCTCACGTGACCATATGGGATGCTGGGGATCAAACCTGAGTTGGCCGCCTGCAAAGCAAGTCCCTCCCTGCTGTACTGTCGCTTTGATCCCCAGGCAATCTGCTCTTGATGAAGGTCTGGGGACATGCCTGGTGGTGCCCAGGAGGTACTCTCAGGCTTGGCTCTGAAGAGCAGACGGTTCTGGAGAACGAACCGCCTTCTCAGGCCCCGAGGAAGGAGCCCCCTGGATCTGATCTCTGGGTATAAGAAAGTCATGGGCCGAGCTATGGAGAGTCTGGAAAGGGTCCATGCGTGGAGGGATTGCTTTCCCGCTTACCCCTGGGGCCGTGGCGTACGAAGTCCCCGACCTGGGGGTTTGTGCAGTACCAGAGAGTCCAGGATGGGGATAGGGTGGGTCCCTGAGGCCAACCAGGAAATTGTCATTAAAAGCCAGCAGTGGGGGGCTGGAGTGATAGCACAGCGGGTAGGGCGTTTGCCTTGCACGCGGCCAACCCGGGTTCGAGTCCCAGCATCCCATATGGTCCCCTGAGCACCGCCAGGGGTGATTCCTGAGTGCAGAGCCAGGAGTAACCCTTGTGCATTGCCAGGTGTGACCCAAAAAGAAAAAAAAAAAAAAAAAAAAAAAAAGCCAGCAGTGGGGGCCGGGGTGATAGCACAGTGGGGAGGGCCTTTGCCTTGAACACGGCTGACCTGAGTTTGCTCCCGGATCCGCCCCCCCCACCACCACCACCTCCAGGAGTGATTCCTGAGTGCAGAGCCAGGGGGAAAACTCCTGAGCGTCGCAGGTGCGGCCCAAAAACAGTAACAAAAAGCCAGAAGCGGAAGCGGAAGCTGAGTGCCTGCAAACAGCTAGTCCCCGCCCACCACCCCGTCCGGCCCTGTTGGCGCCCAGATCCTAATTTCTCACTGACCAATGGGGTTGGAGGCTGAGGACCACGCCCACGCGCCCAGCCTATACCGGTGTCAGGTGTCAGGCCCCGCCCAGCACCAACGAGTCTCTTGGCGCTTATAAAGGGCGCGGGACCCCCCCCTTCTCCTGGTACCTTCTAGAAGGAACTCGTTTGTGATGGAGCCGACCTCTCAGACACCCCAAAAGCCTGAGCTGACCCCTCAGCCCCCCGCCCCGCACGTGAGCTTGGAAGAGAGGAAGCAAAAGCAGCTTGCGTCCGCCCGGAAGATGGTAAGGGCCGGGGGGCGCGGGGCGCCGGGCCAGCGCGCAGCCCCTCGGCCCTTTCGAGCCCGGCCCGCCCCGGCTCGACTCCGGCGCTCCCCTCGCGCGCCCAGACCCCCACCTGCCGCCGGAGCCCGACGTCCGTCCGTCCGGGACGCCCAGACCTGGGGGCCGTGGGGGCGCGGGGCAGCAAGTGCCCGGGAGGGGGCGGAGTCAGGGTCCCCGCGGACCCGGCCGCGTGCCCGAGCCCGTCCGAGCCCTCAGGGACCAAGGCGGCCAGCCCCGAGGGGGCCACCCCGCTTCCGGCCTCTGGGTCCCCCAACTTCCAGTTCGGAAGGGACCGTGGGCTCCAGAGGGAGGCCGTGGCCCTTCCCTGGACTGGAGAGTGCCCGCAGCCTTGCAGGCGTCTCCGTGTGACTTTTGTTTTGGGACCCCACCCAGGAGTGCTCAGGGAGCACTCCTGGGAGGCTCCTGAGATCCTTCGGGGTCGATGCCCCAAATCTGGAGGGGTCAACCAGGCGGCCTTTGTGTGTGTGAGTTTCAGATTAGCCCAGGCGGTGCTCGGGGCTTGCTCCTGGCTCTGGTCTCCTGGTGGGACTAGTCGGGGGACCGTTTGGGGCGCCCAGGATCAAGCCCGGGTGGGCTGCGTGCAAGGCCTTACCTGCTGTACTATCTA
This sequence comes from Sorex araneus, assembly GCF_027595985.1. Lineage (NCBI taxonomy): Eukaryota > Metazoa > Chordata > Mammalia > Eulipotyphla > Soricidae > Sorex > Sorex araneus. Next base: position 4,688,639 of record NC_073302.1, on the reverse strand, counting down.
GCACCCCGGCCCCATCTGCCCAACCCCCATAACACTCTCTCCGGCTAGGGTGACAGTTTGTTTTTCTCCCATGGTCTCCCGGCACTTTCCACGTTCATCTGATTTTTCGCCCTCGTATACATACCCCGCGGGCCCAGTCGGGGCTCTCTGGAGTGAGTTTGTGGGACAGATCCCCGGTGATGAGTGTCAGAGCAGGCTCTCTGTCCCCAGAGTAACGCCCCCCTCCCCACACAAACACACGAACTGACAGAACAAAATTAAGTGAGGTCTTAATGCTGTCGGTGGGCCCCACCGGTGACTTATGTGAAGCGGGGAGGAGAAACACAGTCACTTTCTCCCCATCCGCCTCTGCCACCCGGGACCCAGGGTCACTGGGTTCTTGGCCCGCCTCGCAGAAAGAAATTTCAGGAGTGGATCAGCAGTGAAGTAAAACAGATTTTATTTGGAGGTTTTGAGGAGAAGTAGGAAGAGAAAGTGGAGAGAATTGGAGTAACGTGCTTGAGAGAGAACCCGGGCTCCTCCAAGGGCGAGAGAGCCCTGCACACACCCAGCATTAGACAGGAAGGCATGAAAGTCCACCTCTCAGGAGGGGAGATGCGGGCGACACCTGTGCTCGGCCACGTGGGTGCCAGCAGCACCTGGGCTCGGGCAGCGCTTGCCCTTCCTTTGTCCAAGGTGGCCTTTATAGGGGTTCTCCAACCTGCCCCCACGTGGGGCTTCTACCTAGGTAAAAGTCCCTCGCTAAGGAGGCTACCTAGGGAAGTTGGGAGTGGCGATGGTCTTTGAAATTCCTTTCCTGGCCTCTTGTTTCTGCCAGAGCTTCTCGGGGTCTGTTGCTGTAGAGAGGTGAGTCTTATCAGGTCTTAGATGCTGTTTTTTCTTGTTTTCTACAAGGGGGGCCTTGCCATTGCCTTGGGAGGGGCCTTCCCAATCCTGCCGACATCATTAAGACCTCTGTTGGCAGGCTGGCCCTGAGAGGAGGCCTTAGACGGTAGCCAGGCTGGGGGTGAGGGTTGGCCTCCTGGGGTGTCCTCTGCTGTGTTGAGGTTCCTGACGGCCGCTGGGAGCATCTGTCGAAGAAGAGGCAGGTTCTAACCAAGGTGGGACCCCCCATCTCCAGGACTTAACAAGCTGTCTTCTCTGCTTTGACCACCTCTGGCCTGACCCCTGACAGCTGCTGATCTGAGGAAACCCCCCATCATTTGGAGTTAGAAATGGAGTCACGGGGTATAGTACAGAGGGTAGGGCTTTTGCCTTGCACACAGCGACCCAGGTTCGATCTCCAGCATCCCACGTGGCCCCTTGGCACCACTACGAGTAATTCCTGGGTGCAGACTCAAGAGTCACCTCTCAGCATCAATGGGTGCGACACAAAATACAAAAAAAGAGTTAAACTCCATCTCTGCCCCCACCCCCTGCTGTTTTCAGCCCTTTCAAGCCCTTGTAGAGTTGCGGCCTCCCCTGGGGGCCAGTCAAGCCAAGTCTGTAATAACTGTCAAGTCCGTTGTGAAGGTGCAGGGAGAAAAACAAGTTGCTTTGCTTTTCTGCAGCTCCGCGATTATGAGATCAAACACGACATGGTTCCTGGGAAGAGGAGCAAGAAGAAGTGCAGAGACGGCGGCCAGGACGGCACGGCTGGCGAGGGCCACCAGTTACCCAAGGGAGTGAGTCCTGCCCTGGGCGGCCGCCCAGGCCCTGGAGGACGGGGGGCTGCAGGGGTGTGGCGGAGTGGCTAGGGTGGTGGGGGAGGGGCATGCCGGCCAGAACCCCAGTTCTGCTCAGGCCGCGGTGGGCGCACGGCCTCAGCGGGGGACGGGCAGGCTCCAACCAAGGCCACATCCCACCGCTGCTCTAGGACTTACAGGCTGAGAATCCGAGATTGGATTCCCAAGCCTCAGCTCTGTTGCCTTTTCCCGGGAAGTTTGGCCTCAGACACAGTTAGGAGCGCACGGGCGGGAGTGTCCCTCGGCCACCAGCATGGTGGGGACCTCGGGGAAAGCAGGCTCCCGTGTCTGCTGGCACCTGCCGGTGCATCCCATATGTCCCCCGAACACTGCCAGGCATAGTTCCCGAGTGCAAAGCGAGGAGTAAACCCTGTGCATCTCCGAGCTGTGTGACGAAAAAGCCAAAAAAAAAAAACCAAAAACACCATCCCTGTCAGGCCTCAGGGTATCGAGTCCCAAACCCTCAGCCCTGCGTCACTCTTCCCACTCTACAGTGGGTCAGACATCGTCTCACACACGCGAGCCAGGATTTGACCGCAGACACGTGTATGGATCCACAGGGCAGGAGTAACCCCCGAGCACCACAGGGTTGGTCCAAGGATGGGGGGAAAAAAAGGCAACCAGCCTTTGAATTTGTTTTGTCTTGAGAATTTGCGAGGAAGGGAGAGAAGCGTGTGGGAGGCGGGTTGGTGTGTGTGGCCTGTCAGAGCAGCAGGTAACGGGGTGGGGAGGGGGGCACGAGAAGCAGATGGGTGGCCAGGACAGTCCGTTCTGCTCTCACTTCTCACCTGCACCGGGTGCCGGCGGCATAACCTGACTTGACAGCCCGGCCGGGCCGTGGGTTGCCGAGACAAAGACAGAGCCGTGGGGACCGGTTCTCAGTGGAAGGGCTCTGAGGGCTGCGCTCACACCCGACAATCGGCCCGTCCAGGTGCCGAGACTCACCTGTGGGCGGTCCCCGGGGGAGCCCAGCGTCTGCCCCGTCCTCTGCCTCCGCCCTGCTCTGTCCCCTGGAGCTCCCTGCGGCTGCGGCGGGTGAACCCCCTCTGCCCAGCCCCGTGTCCACGCCTGGCGACTGTCCAGGAACAGGGCCGTGCCGGGAGAGCCGATGGCGCGGGGACGACCCGAGAAATAGGACGTTTGCATGGAATGGGGGCCGTGCACGAAGGGGCTTAGCTCAGCACTCAGAGTGGGAAGGACCTTGTGTCTGACCCCAGATCCTTCCCTCGTCTGAGCCTGCTTGTCCCAAGCCAAGAGGCCAGGAGGGCCCCGGGCCCGGGGCGCCAGCTCCCCCAGAGCGCCAAAGGCCCCACCTCCCCCGCTGCCCTTGGGGCTGTGGCCGCTGTGGCCGCTGTCAGGTTCCAGCCAAGGTCTCAGCTTCAGCAAAGCTGGCATGGCTCTAAGGGGCAATTGGCTGGGGGTCAGAGGCCAGTCTGAGGGCCGAGAGAGCCGGCCCCCTCCCCAAGAGGGAGCCAGCCTGGGGCCGCGGTGCCCGGGCCTGCGGGCACTGGGATATCGGGGCCTTCCTGACCGTCCGCAGGCCGCCACCGCTCGGACCTCCTTGGGGACCAGGCCCCCGAGAGCTGCCGAGGGGAGGGTAGTGGGCGAGTCCCCGCTTTGAGCCCAGGCTTGGGGTGACTGTCCTGGCTGCAGCCCCTGTGCTCCCCGCTCAGCACCCTGCACCCCCAGGCCCGGTGCCCCCTTCCAGCCTAGGACTGCTGCTGCCTCTAGCACTGGCCTCCCTCAGGGCAGGGCTCGGGGTCCCCTGTAGGGGCGGGGCGTATCCCGGGGGCCGCTGCCCTGTTGCTGCACTGCGAGGGCTCAGTGTAAACCTCCTAGCCCTGCTGCCCCTCTGATCAGGAGTGGCGTCCAGAGGGTCCCTCTGTCCCTCGCCTCCACCTGCAGCATGCCAAGGAGTTAACCAAGGAACGCGACGATCTCAAAACAGAATTGTTCCAGAAAAAGTAGGAGGGGGCCTAGGGAGGGAGGGCTGGGGGGGCAGCTGGGCCGGGGGCCCCCGCCCCTGACTCCTGCCCCTCGGCCCGCTCGGCCGCAGCAAGAGTGTGGCGGACCTGAAGGAGCTGGTGAGCGAGCTCCGGGAGAAGCTGCGCGTGTCACAGGCGGAGACGGACGTCACCCAGCAGAGCGTGGCCGACCTGCAGAAGAAGCTGGAGATGACGGAGCTGCTGCTGCTGCAGGTGACAGGCGGGCACGGGCCGAGGAGACCCTGGGGCCACGCTCGGGGCCCACTGTGGCCAGCCCGGGCTCGCGCCGACCCTCCTCTCTCCCCTGCAGTTCACGGGCCCGACGGCAGGGCCGGGCAGCGACCCCCAGGCCGCCGAGGCGCTGGGCGAGAGGAAGCAGATGGAGAGAGAGATCGAAGACGTGAGAAGGGGAGGGGACAGCCAGGGCGGCGGGGAGGAGTGGGGCGGGGCGGGGCGGGGCGCGGGCTGACGGCCACCGTCCTGCAGCTCAAGAGGCTGTTGAAGCAGCTGCAGGTGGAGAGGGACCAGCACCTGGAGCAGATCAGGGCCCAGGACGAGTTCTGGCAGCAGCGCGTGCAGCAGGCCTTGCAGCAGGTGCGGGGGCCGCGGGCTGGGCGGGCGCCGGGCGGCTCGGGCCAGCGGAGCCGAGGGCTTTTCCGCGCCCCGCCCACGAGTGACCGTGGCGGTGCTCAGGAGCTGCGCGTGGTGCCGGGGGTGGGTCTCGAGGGCCGGGTGCCCCCGACTATGGTCCCCGTGTCTGGGCAGAGCGCGGTGTTGAAGGACGAGAACGAGAAGAACGTGAGATACGTGCAGGAGCTGGAGGCCAGCGTGGCCGACCTGAAGGCGCGGCTGGGTGAGTGCCGGGGGGTGGGGCAGGGCCAGGGTGTCCGTCGGGGTCCGAGTGTGGCTCTCGTGTCTGGCGCCGTGACTGTAGCCCCCGTTTCAGACGCGCCGGCCCCCCAGGAGCCCCCGGCGCAGCCGCCCGAGCCCTCGGAGCGGGAGGTGCAGCTGCAGGCGGAGGCCGAGAAGTGGCGGCAGGAGGTGGCGAGCCTGGCGGAGCAGCTGCAGACGCAGGTGCGCGACAACGAGAGCCTGAGCCGGCTGAACGCGGAGCAGGGCCAGCGGCTGCTGCAGCTGGAGGCCGAGGTGTGGGATGAGCAGGCCGAGGCGCGCAGCCGCATCCTGGAGACGATGGAGAACGACCGCACGACCATCACGCGCGCCCTGGCCCAGAACCGCGAGCTCAAGCAGCAGCTGGCCGAGCTGCAGGACGGCTTCGTGAAGCTGGTGCGCCCCCTGCCCCCCGGCCTCCGGGACCCGCGGCCCCGGCTGGACCTTCCTGCCCTGGATGGGCCGCTGTTGGCCTGGGGTTCGACAGCGATGCAGGGGGAGGGCCGGGAGGGTCCGGCGGGGGTCGGCGGGGGGCGCTGACCGGCCCACTCCCTCAGAGCAACGAGAACATGGAGGTCACGTGTGCGCTGCAGTCGGAACAGCACGTGAAGGAGCAGCTGGCGGAGAGGCTGGGGCAGCTGCAAGAGAAGTTGGCAGAGATGAAGGAGACGGTAACGGGGTGAGCAGGGCCGGGCAGGGGGCCGGGAGGCCGGGCCGAGCACCCTACCGGGCAGCGGGGAGGCGGCTGGGCAGGTCCTGGGACTCACGGCCGCTCTAGCCCACGGCAGCCCTGAGCTTCGGGGCCTTTGCCCTGTGCGGGTCCTGGGTGAGGCGGGCGGGGCAGGCCGGGCTCGGAGGCTGCTTGTGACCCGGCCCCGGGGCCGCAGCCTGGCCGGGAGCTGCCCTCGGCCGCCCTGCGCGGCCTCACGCCCGGGGCCCACAGGTGCAGGCGAAGACGAGTGAGGCACAGGCGCTGCAGCAGCAGCGGGACCAGCACCTGGGCCACCTGCAGCAGTACGCGGCCGCCTGCCAGCAGCTGGGCGCCGAGAAGGAGCAGCTGCAGCAGCAGGCGCTGCTCCACGGCCAGCAGCTGGACCGGCTGCAGCACGAGCACGCGCAGAGCCAGGACGCGCTGGACGAGGCACAGGTGAGCCGGGCCGGGGCCGGGCCGGGCGGGCAGAGGCCTGCAGCCGCCCCCTCACGCGCCCGCCCCTCAGGGACTCCTGAAGGCTGCTGAGGAGCAGAAGCAGCAGCTCCAGGCCCAGCTGAGCGCACTGCTGGCGCCGGGGAAGGGTGAGTCCCGGGCTGCGGGAGGAACCGCCGGGGGTCACGGGCAGGGACAGCCCCGGGGGTCCCTCCCCTCCCCTCTCCCCCCGCTGCTCCTGCTCCCTCGGTTGTCTGAGACTTTTGCACTGCTCCACAGCGAGTGACGGGGTCGGTGATGGGGACGGTGACGGGGAAGGTGACGGGGAGCAGGAGACGGCCCCGAGGAAGCTGAGCCTGCCCGGGGACCTGCACAGCAGAGAGGCCATGGTGAGCCCGAGCCCTGCCGACCCTCCCCACAGTCGCTGCACCCTGGAGACCCCGCACGGCGAGGGGCCCCGCAGGGGTGCTCTCCCCGGGCCCACACGCGTCCCCCTCACCCGCAGCTGGAGTTCTGCAACTCGGCCTTGGCGCAGGCGGACGCGGAGCAGGCGGAGCTGCGCCGGCAGCTGGGGGCCGAGAGAGCCCGGAGCAGGGGTTTGGCGCAAGCCCTGGCGGCCGCGCAGCCCGCAGCCCCCGCGCCCGGGGCCCAGACCGTCCCCCAGGAGACGCACGCGGCCCTGAAGGAGGCCATGGACTTGCTGCAAGTGAGCGGGCGGCCCTGCAGGGGCGGGGGCGGGGGCGGGGGCGGGTGCCCCCCCCAGCCCGGCTGACCGCTGTCCCCCCGCAGACTCGCTTTGCGCAGATCATGCAGGAGAAGGTGGAGCTGCGCGAGCGCGTGGAGGAGCTGGAGCATCGCTGCGTCCAGCTCTCGGGCGAGACCGAGACCATCGGTGAGTGGCGGCTCGGGGCTGCCCGCGCCGGGGCCCCCAGCCTCTGAGCCGTGCCCCCGTCTCGCAGGGGAGTACATCACCCTGTACCACAACCAGCGGGCAGTGCTGAAGGAGCGGCACCACGAGAAGGAGGAGTACATCACCCGCCTGGCCCAGGACAAGGAGAACCTCAAGGTGGGCGGGGCAGCCTGAGTGGGCGGGGCAGCCTGAGTGGGCGGGGCCTCAGGGCGGGACTCAGTGCTGCCCCCCGCAGGTGCAACTGCTGGAGCTGCAGGAGCTCGTGTTGATGCTGGTGGATGACAAGTACTCCAGCCAAGGCCCCAAGGCCGCCTCCCTGGCCCTTGCTGGCCCCCTGGCCGGTTCCCCGACAGGTCAGGAGAGCCTCCTGGGGGCCGCTGTGGGCGAGTCGGGGCTTCCCGTCACCCAGCGCTCGCCCTTCTCTCCCCTCTCTCCCGCTCCCTAGAAGCCCCCCATGGAGGCAGCCCCGGGTCCGAGGAGCTGAGCCCGGAAGGGGCCCCGGCAGGCCCTGCGCCTGTCAGCAACCCCACGGCCGTGAAGATCATGCAGCTGCTGAAGGAGATGCAGAACTGTAAAGACCAGCCCGGCCTGGGCGCGGCGCCCTGCTCGCCTTGTATCCCTTTCTTTTACAAGGCAGACGAAAACGACCAAGTTAAAATCACCATGATCTAGCCCCGTCCCTGTCCCCCGCCCCCCTCCCACCGCGTCCTGTTGCTTCACACGGGGGAAGGGACAGGAACACTTCCGTGGGGGACCACGGACGGACCAGCGCAGCCTTCGCCGTAGCTGGGCGCTGCCTGCAGCTGTGAGCGGGCCAGAGGCGTCGCTGGCTGCACAGGCCTGGAAGCATCCGCGCCCGCGCTTGGGGAGTCATCTGAACAGCCCCCCCTATCGTCTCAGTGCCGGGGAAGAAAGTTACTATTGAGGGCATCCCTTCTCTGTAGCCCACCGGTCCCTAGCTTGTCCTGCCTCCTAGTGGCCAGCTCAGGATTCACGCCTGAGGCCAGGGAAGCTGCAGGGTCCCCCAGCCCTGAGCCCAGAGGGGCAGCACAGCGGGGAGGGTCTTTGCCTTCAGGCAGACAACCTGGGCTCCATTCCGGCTCCCCATAGGGTCCCCTGAGCACCGTCAAGAGTGATTCCTGATCGCAGAACCAGGAGTCACCCCTGAGCATTGCTGGGTGTGACCTACGAAGCCAAAAAAAAAAAAAAAAACCACCCAAACTCCCCTGGACCCCATGTTGAGCCCTTCTCTGCCCCCTGGGCGCCCCAGACAACACGAACCCGCAGACACGTTTGTTTCCCATCGCTCAGAAATGGATTTTACTCTCAGCCACGAGATAGCAAGACGGAGCGAGGTCAGAGTCCTGGACAGCAGAGGGCGCTGCTGTCCCCAGGGCCGGGGGACTCGGGGACGCTGGCTGTGCTGGTCTCTGGGAGCCAGGGCTGTCCCTGTCCCGCCACCCCTGATGCTTGTGCAGTGTGACAATACAGTCAGGGTCTGAGTCCCATGTGGACCTTCACTGTCCCTCTGAGCCTGTCCGTTCCCGCCCGAGTGGCCTGTCGGGGTGTGGCCTCCCCTCTGCTCCTGCTGCGCTCTGGGGCTCCCGACCTGCCCTTCCCCGGGCCACTCTGAGCCCCGCGTCTCCTGCCTCATTCCCTCCAGGCTTCATACCAAACGTTGGCAGCCTGGCAGCCCCTGAGCGCTGGTCCTGTCCCGGGACATGCGCTTAACCACCCAGACGCTCTGAGGGGTTTCTGGGCGTGACGGCAGGACTGCCCGAGGCTCCAGGATCAGGCCCGCGTGGAGACCGTGACCAAAGCTGGCTCCATGGTGGGGCCTGGGCCAGTCTCCCGCTACTCGCGCCATCTCTGACCTGTTCCTGCAGCTGGTTGCCAGCCACCCCACCCTCACCACCTCTGAGCGGGTGGGTGGTCCGTAGCCACGTCCTCACCTGAGAAGGCGGGCTCCCCGCTGTGCCGGGCATGTCCGGGTGCCAGGGTGTTGAACAGCAACAGCCGCCAGCTAGTCTCGGGGGTCCTCCCAGGGTCCACAGCATTGCTGGCCTTTGCCTGGGCAGCTGTTGGCTGGTCAGAGTTGCTCTGCTCCTTTCCGTCAGACCCCCCTCAGGACAGCCAGCAGGTGACTGACACCCTGAGGCGGGTGCCCAGGTCAGTCTGGGCTACTCAGGGCCATCACGGTCCCTCGCGTCCCACGGTCCTTGCTCCACTGTCCTCGCCACGTTCCCACAGCGTTTCCCGAAGTCGACTCAGGCACTCAGCAGGTCTTGCCGCACTGAGAATGTTGTGCTGAATTGCACCCATCCCCTCGCTGGTTCGTCTCACCCCCTTTCTCCACCCCAGCACCCCAGACGATCCCCAAACTTGCCAGGAGTGACCCGGGAGCAAGCCCTGAGCACAGCCAGCCATGGCTCGAAAGCTGTTAAGTAGAAAACCCTCCAGGGCCGGGGTGGTCTTAAAGCACGGAGGGCGTTTGCCTCGCACGTGGCCGGCCCGGGTTCGCTCCCCAGCATCCCATAAGGTCCCCCAAGCACCGCCAGGAGTAATTCCTGAGTGCAGAGCCAGGAGTAACCCCTGTGCATTGCTGGGTGTGACCCAAAAAGAAAAAACCACCACAAACCTCCAGAACCCAAGCACCGTCCTGCTCACGGCCAGTCTCCAATGGTTCAGGACAAGCCCATCATGAGCGAGAACGAATCTGCTGAGAACCTCAGCTGTGCGGGTTTTGTGACTGAAACCCCCAGGCTCACACGAGTCGGGAACGGGTGACCTCCCCCCCCCACCCCCGTCTCCCTGTGCTTCCGAGTGCCTGTCACGCCCACAAACTGCCTCTGGCGCCATGGAAGCTCATTAGTGGCCAAGATCCAGAGACAAATCTCAGAAAGTCACAAGCTGCAGAGATGCCTCTGGACCCCCAAGTCACCATCCAGTTAAAAGTTTAACTCCAACTCTATTGCCCCATTACACATTTTAGAATTCCAAGTGCGTGGCCACATTCACAGCCGCACAACATCTTATACTCTATGCCGCTGATGTACCAAGAGTAACACCACATTTGGTGGGGTGTAAAGTGGGAGGCAACCAATCTCCATCAAAATAATATATTATATATATATACATATATATTCGCAAGTAAGTCTCAACCTGTAACAATGTGTTAGTGATCTCTTCTACAAGGCCTTAATGGCTCCAAGGTGAGATACAACAATTTTCACACACTTTCCTCTAAGGAAAACTTTTGGGATTTTTATCAGATTATTCATAACAAGCAATGCATAGTAAATTATTTAGGCTCTGCCTTGCCTTTGGGGCAGGCTTGGGTGGTGGTGAGAAAATTTGAAATAATGGTGGTGGGATAATGGTATTAGAATATTGAACATAATGAACATTATTGTGAACAACTAAATTTTTTTCTTTTTCTCTTTTTTTTTTTTTTTTGCTTTTTGGGTCACCCGTGGTGATGCACAGGGGTTACTCCTGGCTCTGCACTCTGGAACTGCTCCTGGCAGTGCTCAGGGGACCATATGGGATGCTGGGAATTGAACCCGGGTTGGCTGTGTGCAAGGCAAACGCCCCACCCTCTGTGCTAACACTCCAGGCCTAGAAAAAATATTTTTAATTAAAAACAGAAAATTCAAATCACTGAGCAAAAAATCTGATGTATAAAAGGCAAGAAAAAGATTTTGATGAGCCGGGGCCAGAGCAATAGCACAGTGGGGAGGGCATTTGCCTTGCATGCAGCTGACCCGGGTTTGATCGTGAGCAACCCATAGGGTCCCCTGAGCACCGCCAGGAGTGATTCCTGAGTGCAGGAGTGATTTCTGAATAATTTCAGGAGAAACCCCCGAGCATCACTGGTATGCATCCCCCACCACCAGCCCACACAGGAAAACTCTGATGCGGCATCGGTTGCAGTGCCCCTTGCCTTGCTAAAGGAGGTGAAATGCCTCCCAGAGGATGACCGCGGCGAGGCTGGGCGGCTGGGCACGCTCGTCCCGGCGTTTGAGCTCTGGTGGTCCAGGTCCGGGCGGTGCAGTCGCAGGAGGCACCAGCTGCAGCCTCCCTGCCTCACAGCCAGGCTCTCCAAGGGGAAAGGAGCAGCAGCACCCCCCGTCCTGCCGTCACCGCAGACGCTCAGTGCAGGGCAGACTGCGTGGGGCCGACCGCACCGCGGGCAGGAGCTGGCCTTGCACACGGCCGGCCCACGTTCGATCCTCGGCATCCCACAGGGCCCCTGGCCCCTGCCAGGAGTGGTCTCTGGGCACAGAGCACTGCCCGGTGTGACACCCCACAAACAAACAAAGGAATCAGTGAGGACAGACTCTGGGGCTGAGTGAGGGCGCGAAGCAAATGCCCTCCCGCCTGACGTCTGCGCCGGTGTCAGGGGTGAGACAGACACGGCACGTGTGCTGGACACCGGCCTGCGCTGCTCCCAGCCAGAGCACTTGGGTCTTGTTTGTTTGTGGGGGGCCACCCCGGTGATGCTCAGGGCTGACTCCTGGCGGTGCCTGGGCCCCTGTGGGGTGTCAGGGAAACGCCCTCCCGTGTGCCGTCACTCCCATTCCCATGTGTGGCACTTTTTTTTTTTTTTTTTGCTTTTTGGGTCACACCCAGCGATGCTCAGGGGTAATTCTCTGCTCTGCATTCAGGAATCACCCCTGGCCGTGCTCAGGGGACCATATGGGATGCTGGGAATCGAACCCGGGTCAGCCGCGTGCAAGGCAAACGCCCTCCCCGCTGTGCTATCGCTCCAGCCCCGATGTGTGGCACTTTGGAGAGAAACGTGCTTGTCCAGCTGTGGCTTGACCGCCCCCCCGTGCGTCAGAGGTGATCACCCCTGGGTTCTCCAAGTAGGACACTCATTACTTCTGGGGGAACCCAAGGAAGCGTGAGGGGCGGAGCTGCGCCCTGGGTGTAGGAATTGTCTAATGGTGGGACACCGCCCCCCCACCCCCATGAGCGAGGAGGAGGAGAGAGCAGTGCCCCCCTCCCTCGGGCTCTGGGACTCAGACTGTGTGGGTTGGATTCTCACTACAACCTCTGCTTAGCTGTGTGACCTTAGACTAGTGCCCTACCCTCTCTGAGCCTCGGAGTTTTTGAACATACATGGGGTAGAGGCCTGATAGGACCGTGGTTAAGGCTCATGCCTTTCACGCAACTGAGCCCAGACCAATACCCAGCACCACAAACTTGAATTAAACCACCTGGAGGGGTCCCCAGGCCTCCTGCACGCCTCTTGAAAGACCCCCTACTCCCTCAAGCCCCCAGACAGTATGGGGTAGAGAAAGCTGGTGGAGAGGGTCAGCCACTGGGTGTTTTGAGAATCAAAAGTTAATTTACGTTAAGTTGCTATTTAAATAAGTGATTTAACTGGTTCTCAGCGTGGTGACCAACACGGGGAGGCGTCCCTGTTGCAGCTGCTGCCAGCCCGGGAGAGAATCCCTCGGCCAGCTGCAGCTCAGACTGAAGAATCAGCTGCCCCTCGAGGGACAGAGCAGTAGTACAAGACCTGCCTTGCTTGCTGCTGACCCGGGCTTAATTCTTGGAATCATGTGTGGTTGCCTGAGTCTGAGCACAGAGCCAGGAGTGAGCCCCGAGCCCCACCAAACCAGAACCAAAAACAACAACAACAAAATTTTAAAAATTGGGGCGGGAGAGATAGTACTGCGGGTAGGGTACTTGCCTTGCGTGAGGTCGACCTGGGTTTGAGCCCCACATCCCATAGGGTCCCAGAACATCACCAGGAGTGATCCCTGGGTGCAGAGTCAAGAGTGACCCCTGAGCATTGCCGGGTGTCACCCCCGAGATAAAACAAAAACTTTAAAATAAATAGCCTTGAGAAAAAACTCAGAAGCTGTACATGAGTGTGAGACTTTGGCCGAGGAATGGAGCTCAGTGATTTTTTTTAAAAACTCAGATAATTGCTTTCCAAATTTGAGCCCCAAGAATTGATCCCCAATTCAGAAAGAAAGTGGGGGGGAAGGGAAGGGAGGGAGAGAGAAAGAAAGAAAAAGAAAAAAGAGAAAGAAAGGGAGGAATAGAGGGAAGAAAGGAATAAAAGGAAGGAAGGAAGGAAGGAAGGAAGGAAGGGAGGGAGGGAGGGAGGGAGGGAGGGAGGGAGGAAGGAAGGAAGGGAGGGAGGGAGGGAGGGAGGAAGTGGCTAGGGTGATAGTACGGCAGGGAGAGTGTTTCCCTTACATGCCGCTGACCCGGGTTCGATCCCTGGCATCCCATATGATCCCCCGAGCATGTCCAGGAGTATTTCCTGAGAGTAACCCCTGAGCATTGCCAGGCGTGACCTCCCAAAAGGAGCCAAGAAGAAAGACAGAGGGAGAGAGAGGGAGAGGGGGAGTTTGCTGTGTGCTGCATTCCGTCTTATCTCCAAGACTGGATGGAGATCACGGTTTCCTGTCCCTGTACGTGTCGCGACTCAAATACGACAAGGCAACGAGCCGAGTTTGTAGAGCTTTTGGCCAACGCGGGAGATTTTACTTAGGTCACGGGACAGGCGGGTTTTCCGTAAAGACAACCAGACCCACGCATCAAGCACCCCGCCTCTGGCTGGGGCCGAGCACTGACGACTCACCCTGGGGAGAGATGCTGGCGAGGAGGAAGCCGGCCAACCCCTTCCCTCCCTGGCGTCCCTCTGGTCTCTGCCAGCGTCACCAACCCAGGTGGTCTCGGTGCCTTCCAGGTCTGAGCCCCAGGGCCTAGGGATTGGGAGAATTTTCCTACCCGTAGAGTCGAGGCCAGGAGCGCGTCCCTGTTTCCTGGGCTCACAGCGCCATCTAGCGGGCAAAGGGGAGTGACGCACCCGGGTCCTGCGCTCCCAGAACAGCTTCCACGGCCCCAGGAGCTCTGAGGATCGCGTGTTTCCCTGCTGAACCTGAGTGTCAGGCATCGGTGATCCCCTGTCCGAAAAGCTGATGCTCTGATGGAGAAAAAAGGAAACGCGTCAGATTCTCCAATACTCCAACCCTCAAGAAACCCCCGAGTTACCCATATAAACAAAATTAGCTGGTGACACAAGGCATCATGGGATGAAGGTTCAGTTCTGTAGGGACCAGAGACAGTGCAGCAGCTGAGCGCCCCCTTTCCTGGGGAGCAGCTGGGGCGCAGAGCGGGGCCCATCCCTGAGACTGCTCGCTACTGCTCCCTATGTACCCCCCTCAGAAAAAGCTCCCATTTCTTTTTTGTTTTTTTTTTTTTGGGGGGGGCACACCTGGTGATGCTCAGGGGTTACTCCTGCCTCTGCACTCAGAAATTACTCCTGGACTGACCATATGGGATGCTGGGGATCGAACCCAGGTCAGCCTCATGCAAGGCAAATGCCCGCTACACTGTCGCTCCGGTCCCCAAAGCTCCCATTTCTTTCTTTTTTTTTGGGGGGGGGAGTTTTTGGGTCACACCCAGCGATGCACAGGGGTTACTCCTGGCTCATGCACTCAGGAATTACTCCTGGCGGTGCTAGGGGGACCATATGGGATGCTGGGAATCGAACCTGGGTCTGCTGCATGCAAGGCAAACGCCCTACCCGCTGTGCTATTGCTCCAGCCCCCCCCCCCCAAGCTCTCATTTCTTGGGATTTGTTACAGGGTTTTCTTTGTTGTTGTTGTTTACATTTTGTTTTGTTTTGGTGCCACACTTGGTGATGCTCAGGGGCTACTTCTGGCTCTGCACTCAGGAATTACTCCTGGGGGAGCTTGGGGGGTCATACGGAGTGCTGGGGACCTCGCAGTACCTAAGAAAAGGTTCTTCTTGAGTCTGTCTCACCCTCCTTGTAATGTGAGCCGCAGAGGGCACAAAGAAAGCCTGATTTTTGCTCCTGGGGGCTCCCTAAAACACAGACTCCCAAACTTATTATGCCAGCCGCCCTAAGCATGCCCAGCAGTGCAGACCCACGCTGCTCTCTCTCCAGCCCCTCAGGTCAGTTTGGTTTTGTTTTCCCAGCCCCATGGGGTGCCGGGCCACTGCTTTGGGTGAGAGATGTTCCATGACTTCACCAATTCTATGACTTGTGGGCCCTTAGACCCTCCCATGTTGAAGCCGGGGGCGGCGGGGCACAGAGTCTGCCTCATGTTCAACCAAGACCCCATTTTAGGGTGTTAGGAATTGAAACCAATCTGAGGGCAACTGAAGCTTAATATGGCAACTGTCCAGTTTTATAGGGACCCGCCCCAGCACGGGCATAAGGCAACTTCCTGGCCTAGGCGAACAGGGCAGTGCCGTGAAGCAAAGAGTATACCAGAGGCATAAAGGAGAAAGAAAAATGTTTCACTGGCAGGTAGGGTCCGATTCATGATCCCCTTTGGCGCCCCCCATATTTCACAACATCCTCACCGGGCCTCACGTAAGACCCAAAGGGAAGCCCTGGTCCTTACTCGGAACCTTGAGGTCAGCGGTATCGACCGACAATCCCCTCGCCACTCCTATGCAGATCAATCAATCCCAAATTTTGCAAATTTTGCAGTCACCACACGTTGTGTGACAGACTTAAGTCTGCAGCCAGGTGACAGCATCAGGACCAGCCGCTTCAGGGGGTGGCCAGGCCCTGCAACGTTTGGTATGAAGCCTGGAGGGAATGAGGCAGGAGACGTGGGGCTCAGAGAGGCCCGGGGAAGGGCAGGTCGGGAGCCCCAGAGCACAGCAGGAGCAGAGGGGAGGCCACACCCCGACAGGCCACTCGGGCGGGAACGGACAGGCTCAGAGGGACAGTGAAGGTCCACGTGGGACTCAGACCCTGACTATCGTCACACTGCACAAGCATCAGGGGCGGCGGGACAGGGACAGCCCTGGCTCCTGGAGACCAGCACAGCCAGCGTCCCCGCGTCCGCGCCCCCCCCCCCCCCCCGCCCTGGAGACAGCAGCGCCCTCTGCTGTCCAGGACTCTGACCTCGCTCCGTCTTGCTATCTCGTGGCTGAGAGTAAAATCCATTTCTGAGCGATGGGAAACAAACGTGTCTGCGGGTTCGTGTTGTCTGGGGCGCCCAGGGGGCAGAGAAGGGCTCCACATGGGGCCCAGGGGAGTTTGGACTCTTTTTTGGCTTCGTAGGTCACACCCAGCAATGCTCAGGGGTCACTCCTGGCTCTGCGATCAGGAATCACTCTAGATGGTGCTCAGGGGACCCTATGGGGAGCCGGAATGGAGCCCAGGTTGTCTGCCTGAAGGCAAAGGCCCTCCCAGCTGTGCTGCCCCTCTGGGCTCAGGGCTGGGAGACCCTGCAACTTCCCTGGCCTCAGGCGTGAATCCTGAGCTGGCCACTAGGGGGCAGGACAAGCTGGGGCCCGGTGGGCTACACAGGGGCGTACAGAGGGCACAGGCAGCAGAGGGGCCAGGAAGGCAGCGTCTGGGGGGCTGCCCACCTGCTCCCCCTCCCTCCTGGGGCCCATCCCCTTTCCGAGACTGACAGTGACACACACAGGCCGGGTATGGACCCACATCCGTTTATTTCAACCACAGTGCAAACAGGACAGTGAATCTCGGGGACAGCAGACCCATCCCCTCCCCCTTCCTCTGTCCCCTGCCACCAATAAATTAGTCCCCACCCCCAAGCGGGGCCTAGAACTCAGCGCTGTGCCAGTTCCAGCCCTGCCCTGGGGTGCCTTCCCAGCCCGTGTGCCCCTTCCGTGGCCTGGGGAGCCCAGACCCTAACGTCTGAGTGTGGCCCAGTTTTGATCTGGGCCGGGGGGGGCATGTTTGCCCCCAAAGTGCCTTTTTTGGGGCTGACATCCCCGGAACGAGGGTGTCTAAGGCAGTGACCCCTCCACACCTTCCTCTGAGCAACTCACTCGTCAGGTATTTGCTTGTTTGGTTTAGGGGGTCTCGGGGCTCCTCCCAACTTTGTGCTCAGGAGCCCATGTAGTCCAGGGAAGGACTCGGACCCCTGCCAGCAAGCAGGACCACTGTCACCAAGCCTCCTCTCAGACAAGATTTTTTTCAATTTTGAGTCCCACCTGGGGGCGCTCAGGGCTCGCTCCTGGCTGTGGTCAGGGCACAGAGGACGCCCGAGATGAACCCAGGCCCTCTGTGAGCAAGAAACACCCAACCTGCTGCTCGCTCCTCGGCCCCGGCTGACCTAAGCTCAAGTTAAAACTGGAGGCGAAGTTTGCTGACCCACGCCCAGGGCAGCCCTGCGAGTCTGCGGCTTTGCCATAAGCCGAGGTCCGAGGAATGTGGTGGTGGCGGCACTCCCCGCCCAGCTCAGTCCTGGGCCAGGCGTGCTGAAGGGTCACTTCGGCCTGTCCCTTTCCTGGCCTCCTGGGTGGGGAAGGATTTTTGGCTCCAACTCCCTGATGTCTAGTGTTGAAAGGTATTTCTGTCCCTGGGCACCCGGGCGTAGTGTTCGGGGGGCATACTGCCCAGATGCCCGTCTAGCGTAGAGGGACACAAGCCCTGCCAGGGACAGCAGGAAGGACGCTACGTGTACCTGGATCAGAACCACGGGCGCGAGACGCCCCCTAGCGCCCCCAAGGGGCAAATGCTGGAAGTCCGTGTGCGTGGACGGGTGTCCCCTGCTCCTCTGTCCACAGCTACTTCTCTGACCCTTCACTCTCTTGCCTATTTTTCTTTTTTTTTTTTACTGATTTTCACTTTCTTCCCCCAGCCATGTGCGGATGGGGGAGGCAGCACGTTTATGACTCCCGGAGCCCAGGCACGGGCGCCGCGATGCAGGCGCGGATGCTTCGAGGCCTGTGCAGCCAGCGACGCCTCTGGCCCGCTCACAGCTGCAGGCAGCGCCCAGCTACGGCGAAGGCTGCGCTGGTCCGTCCGTGGTCCCCCACGGAAGTGTTCCTGTCCCTTCCCCCGTGTGAAGCAACAGGACGCGGTGGGAGGGGGGCGGGGGACAGGGACGGGGCTAGATCATGGTGATTTTAACTTGGTCGTTTTCGTCTGCCTTGTAAAAGAAAGGGATACAAGGCGAGCAGGGCGCCGCGCCCAGGCCGGGCTGGTCTTTACAGTTCTGCATCTCCTTCAGCAGCTGCATGATCTTCACGGCCGTGGGGTTGCTGACGGGCGCAGGGCCTGCCGGGGCCCCTTCCGGGCTCAGCTCCTCGGACCCGGGGCTGCCTCCATGGGGGGCTTCTAGGGAGCGGGAGAGAGAGGGGAGAGAAGGGCGGGCGATGGGTGACGGGAAGCCCCGACTCGCCCACAGCGGCCCCCAGGAGGCTCTTCTGACCTGTCGGGGAAGCGGCCAGGGGGCCAGCAAGGGCCAGGGAGGCGGCCTTGGGGCCTTGGCTGGAGTACTTGTCATCCACCAGCATCAACACGAGCTCCTGCAGCTCCAGCAGTTGCACCTGCGGGGGGCAGCACTGAGTCCCGCCCTGAGGCCCCGCCCCGGCCCCGCCCACTCAGGCTGCCCCGCCCACTCAGGCTGCCCCGCCCACCTTGAGGTTCTCCTTGTCCTGGGCCAGGCGGGTGATGTACTCCTCCTTCTCGCGGTGCCGCTCCTTCAGCACTGCCCGCTGGTTGTGGTACAGGGTGATGTACTCCCCTGCGAGACGGGGGCACGGCTCAGAGGCTGGGGGCCCCGGCGCGGGCAGCCCCGAGCCGCCACTCACCGATGGTCTCGGTCTCGCCCGAGAGCTGGACGCAGCGATGCTCCAGCTCCTCCACGCGCTCGCGCAGCTCCACCTTCTCCTGCATGATCTGCGCAAAGCGAGTCTGCGGGGGGACAGCGGTCAGCCGGGCTGGGGGGGGGGGCACCCGCACCCGCCCCCGCCCCCGCACCTGCAGGGCCGCCCGCTCACTTGCAGCAAGTCCATGGCCTCCTTCAGGGCCGCGTGCGTCTCCTGGGGGACGGTCTGGGCCCCGGGCGCGGGGGCTGCGGGCTGCGCGGCCGCCAGGGCTTGCGCCAAACCCTGGCTCCGAGCTCTCTCGGCCCCCAGCTGCCGGCGCAGCTCCGCCTGCTCCGCGTCCGCCTGCGCCAAGGCCGAGTTGCAGAACTCCAGCTGCGGGTGAGGGGGACGCGTGTGGGCCCGGGGAGAGCACCCCTGCGGGGCCCCTCGCTGTGCGGGGTCTCCAGGGTGCAGCGACTCTGGGGAGGGTCGGCAGGGCTCGGGCTCACCATGGCCTCTCTGCTGTGCAGGTCCCCGGGCAGGCTCAGCTTCCTCGGGGCCGTCTCCTGCTCCCCGTCACCTTCCCCGTCACCGTCCCCATCACCGACCCCGTCACTCGCTGTGGAGCAGTGCAAAAGTCTCAGACAACCGAGGGAGCAGGAGCAGCGGGGGGAGAGGGGAGGGGAGGGACCCCCGGGGCTGTCCCTGCCCGTGACCCCCGGCGGTTCCTCCCGCAGCCCGGGACTCACCCTTCCCCGGCGCCAGCAGTGCGCTCAGCTGGGCCTGGAGCTGCTGCTTCTGCTCCTCAGCAGCCTTCAGGAGTCCCTGAGGGGCGGGCGCGTGAGGGGGCGGCTGCAGGCCTCTGCCCGCCCGGCCCGGCCCCGGCCCGGCTCACCTGCGCCTCGTCCAGCGCGTCCTGGCTCTGCGCGTGCTCGTGCTGCAGCCGGTCCAGCTGCTGGCCGTGGAGCAGCGCCTGCTGCTGCAGCTGCTCCTTCTCGGCGCCCAGCTGCTGGCAGGCGGCCGCGTACTGCTGCAGGTGGCCCAGGTACTGGTCCCGCTGCTGCTGCAGCGCCTGCGCCTCGCTCGTCTTCGCCTGCACCTGTGGGCCCCGGGCGTGAGGCCGCGCAGGGCGGCTGAGGGCAGCTCCTGGCCAGGCTGCTGCCCCGAGCCCGGCCTGCCCCGCCCGCCTCACCCAGGACCCGCAGAGGAAGAAGGGCCCCGAGGCTCAGGGCTGCCGTGGGCTAGAGCGGCCGTGAGTCCCAGGACCTGCCCAGCCGCCTCCCCGCTGCCCGGTAGGGCGCTCGGCCCGGCCTCCCGGCCTCCCGGCCCCCTGCCCACCCCCGCCCACCCCGTTACCGTCTCCTTCATCTCCGCCAACTTCTCCTGCAGCTGCCCCAGCCTCTCCGCCAGCTGCTCCTTCACGTGCTGTTCCGACTGCAGCGCACACGTGACCTCCATGTTCTCGTTGCTCTGAGGGAGTGGGCCGGTCAGCGCCCCCCGCCGACCCCTGCCGGACCCTCCCGGCCCTCCCCCTGCATCGCTGTCGAACCCCAGGCCAACAGCGGCCCATCCCTGGGCAGGAAGGTCCAGCCGGGGCTGTGGGTCCCGGAGGCCGGGGGGCAGGGGGCGCACCAGCTTCACGAAGCCGTCCTGCAGCTCGGCCAGCTGCTGCTTGAGCTCGCGGTTCTGGGCCAGGGCGCGCGTGATGGTCGTGCGGTCGTTCTCCATCGTCTCCAGGATGCGGCTGCGCGCCTCGGCCTGCTCGTCCCACACCTCGGCCTCCCGCTCCAGCTGCAGCAGCCGCTGGCCCTGCTCCGCGTTCAGCCGGCTCAGGCTCTCGTTGTCGCGCACCTGCGTCTGCAGCTGCTCCGCCAGGCTCGCCACCTCCTGCCGCCACTTCTCGGCCTCCGCCTGCAGCTGCACCTCCCGCTCCGAGGGCTCGGGCGGCTGCGCCGGGGGCTCCTGGGGGGCCGGCGCGTCTGAAACAGGGGCTACAGTCACGGCTCCGCCAGACACGAGAGCCACACTCGGACCCCGACGGACACCCTGGCCCCGCCGCCCCCCCGGCACTCACCCAGCCGCGCCTTCAGGTCGGCCACGCTGGCCTCCAGCTCCTGCACGTATCTCACGTTCTTCTCGTTCTCGTCCTTCAACACCGCGCTCTGCCCAGACACGGGGACCATAGTCGGGGGCACCCGGCCCTCGAGACCGACCCCCGGCACCACGCGCAGCTCCTGAGCACCGCCAGGGTCACTCGTGGGCGGGGCGCGGAAAAGGCCTCGGCTCCGCTGGCCCGAGCCGCCCGGCGCCCGCCCAGCCCGCGGCCCCCGCACCTGCTGCAAGGCCTGCTGCACGCGCTGCTGCCAGAACTCGTCCTGGGCCCTGATCTGCTCCAGGTGCTGGTCCCTCTCCACCTGCAGCTGCTTCAACAGCCTCTTGAGCTGCAGGACGGTGGCCGTCAGCCCTCGCCCCGCCCCGCCCCGCCCCGCCCCACCCCTCCCCGCCGCCCTGGCTGTCCCCTCCCCTCCTCACGTCTTCGATCTCTCTCTCCATCTGCTTCCTCTCGCCCAGCGCCTCGGCGGCCTGGGGGTCGCTGCCCGGCCCTGCCGTCGGGCCCGTGAACTGCAGGGGAGAGAGGAGGGTCGGCGCGAGCCCGGGCTGGCCACAGCGGGCCCCGAGCGTGGGCCCCAGGGTCTCCGAGGCCTGTGCCCGCCTGTCACCTGCAGCAGCAGCAGCTCCGTCATCTCCAGCTTCTTCTGCAGGTCGGCCACGCTCTGCTGGGTGACGTCCGTCTCCGCCTGTGACACGCGCAGCTTCTCCCGGAGCTCGCTCACCAGCTCCTTCAGGTCCGCCACACTCTTGCTGCGGCCGAGCGGGCCGAGGGGCAGGAGTCAGGGGCGGGGGCCCCCGGCCCAGCTGCCCCCCCAGCCCTCCCTCCCTAGGCCCCCTCCTACTTTTTCTGGAACAATTCTGTTTTGAGATCGTCGCGTTCCTTGGTTAAATCCTTGGCATGCTGCAAAGAGCGGTCGATCAGGCCTGGGCAGGGGTGCCCCTAACCCTGCCCCAGCACCTGCCTGTGCTCGGGCCTCTGGGAGTTGGGGAGGAGAGGAGGGGGCAGCCACCCAACCCGACCCGTCTCCTGGGTGGGCGATGCCCTCCTGAGCTGACCCTTGGTCTGTGCACGGCCGCCAGCCCGTGTCCTGGCCAGCAGGAGCCTCGCTGAGGCCTTCCGACACCCAGTCCCCAACACAAGCCTCACACACAGGCAGGGACACAGCCAGGGAGGAGCCCCAGGGGTCTCTCTAGGTGGCCCCCACCTCATGGGAACAGGGGGTGCAGTCACCCGCAGGCCACGGCAGTGAGTCCCGCCTGGCCCTGGGCGGCCCTGGGTGCGGGGGGCGGCTCACCTTCTCGTCCTGCTTCTGCCGGGTGGCCAGGGCTGACAGCGTGCGCTCCAGGTCCCCCACGCGCTGCCTGGACGCGTGCAGGTTCTTGGTGACGTCCTCACACTCCCCTGAGAGACAGAGGTCACCTGGAGCCCCCGAGGCCGGGCCGGGCGGGGGCGGGGCCGGGCGGGGACCCACCTGTCTTCTGCTTCATCGCCTGCTGCGTGTGCGTCAGCGCCGTGTACAGGTCCGACTTCTCGGACACGAGGATCCCGATGGTCTGAATGTGAACCTGTGGGGAGGGGCCGCCGGTGAGGACGCAGCGGGAGCCCGGAGGGCCCGGGGCAGCCCACCCACCACACACCTGCAACTGCTCACGCAGCGACCCCTGTTCTTTGGCGAGTTTCTGCTCAAACTCCTTCTTCTCCTGCGGGTGTGGCATCTCTTACTGGAGGCCGGGCTGCAGCGACCTGCCCCGAGCCTCCCCCAGTGCCACCAAGAGCCCAGGCCAGGCTACCGAGACAGGACAGTGGCAGGCACTGGCTTTGGTGCCCAGAAACCCAGAAGGTTCCCCCGGATATCCAGGGTGACCTGAGTGCAGGAGAGCCAGGAGTAAGCCCTGGCTTGAGCACCACCTGCTGTGGCCCCAAACCGAGGAAACCCAGACACCAGCGAGAACGGGCCAGCTGCCCGCTCGGAGGGCGAGGCCAGGCGGGGCACGGCCGCCGCTGGGGCAGCCCGATGGACACGATGCCCAGGAGTCGGCCCTTGCCCGAGAAGCCCCTCACCTTCTCCAGCTGAGCCACGGTGCACTGGTGCTGATGTTGCTGTGGAGAGAGACAGAGCAGGGACGGGGGACCCTCTGGAAGCCGTCCCTGACCATGGGCGGACAGGCAGGGCTCAGGGGGTCACACGGCGCCCTCCTGGCGCCTGAGACAGCACCGGGACAGCGGCGCCCCGGGATGTACCCTGCACCTACAGGCCGCTCAGCCCTGCCTGGAGCAAGGCCTGCGCTTGAGCCGGCAGCAGCCCAAGGCCCCGGGCCTGCTCCCGAGGGAACACAAGGGGTCTCCCTGGGGCCCACCTCCCCAGCCTCCGAGACAAGCGCTGGTCTCCAGGGGAAGCCAAGGGTGGCTCAGCGACAAGGTCGGGGGGGCCCCCTGCCGGGGGTCTTTGAGACCAGGCAGGGGCCTTCACTCCTGAGCCCCCGGCTGAGCTGGTGCCCGTAAAGGGTGCCCTGATGCCCACGAATCCCACAGGAAGCCGAGGTGAGGACCCGCCACACAGACCCTCGCTCTGGAGGAAGAGAGCTGGCTACCGGGGACCCCTGGAGTCCCCTTCTCCCTGGCACCAGCCCCCTCCGTTCAGAATCCCAAGGGGCCCCGGGGACCCCCGCCTCTTCTTACCAACTCCAGGATCTTGTTGGTAAGGTCTTTCTTCTCCACGTTGCTCTGGTCCAGCGCGAGGGATATTTCTTGGTACCGACTCTGAGGCACACGGGGCGGGGGCGGGGGCGGGAAGCGTATGGGGTTCAGGGCTGTCAGCGCCGTCTCCCCAGGCAGGACACCCGGGCTCTGCCTCCCGAGGGAGTTTCCTCTCCCTCGCTGGAGCCTTCCAGGGGGCCCCCAGCCCGGGCCAGGAGGGGATGGGGGGGGCGGGTCCCGTGGAGCACACTGCTGTCACCCACTCACCTCCAGGCTTCTCAGGTTAGTAGGGGACATGACGCCTTGGCCTTTCAAACAGGGAGATGGCTGGGGACGAAAGCATGGACACACTGTCCCCTCGACATCTGACCCCCACTTCCTGTCCCGGGTCAGCCCTTACTGCCTCACCTGGCCCCTTCCACCAGAAGCCTTTGGGCCAGTGCTTTCCCGGTCCTGAGGGCCTTGGCCTGTAGGTGCCTCTGGACTCTCCCCTGTCCCCAACTCAGCCCCCGCCACCCCTCCGGCCTCCCGAGCAGGAGAACCAGTGCCAGGGCCTGGCTGACCCTCTCAGCTCTCCACTGCACTCAGAGAGGGAATAGGGACGAGCCAGGACTGGAGCAACAGCACAGCGGGGAGGGCGTTTGCCTTGCATGTGGCTGACCTGGGTTCGATTCCCCGCATCCCATAGGGTCCCCCGACCCCTCGGGGCTGATTCCTGAGTGCAGAGCCAAAAGTAACCCCCGTGCATTGCCGAGTGTGACCCAAAAAAGCAAAAGAAAAGGACGAACTAAACACCCCCCTGATGCTCCATCCTCTTCCCCACGCTTGGAGAGCTGCCTCAGTTTCCCTTGAGCAGACGATCCTCCTCCGCCCCCTGAGGGCACGTTGTGGGTACCTCAGAGACGAGTCCGTTCAGTTTCTGAGACAGCTGGCGCAGACTCTCGGTGGAGGACGTGAGCCCACCCAGGGGGACGGTGTCGGACGCTCTTGTTTCGCTCTGCCCGTTCTGGGTTCCGGGACTCTAGAGGGAGAGATGCATGCTGGGCCTCCAGCCGCAGGCACAGCCCCACCGGGCCGGGCCAAGCCCATCCCCAGCCTCGCAGCTCCCCGATCGTTAGGGAAAACCTGGTCCTGGGCCCCACCCCGGGGCCTGGCTGTGGGACCGAGAGACAGTGACATATGGAGGCACGAAAGGAGGTGACAAACCGAAGCTGATGCCGCGCTGCTGTCTCGGGCTGGGGATGAAGGGACACTTGGTGACTGCGTGTCGTCCGCAGAGGGCTGCTGGGGGGCTTGGTCCTGAGGCTCCTGTCACAGAACAGAACGGGGAGGGTCAGGCAGGAAGGGGGCACCGGGCCTGGGGGTGCAGGGTGCTGAGCGGGGAGCACAGGGGCTGCAGCCAGGACAGTCACCCCAAGCCTGGGCTCAAAGCGGGGACTCGCCCGCTACCCTCCCCTCGGCAGCTCTCGGGGGCCTGGTCCCCAAGGAGGTCCGAGCGGTGGCGGCCTGCGGACGGTCAGGAAGGCCCCGAGATCCCAGTGCCCGCAGGCCCGGGCACCGCGGCCCCAGGCTGGCTCCCTCTTGGGGAGGGGGCCGGCTCTCTCGGCCCTCAGACTGGCCTCTGACCCCCCAGCCAATTGCCCCTTAGAGCCATGCCAGCTTTGCTGAAGCTGAGACCTTGGCTGGAACCTGACAGCGGCCACAGCGGCCACAGCCCCAAGGGCAGCGGGGGAGTCGGGGCCTCTGGCGCTCTGGGGGAGCTGGCACCCCGGGCCCGGGGCCCTCCTGGCCTCTTGGCTTGGGACAAGAAGGCTCAGACGAGGGAAGGATCTGGGGTCAGACACAAGGTCCTTCCCACTCTGAGTGCTGAGCTAAGCCCCTTCGTGCACGGCCCCCATTCCATGCAAACGTCCTATTTCTCGGGTCGTCCCCGCGCCATCGGCTCTCCGGCACGACCCTGTTCCTGGACAGTCGCCAGGCGCGGACACGGGGCTGGGCAGAGGGGGTTCACCCGCTGCAGCCGCAGGGAGCTCCGGGGGAACAGAGCAGGGCGGAAGCAGAGGATGGGGCAGACGCTGGGCTCCCCCGGGGACCGCCCACAGGTGAGTCACGGCACCTGGACGGACCTGAGTGTCGGGTGTGAGCACAGCCCTGGCGGGGGGAGGGGGGGAGCCGCGGGGCAGCCCGGGGCCATCTCCCTCCCCCTGGGCTGGCAGCTGCCCCAGGAAGTAAGACCCGGATGCCAGCACCACATCCGGAGGCCTCACACCCAGCTTGGGGACAGCCGGCGTCTGCGGCTCCTGTGAGTGTTCTGGGCGCCTGACCTCGGCCGTCCCTTGGCCCCTGCACACCAGACGCAGGACAGTGCGCCCCTGTCCTCAGCACAGCGGCCTCTGCCCCTTACACGCCACCCCCACCCCTTCTGTGGAGAATCCGCCGCGCATGGCTCTCCTGCCTTTGCCCTGGCACCCAGCACCTGGCCGGGGCTGTCAGGTCTCAGGCGACGACTCCGAGCGGGCAGCGGGGTTGAGAAGTGAGAATGGAACGGGATGTCCTGCTCCCTCAGCGGCCGGTTCCCGCCCGCCACCGCTACCGTCAGCCCCGGAGGCTGAGCGCCATGCTGCCCCCGGGCACGCCCCCTCGCCCATCCCCGCATTCTCTTCCCCGGACAAAACAAATTCAACACTGTTTTCCCCTTGGGACTACACCTCAGTGGTCGGGTTATTCTGGCCTCAGTGCTCAGAGATCAATCTGTGAGGGGCTCAGGTGCCCACATGGGAGTGAGGGGATCAAGCCCAGGCAAGGGACTCACTCTTCGTACCAACACTTATGCTCCTAATTCAGCACACTGTAAAGTCAGAAAACAAATGTGGGGCTTTAGGGCCCCTGGCAAGGCCCAACACGCCAGGGCCGAGCCCAGGGGTGTCTGTCCCTCACGAGGAGCACATCTGAGGCCTGAGCATCCTCCCCCCACAGCTCTGGGGCGGCCCCAACTGTCTTACTTTCATCCTAACTTTCAAGGTGAAAGCCAACTCTTTCCAGATTTGTTTTTTTAATTTGTTTTATGGGTTATACCCAGCTGTGCTCAAGATTTACTCCTGGTTCTGTGCTCAGAGGTCACTCCTGGCAGGGCTCGGGGGCCCAGAGGGGCTGCCGGGCTGGCCTCGGGTCGGCCACATGCAATGCAAGCTCCGTCCCCCCGTACTCTCCCTCGCTCCTGCTCCCAGAGGTTAGAGACGGGGAGAGGCAGGAATGGCCCCGAGTCCCAATCGGCCCAGCAGGCAGGAAGCAGCGGGAACAGCCCGGGGGAGCAGAGCGGCGCAGCGGGGAGCAGCCGGGCGCATGCAGAGCTGGCAGGGAGCACGGCAGCGGGCGCCCGCCTCACCTGCCACTCGGCCAGTGGGGACAGCGCGACCCCATTGGAGCGGTTAAGGTCGCACACCAGCACCTCCAGTATGTCCTCAATCTAGAGGCGGCGAGAAGGGCAGGGCAGACGAGGGCCAGAGGAAGAGGGCAGTCAGAGAGAGGCCAGGGAGCCGGGCGGGGGACGCGGGCAGGCCCAGGTCCCGGCAATGAAATGCTGCAGGGGAACAGAGGGGCCCGCGGAGGCCGGTGCCCGGGACGGACGCGGCCCTGACCGCAGGGTCCCCTGCCCGAGGCCAGGCTCTTCTGGGCGGGCGCTGGAGCCCCTCTCACCCGGCCCAGGAGGATGGGGGGACCCCAGCAGGGCCATTACCCCCCACCCCGACTCCGGAACCAGACTTCCGGTGAAGGGTTCGCTTGACAGAGGGAGCCACGGCGGAGGTCGGGCTCAAAGGCCCAGACCTGACCCGACCCGGCAGGTGCCAGCAGACACGGGAGCCTGCTTTCCCCGAGGTCCCCACCATGCTGGTGGCCGAGGGACACTCCCGCCCGTGCGCTCCTAACTGTGTCTGAGGCCAAACTTCCCGGGAAAAGGCAACAGAGCTGAGGCTTGGGAATCCAATCTCGGATTCTCAGCCTGTAAGTCCTAGAGCAGCGGTGGGATGTGGCCTTGGTTGGAGCCTGCCCGTCCCCCGCTGAGGCCGTGCGCCCACCGCGGCCTGAGCAGAACTGGGGTTCTGGCCGGCGTGCCCCTCCCCCACCACCCTAGCCACTCCGCCACACCCCTGCAGCCCCCCGTCCTCCAGGGCCTGGGCGGCCGCCCAGGGCAGGACTCACTCCCTTGGGTAACTGGTGGCCCTCGCCAGCCGTGCCGTCTTGGTCGCCGTCTCTGCACTTCTTCTTCTTCTTGCCATTCTTCCCAGGAATGATGTTATGTTTCATCTCATAATCGCGGAGCTGCAGAAAAGCAAAGCAACTTGTTTTTCTCCCTGCACTTTCACAACCGACTTGACAGTTATTACAGACTTGGCCTGACTGGCCCCCAGGGGAGGCCGCAACTCTACAAGGGCTTGAAAGGGCTGAAAACAGCAGGGGGGAGGGGGAAGAGATGGAGTTTAACTCTTTTTTGTTTCTTTTTGTATTTTGTGTCGCACCCATTGATGCTGAGAGGTGACTCTTGAGTCTGCACCCAGGAATTACTCGTAGTGGTGCCAAGGGGCCACGTGGGATGCTGGAGATCGAACCTGGGTCGCTGTGTGCAAGGCAAAAGCCCTACCCTCTGTACTATACCCCATGACTCCATTTCTAACTCCAAATGATGGAGGTTTTCCTCAAATCAGCAGCTGTCAGGGGTCAGACCAGAGGCGGTCAAAGCAGAGAAGACAGCTTATAAGTCCTGGAGATGGGGGGGTCCCACCTTGGTTAGAACCTGCCTCTTCTTCGACAGATGCTCCCAGAGGCCGTCAGGAACCTCAACACAGCAGAGGACACCCCAGGAGGCCAACCCTCAACCCCAGCCTGGCTACCATCTAAGGCCTCCTCTCAGGGCCAGCCTGCCAACGGAGGTCTTAAGACCCCCCTCTATTCTGTACCTGTGAGGAGAGGGGACACTGACAGCAGAGACCCTTTCCAGGGGTCTGTCCCACAAACTCACTCCAGAGAGCCCTGATTGGGGCGAAAAGTCAGATGAACGTGGAAAGTGCCGGGAGGCCACGAAACCCGGGAGGAAAACAAACTAAACTGTCACCAGGGCGGGAGAGGGAGTTACGGGGGTCCGACCCAACTTCCCTTAGGTCCCAGGCATGGCCAGGAGTGCTCCCTGAGCACTGGCTGGGTGTGGTCTCAAACAAGTCACACGGAGACGCGGGCAAGGCTGCGGGCACTCTCCAGTCCAGGGAAGGGCCACGGTCTCCCTCAGGAGCCCACGGTCCCTTCCGAACTGGGAGTCGGGGGACCCAGACGCCGGAAGCGGGGTGGCCCTCTCGGGGCTGGCCGCCTCGGTCCCTGAGGGCTCGGACGGGCTCGGGGACGCGGGCGGGTCCGCGGGGACCCTGACTCCGCCCCCTCCCGGGCACTTGCTGCGCCGCCGCCCCCGAGGCCTGGGCGTCCCGGACGTCGGGCCCCGGCGGCAGGTGGGGGTCCGGGCGCGCGAGGGGAGCGCCGGAGTGGCCGGCCCAAAGTCACCGGAGTCACGGGGAGGGCGGGGGCGGGACGGCCGGGGGGCGGGACGGGCTGCGAGGGGTCGAGGGGCCACGCGCCGCCCCCTGCCGGCCCGAGGGCCCGGGCTGGCCCGGGCGCCCCTTCCCGGCGCTGTTCCTTACCATTTTCCGGGCGGACGCAAGCTTCATTTTCCTAGTTTCTTCCATGTTCAACTTCGGGGAGGGGGAGCCTGGCCACTTCTCGCGATTTCCGGGCGTCCGCGAAGATCGCTCCCCAGCCCACGGAGTCGCCGCGAGAGCGGGCCAGGAGAGGCGGGACCACGCGATTCATTGGCCGGGCCCGTGGGCATGGCCCACCTTCTCTCATCCCATTGGCCCGTGGAAATCCAGCCCTCCCGGAAGTCCTGGTCGGACCCTCAATTGTCAACGTCACGCCATGCTGGCTGCGCGCGCAGCGGCCGGCGCGGCGGTGGGCGGGGCCTGACGGAGGCGCCGAGCGCTCCGAGCCGCTTCCGGCTGCGCGCCCAGGGGAGCGGAGGAGTGGTGTGAGGGGACACTCCCGGGTGCCCACCCTGGACCCTCCGGCACTGCACAGCCCCCCGAGATGGGGGCTCCGGTCGCCCCGGCCCCAAGGGTGAGCGCGGGGCGTCGTGGGCCTTCCGGACTCCCCGTGGCCGGCGGTCCCAGGCAGGGGTCGCCCTCCGCGGCGCGCGGGCCCGCGCCCACGCCGCTCCCCCTCTCTCCCCCTTCCAGGGCACGCCCGGGTCTGTCCAGACGGGGCCGCGGGGCCTTCCGATCCCCGGTGAGTGTCCGGCCCCACCCCCCGCGCCCTCCGCCCTCCGGGTCGCGGCCGCTGGACGGCTGGACGCGGACCCTCAGGCCCGGCCCCCGCGGCTCACGCCCACCCGCAGCGCGCCAGACCCCGTGGAGGCCGCCGTGTTGTGCGGGGACCCGCGAGCCTTCTCTCCCTGGCACTGCAAAGGGCCTGGGGTGCAGAGGATGGAAATGGGGGGCAGCCGCGTGCAGAGTGAGCCCCCTGCCCAGGCCCCAGGCGCCGCCACCTCGTCCTGTCCAGTCGGGATTCCTCCCAGCAGCCTCGCGCCCTCTGCCCGCAGAGCCCCGGTGCCCACCCGCAGCGCCCCAGCTCCCAGACGGGTGAATGGGGCCAGAGAGACAGTGCAGGGTCTTTGCACAGGGGTGACTCCTGGCTCATGCACTCGGGAATTACTCCCGGCGGTGCTCGGGAGGCCCTATGGGATGCTGGGAATCGAACCCGGGTCGGCCACTTGCACCACAGACCCCCTCGCCTGCTGTGCTCTGGCTCCAGAACGGACAGTGCAGGGTTCAGGTGCTTCCCTAGCGTGTGCCCGAGCCCCCCTCCCCACAGAGAGTCCCTCAGCCCTGCAGGGAGAGACTCCTGAGCACTGCCCGGTGTGGCCCCAAGGACAAACAGAAGGACGCTTGGCCTTAGATGTGGCCCCGCAGAACAGCCAGTCCCTGCCTTGTTAGAGGCCATGTGCTCCGTCCCTGGCCCTGTGTTCCCCGAGGGCCGAGGGGGCAGCCCTGGTGCTGACCCCGGGGCCCCGCTTCTTCCTGGGCGTGCGGGACGCTGTTCCGGCCCATTTCCTGCAGGAGGGGCGCAGGGCCAGGCCTGGGCTTCCTCGGGGGGGCGGCTCTGAGGGGACGCGGGGCTGCGACCTGCATGGGGCCCCGGGTCCGATTCAGGCTCCACAGCTCCAGCCCACCAGTCTGGCCCCTCTGGGCTTCAGAGCCCGGCGGGGAGGGTGCCGGCCCCCCTGCCTGCGCCCGGCACCCCTGAGTTCCCCCAGCCCCACCAGGACGGCTCTGGGCACCCCGGCAGGCCCCCGGGCCCAGGCCAGGCGGGAAGAGGAGGACGGGCAGGGCCGCCTGCCAGGGTGTCATCAGCACAGCGGCCTCCCCGGGGGCTGGGCAGTGCCGTCCTAGGGGCAGGGAGGGGCGGGGTGGCTCTTGGACAGCTGGAAGGTTCTGGATTGTGGCTAACGCGGGGGGCACCCCATGTCCTCCGGGCTCTCAGCGGCCCTCGCCCCAGGCGGCCCAGGCGGGTGTCGGCAGCCGGGGCTCCCTGTGCCTGGACGTGGAGAGGCTGCGGGCGGAGAGGGACGCGCTGGAGCGGGAGATCGCCGGGCTCCTGTCTGAGTAAGTCCCGGGCCGGGCCGAGGGTGACTTGGAATGAGCGGCCGGGGCCGGCGTGAAAGCCGAGCGGGGGTCTCGGGGCGTCTCAGCGGCCGCAGACTGGCCGAGGGGCAGAGGCTGCTTGGCAATGGGGCAGCCTTAGGGATTTTCTCTTTCAAAGGCGCCTGCCCCGCCCCCCCGGGGGTGCCAGGGTCGGAACTCCGGGCCTGACCCACCTAGGCGCCCGCCCCCACGTGGCTGTGCCTTGCCCGGCTCACTGCCCGTCTCGGTTATCCGAGTCCCGCGGCAGTGCAGTGCTGTTTGGGGACCCCTCTAAAGGGCTTGGGGAACTTGTGCTGGGGTGACGGCCAGTCGGACCCCTGCCATCCTGTCAGCCCCGAGAGCATGCGCTGTCCTGCCAGTGCCCCTGCCCAGTGCCGCCTCCCCCAGGGCCCCATGAGCGTGTCCCTCCTGTGTGTGTGTCTGTCTGTGTCTGTCTATCCTTGCACTCCACCCTGCAGTGCTCGGGAGCCTCTCGCTCAGTGCTCCCCGGTAGGCCCTGGAGGTGCTCGCGACTGTCTGCTCAGTCCACGCAGCCCTCCCGGAGCCCCTATGACCACCTGTGAGATCAGCGGTCAATGCTCTGAACCCCAAGCCCTGACCCTCATTTTTTTGGTGGGGCTGGGGGGTGCTGCACCCAGCAGTGCTCGAGGCTCACTCGGGCTCTGCTCAGGAATCGGTCCTGGCGGGGTGGGGGGTGGGGGGTCTATGTGACGCCGGGGATCACACCTGGGTCAGCTGCACGCTCGGCCAGCGCGCCACCCCCCGCCTGTCGTGTGATCCTCACGGCCGACGCCTCTTCCCCAGCGGCATCTGCGTGGAGGAGCTGGACGAGCACATCTCACGGCTCCACGAGTACAACGACCTCAAGGACGTGGGCCAGATGCTGCTGGGTAAATTAGGTGAGCCGCGGGGTGGGGTCACACGGCACCTGGCCGGTCCCTGGACGCCCCACCCCCTCCCTCCTGCTCCCCTCCCCAGAGCCCCCCAGCCCACCCCCGAGGAAGCCGCTATCCCACTCAGCCCAGCTCCCAGCTGGGGGCCTGGAGAGGGGACTCCTGTGGGCCCAGGGGTGCCGCTGGGGGTCCCAGGCGGGGAGGGGGGTGCTCTTCAGGCCCCTTCCCTGAGCCCTGACCCCCACGGCCCCTGCCAGCTGTGCTCCGAGGGGTCACCACCAAAGAGCTGTACGCGGAGTTTGACCTGGACTTAAACGACTGAGCCCACACTCGCCCCAGACGCCCGCCCCGGACCTGCACGCGTGAGCCGAGCAGGAGTTCCCAGCAGGGGCGGGTCAGCACCCCATTCCGCACAACCCGAGAGGGGTCAGGAGGGAGCCCCCAGAGAGAAGGCCAGAGGAAGCGTCCCCCACGTCAGGTTCTCAAATGTGCCGAGTTTCTGTGTCAGTACCGTTTTGTAAATAAACACGTGACTCTCATGTGGGGGTGTCTGACCACCCCCCCCCACACACACCCCAGCCTGACCAGAGAAGGTCCGTCGCTAAGTGCCTCCAGCTGTTCATCTCTTGCTCTAAACCCTCCTGGAACCGCAGCAAAGGGGAACCGGCTCAGAGAGGCTGAGTGACTTCCCCGAGGTCACACAGCCAGTGAGTGGTAGAGCGGGGACTTGAGCCCAAGTCAAGCTCCAAAGCGTGTGGCCTGTCCTGCCTTTTGGGGAGCAGCTGAGGGGGGAAAGTGCCACTGGGAGAAGCGCCTCCCCTGCTGCTGGCAGCTCCGGCTTGGGAGGGTCAAGGGCACGGAGCCGTCCTGAGTGACAGAAGCTTCAGCCCTGCACTCGGCCGACCCAGGTTCGATCCCCTGCGCCGGAGGGTCTCATAGGCCCTGCCAGGAGCGGCCCTTGAGTGTCGTGGGGTATGGTCCCCCAAAACAAAACAAGTGTGCTTCACCCCCCACATTCACCGGAGCACTGGCCAGCTGCCCCCCCCGACCCTCCCCGCCCGGCCGTGCAGCTGCCCTCGGAGACAGGTGGGCAGGCGGGCAGGCCCCCTGACCCGGGGCAGCTGCTGGCGCCAGATATAGTTCCCGCAGGAGGAGGCGCGGATGCCGGCGCCACACACGGCTTCCGGGGCCTCGGTGCGGCCAGTGCCAGGCTGGGGGGCTCCGGGGTGGCGTGGGCAGCTTCCAGCTCAGGCTGCGGGTCCCGCTCGGAAGGGGGTTGGGGCGGGGAAGAGGCTGAATTGGCAGGGCACAGCCCAGTTTGAGGCCCCAAGCTCCGTCCCCGGCGACCCACAGCCCTGGGCCACTGAGGAGCGCGACCTCAAGAGGGTCCCGAAGCTCTCGGGGTCTGGCCAAGGGTTCCAGGGCCAGCGCTGCGACGGCTCCCGGGCGCCCGGCTCCGTCACCTGCCGGGGTCGCCCTGACTGAGGGAGCGGGCTGAAGCCGACACTGACTTCGAGGCCCAGGGTCAGGCCCTGTCCTTACCTTCCTGCTGGGCCAGGGGACTTGGGTGCAGTCGGGGCTCGAACTGGGGCTTCTCGCCTGTGCTGTTCCCTGCGTGACGTCCCGGGCGCTCCCAGCAGGGCCCCACGCAGACACACACACACACGGATGCGGCAAACCCGAGCACCGCGTGGTCCCTGAGGCTGCAAGGGGTCGCCATGGGCAGAGACACGGGAGTGTTCCCTGCGCACTGCCGGGTGTGGCTCAAACTGTCCCCCCACCCCAGAGAATCCCAACAAGGGC
Organism: Sorex araneus; assembly: GCF_027595985.1. Taxonomy (NCBI): domain Eukaryota; kingdom Metazoa; phylum Chordata; class Mammalia; order Eulipotyphla; family Soricidae; genus Sorex; species Sorex araneus. Next base: position 4,655,166 of record NC_073302.1, on the reverse strand, counting down.
CCTGAGAGATGCGGTGACTGGTCACTTGCCTGCACGCAGACCCGGGCTAGGTCTCCCAAGGCGACCGGGAGTGGTACCTGCGCACAGAGCCGGGAGGGGGCTCCGAGCACAGCAGGGTGTGGCCCCAAAATGAGATAAAACAAACCAGAAGAAACACCAAAAGCAAAAATAAAGGCGGCATGGACACGTGGCAGGGAAATAGCAGGCTCCGCCCCCCCCAGGACGCAGCTGTGACTGTGCCATGGTGGACAGCGGCCTCCAGGGGGCAGTGTCCGCTCAGAGATAGGTCTGAGCGGGAGACCAGTGGCAGGGGCCAGTGTCCTTCCACCTGTCTCAGGCTGGATCCTCAGAGCGCCCCCACAGTACCACAGTTCAGCCTCCCATGAGTCAGGGCTGACCCCACGCCCGGCACCCCTATGACCCTGACTCAGACCTAGCAGGTCAGGGAACCCTAACACCACCAGCCTTCGTTCTGTTCATGGGGGTCTCTTTCTTTCTTCCTTCCATTCTTTCTTTCTCTCTCTCTCTCTTTCTTTCTTTCTTTCTTTCTTTCTTTCTTTCTTTCTTTCTTTCTTTCTTTCTTTCTTTCTTTCTTTCTTTTCTTTCTTTCTTTCTTTCTTTCTTTCTTTCTTTCTTTCTTTCTTTCTTTCTTTCTTTCTTTCATCCTTCTCTTTCTTTCTGGGGGTTATTTGGGTCACACCCAGCAGTGCTCAGAAAGTACTCCTGGCAGTGCTCAGGGGACCATATTGGGATGCTGGGGATCGAACCCGGGTTGGCTACGTGCAAGGCAAATGCCTTCCCCACTGTACTATCCCTCTGGCCCCGCAGTGGGGGGATCCTTTTCAAGCACCCTGAGCTCATGGAGGCTTGGTCCCTGTGGGGTGGCAGCCAGAAGCCACACTGCCAGGGACCCAGGGGCACAGGGAGAGGCGCCACAGTCATGACCTGCGTGTGTCAGGAGGGGGCCAGCAGGAGGCCGCGGGCAGGCTGGCACCATCTGGAGCCCCGTGCCCGAGGTGTCACGCCAGCCCAGAGCACCCCAGCCTGGCGGTTGTTCAGCCCCTGTCACTGTCACAGCAACCGCATCAACAATGACAGAGAGATGGATGCGGGGAATTAGAATCAATAGCAGAGGACATAAAAAATAAAGATTTGGGCTGGAGCGATAGCACAGCGGGGAGGGCGTTTGCCTTGCATGCGGCCGACCCGGGTTCAATTCCCAGCATTCCATAGGGTCCCCTGAGCACCACCAGGAGTGATTCCTGAGTGCAGAGCCAGGAGTGACCCCTGTGCATCGCTGGGTGTGACCCAAAAAGCAAAAAATAAAAGGATTGAATCCCAGCCCCTTTTGTAGACATTCTGACTTCACAGCCCTGGGGAGACTTGGGGTCTTTGTTGTTGGGTCCAGGGGGCTTGGGAGCTCCCAACTTGGGGCCTGGGGGTCACTCCTGGTGGCGCTGGGGAACCGTGACGCCGGGCGACTGTGACACCCCTTTGGGCCTCCTCTTGGGCCTGTTCTGTTTGGTTTTGAGGCCCCGCCTGGCTCAGCCCAAGGCTTGCATCTGGCTCCGCATTAGGGATCTCTCCTGGCAGGGAAAACCCGATGAACCAACCAGGTTCCGTCCCCGGCACCACATAGGGTCCCCCGGGCCCCACCAGGAGCGATCCCTGATTGCAGAGCCGGGCCTCAGCCCTGAGCATCACTGTGTGCGGTCCCCGAACATAAAAGCCCAAAATGCACAAATTGCTCCTCACTGCCGCTAGGGAGGCCCTCCCAAGTCCCGCCTCTCCCCATCTCCGGACCCCAGAGGCCGCTGCGGGGTGCCGGCTTCCCCGCTCTGGCACGTGAGTGCCCTTCATGCCGAGGCCCGGCTCATCTGCTGCCGCACCCTCAGCCTGGCACCAGCAGACCTGCCCGGCTGGTTTGCCGGGGACGAGGCGGCTGCTGTGCCATCTCAGGGTTCTTCCGACTGACATACTCAGGGATGCGGGGAGTCCCGAGAGGCCGCGGGGGCACGGGGCGGAGAGCGGGGCAGGGGCCAGACCTGACCGCAGGCTGCTTTGCAGAGCCGGTGCGCAGGGAGGCCCCTACGGACGGTGTCTCCCCCTGCCCCAGCCACACCAGGCCCCCACCTGCTGCCCAAGTCTCTTAGTCACCCACTGCCGCCTCTGCAGCTGCCAGGCTCGCCCAGAGAGGTGCTTCTCGGCTGACTAATTGCAGGCCCCTCGCGCCATCGCGCCGTCTCTGCCCCGGCCGGGGGTAAAGCGGGCAGAAGGCGGGGCTGAGGGAGGGAGGAGAGGGGTCAGTGGGGTCTGGGGGGGACACGGCGAAGCTGATGGGCGGGGAGAGGTGCATGGGGGGTGCTGGAGTTCCCCCGAGGCCCAGCAGGGACGGCTCTGCTGGCCCTGAGCGGGCAGGCGTGGGAGGCGGGGCTGCGCCGCGGGCCTCACAGCCCAGGTTTCCTCACCTATAAAGTGGGTGAACAGGCACCGGCCGCCTCCCCGCTGTCGGGAGACACAAAGGCGGGCTGAGAAGATGCAGGCTCATTAGGTGCCAGCGCACAGATGGGTGCATATTCCTGGCCCCCAGGGAATAAGGGAGCCCTGCAATTTAAAGCGGGGCCCGAGTGCACAGCATTGCTCACGCCACGGGCTGGGAGGCCGAGCACGAGAGGAGGGGGCACCCGGGGGCATGGGCTCGAGCTGGCAGACTGCAAGCCTGGCACAGGCCCGGCCCCACGCGGCTCCCGGTGCGCCCCGGGAGGGACTCCAAGCCCTGCTGGGAATGGCCTCTAGGAGAGGGAGAGAGAGAGAGAGAGAGAGAGAGAGAGAGAGAGAGGGAGAGAGAGAGAGAAGGGGGCTGGAGCGATAGTCCAGCGGAGAGGGCGTTTGCCTCGTGCGCAGCTGACCTGAGCTTGATCCCCAACACCCCATCCGGTTCCTCGAGCACCACCGGGTGTGACTCCTGAGTACAGAGCCAGGAGTAAGCTTTGAACACAGTTGGATTGCAGCCAAACATGCGCGCGCGCGCGCACACACACACACACACACACACACACACACACACACACACACGAGGGACTGACGTGGGCATCGGTGGGAGGCAAGGAGGTGAGTGGCAGCGAGGGAATGTTCCCTTGGAAATTGTGCCAACCTGGACATTTGAACTCACTCGTTCCTGCGAGAAGCCAGAGTGTTAGTACAGTGGCGCGCCCTGGGCCCGCCAGAAGTGACCCCCGCACGCAGAGCCCGAAGAAGCCCGAGCACGCCTGGTGTGACCCCCAAATAAGCCTCGCCTCAAAATAAGCCTCTCTCGGGCATTGTGAGTGGTTCTGAAAACGGACGCCTGCCCCCCGGTGGGGGATTGCTAGAACCACCCAGGGGCCGGGCAGCTGCAGGTGCCATTGGGGGGCACCCCCTATTGATTGGGGGCGCCGAGAGAGGCTCAGAGGGCCGGAGCACAGGCTTTGCCTTTGGCACCCGGAGGTTCCATTCCCAGCACCACACGGTCCCCCTAGCACTGCCAGGAGGGGCCCTGGGAGTAGCCCCTAAGCTCCTCCAGATGCGATTAGAAACAAACGATATAGTGGATAAGGTGCTTGCCTTGCATGCGGCCAACCCAGTTCCATTCCCGGCACCGCATATGCTGCCCTGAGCCCACCGGGAGTGCAGAGCCAGGAGGAACCCCTGAGCAATGCCAGATGTGGCCCCCCCCCAAAAAAAATACAAAAAACTGAAAAGATGGGAGAGTTTGAAGGCGGTGCTGACTAGTCTTCCTGGAAAGTGGCTGGTTGACCCAGTAAGTTCGGAGCCTGTGTTCTTGGAGCCCCAGGAAGGACGCAGATTTTGTCCCCTGAGGGCCTCACCTTACGGTGGGACAGAGCAAGGGAAGGAAGAGCCCTTCGCCAGAGGGACTCCTTCAGGGGGTGGTGTGTGTGCACCCGACTCCCACCTGTCTGATGAGTGCAGGTGTCGGTGCGGGGGTGGGGGGGGCCTGGCCTCAGTCAGGGCAGGAAAGTGCCAGAGGAGGGAGGGAGGCCCAGTGCCTACCTGGGAAACTTCTGGAAGAGTCTAGAAGCCTGGGGCCAGCAGGGAGGGGGTCGAGGAGAGGGGCTGTAGGGGAAGAGGCCTTCAAGCCTTGGCAGGACTCGAGGCTGATCGAAATGCGATGGGAAAGGCTTTGTGCACAGATGTGACTCTCTGGCTCGCAGGTTGTGCTCCACGGACCTGAGTGGGGGGCGGGGGGGGCTTGCATGTGGGAGCCCTGGGCTCCAGCCCTGGCACCGCACTGTCTCCTGAGCACTGTAGGAGTGTCCCCGCACCGCCAGTTTGGCCTGCCCCAAGCCCCAGGGATGATCTGACAGGTTTTTATTAACCCCTCTGCCCACTGCGTGTGTATAGAAGAGAGGGAGGGCAGCGAGAGAGGAAGATTCTAGAAACGGGTAGTTTGAATGGCGTCAGAAGCTTGCTGGTAGTTGGAGTTTGGGGTGTAAGGGTAGCTGTGCACCTGTAAGGCTCTGGTTTCTGGGAATGAGAAGGGGTAGGGGTGGCATGCAGGGGGGGCGGCGTGGAGGTGGGGAGGAAGCCCCCAGCAGGGAATCTCAGGGGCAGGCCAGGGACCCCTGGGGAAAAGTCTGGAAGGACAGAGAGGGCCAAGGGGTGTGGCCATGGGGGTGGGGAAAGGCTCTGGGGCGGGAGAAAGTGGCCCAGGCCGGCGGGGCGGGGCCTGGCTGTGGGGGATGTTTTTGTTTATTTATTCTAGACCTGCTCCTCGGTGCTCAGGGTTATTTCCAGCCCTGTGCTCAGGGGCTGCTCCTCACGCAGGGAGGCCAGTGCCTTGGTCTCAGGCCCCGCGGCGCGGACTGCTCAGAGGGCACCATTGACGTCAGCCCATCCGGAGCAGGGGGAGGGAGGGGGGGTTGTTTCCACAGCACCCGGGACATGGAGGATGGGGGAGGGGGCTCAGATCTTTCTTTTATTTTCTATATCGTTGGGGGGCACATTCCAGCTGGGAGGGCACACAGGGCCGGGGAGGGGACCCTGGGTCACACCCACATGCCAGGCATGTGCTGGATCCTTGGGGTGGGGCGGGGGTGCGAGGGCTGGGCAAGGCAGTCCCTAGAGGGAGACTAAGTTGACCCCGAGGTCAGAGGAGGCCAAGTAAAAGCGCGTCACCCGGCAGGTCGGCTGTGCGCAGACCCAGACACACACCGTGGGCTGCTTCTCAAGGAGGACGGGGACTCGGCCGGTGTGAGCGCCCAGCAGCAGCCTGGGGAGACACACACACACAACACACACAACATACACAGACACCCCACACAACACACACAGACACAACACACACAACACAGACACACAAACACACGCACAGACACACACAGACTCACACACAGCCACACACAGAGACAGACAACACACACAACACACACAGACACAACACACACAACACAGACACACAGAGACACACAGACACACATAGCCACACACAGAAACAGACAACACACACAGACACACACAACACACACAGACACACAAACACACACAGCCCACACACGGACACACACGGACACACACAGACAGACCCACACAACACACACACAGACACACACAGTCACACACAGAGACAGACAGACAACACACACAGACACAGACACACACACACAGACACACACACACACACACACACACACGGCTGGTGACCCCGGTCAGCCTGGCCTTGCAGAGCCAACAGCCTTAGGCTGTGCCCTTGTGACTCAAACTGCCCTGAACCCGTGTTCTCATGAAAGGTGCCCATGAAAGCCTCCCGCCTGTCCCTGTTTTAACTCCTTATTTTATTTGTTCCCGTGTGTGTCTTCCTTTTGAGGGTCACTCCAGGCTGCTCAGTGCCTGGGGATCCAAGGCGGCTCCTGCCGGGAAAGTCTTTTCTGATTCCTTTGTTAGTTTGTTTCTTGTTCGGGGCTTATTCCTGGTTCTGTGCTGGGGACCTCCCCTGGCACACCTGGGGCCAGGATGTATTGCCAGGAATCAGAGCGGAATCAGCTGCGTGCAAGGCCAGAGCCCGACCCACTCTACTCTCTTCAGCCACCATGCAAAGCCTTTTCATTTCATTTCATTTTTAATTTTTTTGCTTATTTGGTCACACCCAGTGATGCTCAGGGATTACTCCTGGCTCTGAACTCAGGAATTACTCCTGGCGGTGCTCGGGGGACCCTATGGTATGCTGAGAATCAAACCTGGGTCAGCCACGTGCAAGGCAAATGCCCTACCCGCTGTGCTATCGCTCCAGCCCCAGCCTTTTCATTTTATCATTTATTTATTTATTTATTTGTTTGTTTGTTTTTAGGTCACACCCAGTGATGCACAGGGGTTACTCCTGGCTCTGCACTCAGGAATTACTCCCGCGGTGCTCAGGGGACCATATGGGATGCTGGGAATCGAACCCGGGTCGGCCGCATGCAAAGCAAACGCCCTCCCCGCTGTGCTATCGCTCCAGCCCCTAATCCTCAAATTTTAAAACAATTTAGGAGAAACTAATCCCAATGCTGGAGGGAAAGCAGAAATTTAAGAATCCAGCCCTGTCATTCTTTTCCTCTGCCCACTTCCTGCCCTCTCCAATCCGGGGAGCATTTTAAAATCGAGTTTAGCCTTAAGACCAGACAGATAGTGCAGTGGGTAAAGTGTTTGCTTAGACGTGGCTGACCTGGATTCGATCCTCAGCTCTGAAGACTGTCCCCTGAGCCCTGCCAGGAGTGATCCCTGTGTGCAAAGCCAGGAGTAAGAACTGAGCACTGTCGGATGTGGCCCAGACCAAAACACAAAACAAAACAAAACCAAAAAAAAAAAAAATGACACCAAAAAAAAAAAAAGGAAAAGAAATCTGAAACCTGGGTCCAGGATGTGGCCCAGTGGTAGAGCACATGCTTAGTATATGGGAGGTCCCGGGGTGGGTCCGAAACATTGCATGGCACCCCCAGCACCCTCAAATGTGACTGAGTCCAGAGCCTCAGCGTAGACCCAGCAGAAAAAGAACCTGCCGCAATCAGTCACAATGCGTAGCGACGACCACAGAGCCCCACGATGATGAGGTCGCCGTGACAGAGCACGAGGAAGCGTCCAGCTGGTGCCGGTGACCCCTCGTGCTGTGCTTAGGGCTTTCTCCGTGTCTGAGTCCAGCTCGGGGGCGTCGGGCCAGTTCCCAAGCTCGCTCACGCAGCCCTCCCCCGTCCACCTCGTGAGCTGTGCTTGCAACACTGACATCCTGTTTCCATTAAACACCCACTCCCCGGGCCCGGGGCAGCCGCACGCAGTTGCTCTGTGGACCTGGCCGCTGCCCTCCAGAGAGCCACGCTCCGCTGGCCTGGCGGGCTCACCTCACTGAGCGCCCGTCCATCCTCCCCTCCGTGCAGTTCCCACCACGTACGGGAGCTCTGGTCCCTTTTATTTACGGGGGGGGGGGATGGGAGGGGGAGGGAGGGGAGGGCCATTCCTGGTGCTACTCCCAGCTCTGTGCCTGGGCACCACAGCCAGGACCTTCACCCCTGCACTCTCTCCCCCATCCTGATGCCACTTCCCTCCTTTTGGTTAGTTTTGGGGCCACACCCAGTGATGCTCAGGGCTTCCTCCTGGCTCTGCGCTCAGGGATCACTCCTTGGCGGGGCTCAGGCGACTGTGTGGGATGCCAGGAGTGAACCCGGGTCAGCTATGTACAAGGCAGATGTCCTCCCCGCTGTGCTATGGCTCCAGTCCCCTGACCAAATCTCTGAAACATGACTCAGAGCTGCCCCGTCCCAAGATGCTGAGATCAGGATTGGCTACGCTGGGTCCTCTTTCATCATCGCCAGCCGTGAGGACTCCAGCTGGGGTGGGGTGACGGCCCATGAACCCGGGGTTCCAGTTGCCTAACTTTCCAGTGAACTAAAGCATACAAACACCCTCCACCCCCACCCACGTTTCCTCATCTCTGTACTGGAAACAACATTTTTTTTGAGGGTGGGGCAAAGGGTCATTGCTGGCAGGACTTGAAGACCAGATGGGGTTCTGGGGCTTGAACCCAGGTTGGCGACATCTAAGCCAAGTGCCTTAACCATTGTCCTACCCCTCTGGCCCCTGTAGTGTTTGTTTTGTTTTTTTTTCTCTTTGGGTCACACCTGGTGATGCACAGGGGTTACTCCTGGCTCTGCACTCAGGAATCACGGTGCTTAGGGGACCATATGGGATGCTGGGATTCGAACCCGGGTCGGCCGCGTGCAAGGCAAACGCCCTACCCGCTGTGCTGTCACTCCAGCCCCACAATGTCACCTTCTATTGGAGAGATGGCGGCAGGGCCAGAGGGACGCCCAGGACTGGTGATGAGCTGACATCACAGGCGGTGGGGAAGTGACGGCTGGGTCCGCCCCGTCCTGGCCCCACCGTGGTGGCTGAGTCAGAGGCGGGGCAGCCACGGGGGAAAGGAAGAAGCAAACTGTCACTTTTCATAGGTGCCCTGGGTAAACTCAGAGCCAAGACAGCAGTGGGGTGGGAAAAGCCACCGGGACACCGGGAGGGATCCGAGCCCCCGCCCTGTGAGCTCGGCTCCGAGCTCAGCCCTTCCGCCCGAGGACGCTCGGCACATGGCCGGCTGCTCTGCTACCTTCAGCCCCGCTCCCGCCAGGCTCCTCACAGCTGACGCGTCCCCGGCACCTCCGGGAGTGTCCCGGGGCACAGAGCCACAAAGAGCCCCTAAACACTGCTGTGTGGGGTCCCAACACGCCCCCTTCTTAAACATTTTTTTTGCTTTTTTTTTTTTGGGGGGGGGTCACACCTGGTGATGCACAGGGGTTACTCCTGGCTCTGCACTCAGGAATTACCCCTGGCGGTGCTCAGGGGACCCTATGGGATGCTGGGATTCGAACCTGGGTCAGCTGCGTGCAAGGCAAACGCCCTCCCCGTTGTGCTGTCGCTGTGCAAAAAAATATATAAAAAAATATTTTTTTTATAAAAAATATTTTATTGAATCACCGTGAAAAAAAATTACAAAGCTTTCAGGTTTAAGTCACAGTCAAATACTGATTAAACCCCCATCCCTTCACCAGTGCACATGTTCCACCACCAAGAACCCCAATACACCCCCTCCCACCCCACCCCCGCCTAAGTAGCTAATGATATTCCCTTTATTCTCTATATAATTCCATATTTCCATACAGAACTCACTATTATTGTTTGGAAAATTTCCCCATCTTCTTAAACATTTTTAATTTATTATTTTGCTTTTTGGATCACCCCCAGCGATGCTCATAAATGACTCCTGGCACGCTTGGGGGACCATGTGGGATGCTGGGAATCGAACTCAGGTCAGCCACGTACAAGGCAAACGCCCTCTTCATTATATTATAATAAAATACCCACATTTATTTTATTTTATTTTTTGGTTTTTGGGTCACACCCGGCGATGCACAGGGGTCACTCCTGGCTCTTCACTCAGGAATCACCCCTGGCGGTGCTCAGGGGACCATATGGGATGCTGGGATTCGAACCCGGGTCGGCCGCATGCAAGGCAAACGCCCTACCTGCTGTGCTATGGCTCCAGCCCCACCCACATTTATTTCATTATAAAATAAAATCAAATACTATAAGACACACCATAAGACATTTAATATCCATTTTCCATACGTTCCGCACCATATTTGATGGGGTTCAAACATGGTGTGAACTATGGGAACACCTGTGAGGATAACTGGAGGCCGCCCTAAAAGCCCCCATCCCTCTCGGAGAGCCCGGCAAGCTACCAAGAATGCCCCGCCCACACGGCAGAGCTCTGTTGACTGTACTTTCAACACACATACGTTGGCATCGGAAGCATCCATCGAGGACCTGATGGTGCAAGCGCAGAAGATCTAGTCCGACATCGTAGGTCTGACCAAAACAAGAAGGCACTGATCACATCACGCCATTTTCGACACTGGAGAAGAACTGTTGCTCGGAACATGCAACAATAGAGGCGTCGGTGGCGTCGGTGTTCCTGTCAAACACAAACTTGGCCATGAGCATTGATTCATTTGAACGCCTAGCAACCCGAATCGAACGATTACGCTTGATAGATGTGGCTCACTGCCTGCAGCTTCTATCTTCGTCATCTACGCACCAACATCCAACTATGATGAAGAAGAACTTGAGAAGTTCTACATGGAGCTGGAGAAGTTCTATAAAGAAGAGCACACCTTCTACAAGACCATTGTCGGTGATTTTAATGCCAAGATAGGACCAAGAAGGTCGCCTGAAGAACTCCACATTGGGACCCATGGCCTAGAATGGAACAAACAGGGTGAGAGACTGTCTGAGTTCATCATGTTGACCAAGACCATCCATGGTAACTCACAGTTCCAGAAGGCCGAATTTAAACGTTGGACATCGGAGTCTTCCGGTGGACAGTTCCACAACAAAATTGACCACATCATATTCAATCGAAGGTTTTGCCTGACCGATGTCGCTATTGTCCCAAAATTCCAAACAGGATCGTACCACTGTCTCTTTCCTGCAAAATTCTACTTCACAGAGTGGAAGGAAAGGACGGCAAAGTTTAAGTTTAAGAAGAGAACTCCCAGAATGACCACCAACTGGGAGCTCTTTGGCACTATTGTGGAATGTGGGAAGATGCCGTCCTTGACAACATTGATGAGGAATACGATGGACTGGTTTAGCACCTCCATAACTGCGTGAGGAATGCCGAGTGGGAAAGTCACAAACAGACACCTGTCTTTGGAAACTCTCGAGCTCATTCGCCAATGTGGTTTGGCACGAGCCTCAGGCAATCACAAGCTAATGTCTGAGTTCACAAAGCTGTGCAGAGAAGCGATAAGGGAAGACCTCAACGAGAGAAGAGCAGCAGTGTTGGCCGGTGTGACAGAAGCTGGAAAAAATATTTGCAATGCTCGCCTGTCCTTTGCCAACTACAAGATCAAGATGACTGCCCTCCGACATCCTGATGGATCTATCACATCTTCCAGAAGGGCAATGGAGAGGATTATTCACGACTTCTACTCAGATCTCTTCGACAGCCACATTCACCTGCCCACATACCAAATTCCGCAGGATGGATGCATCATTCCCAACATTTTCCCTTCCGAAATCTGACATACCATTTCATCAGTAAAGACTCGTACAGCACCGGGTTTAGACAAGGTCAGACCGAAACACCTGAAGAATATGCCGCCAATACTCGTCAACACACTGGCTCGACTCTTCACACGCTACCTGTCCGAATGCAAGGTTCCATACCAATGGAAAACCATCAGGAGCGTTCTGTTGTACAAGAAGGGACACATCCACGACTTCGGCAACTATCGCCCAATCTGCCTGTTGTCCATCATCTACAAGTTGTTCACTCGAGTCATCCTGAATAGCATTGGCAGAACACTAGACGAAGGACAACCATGCGATCAAGCCAGGTTCCAAAAAGGATTTAGCACAATCGACCATATCCACACAGTGACCAGGCTCATTGAAGTTTCTCGAGAGTTCAAGATGCCGCTCTGTCTAATGCTCATCGATTTAAAGAAAGCCTTTGATTCTGTTGAGACTGAAGTGGTCATCAAAGCCCTAGCCAAACAGGGCATTCAAATTCAGTACATCAAGATCCTACTCAAGCTGTATTACGGATTCACCAACAGGATCTCACCATTCTACAAGGAAGTGATCATTGATGTAAAGAGAGGGGTTCAGCAGGGTGATACCATTTCGCCAAAACTCTTCAGTGCCACTCTTTTTTAATGTCATGCGATGACTGGAATGGGAAGAAATGGGTGTGAAGATAGATGGTCAGCAATTACCACCTCGCTTTGCTAATGATATTGTTCTAATAACACCAAAAATTAGCCAAGTGGCACAAATGCTGACCGACTTTGACCTCCAGTGTGGAAAGGTTGGACTACAGCTGAATCTCACCAAAACAATGTTCATGAAAAACGAACTAGTCCCTGATGTTCCATTTGCTTTCAACGGAACAAACATCTCCGAATGCAGCAACCATATGTACCTGGGTTGAGAACTCAACATGAAGAACGACTTGGCGCCAGAACTGCGCAGGAGGAAGAGAGAAACGTGGAATGCCTTCAAGAGCATCGAAGAAGTTGTTAAGAGGACGAAGAACCTCCAGCTCTGGGCACATCTTTTATTTTATTTATTTTTTTTTTTTTGCTTTTTGGGTCACACCTGGCGATGCACAGGGGTTACTCCTGGCTCTGCACTCAGAAATTACTCCTGGCGGTGCTCAGGGGACCATATGGGATGCTGGGATTTGAACCCGGGTCGGCCGCGTGCAAGGCAAACGCCCTACCCGCTGTGCTATCGCTCCAGCCCCTGGGCACATCTTTTCGATTCCACCGTTCTTCCTGCACTAACATATGCCTCAGAGACCTGGGCCCTACGAAAACAGGATGAGAACGCTATTTGGGTATCCCAAAGAGGAATCAAAAAAGCTCCGCTTGGAGTATCACGTCTCACTCAAGTGAGAGGAGGAATCCAGAGTTCTGACCTCCATCGATGATCAAGAATCAGGGACACTGTCTCATTTGCCAAATCGTCAAAAATCAGATGGGCCAGACACGTAATGCGATTTAGAGATGACCTCTGGACTAGAGCTGTTACCGATTGGATTCCACGGGACGTCAAAAGACCGTGTGGCCACCCACCTACAAGATGGTCAGACTTCTTCGTCAAAACCCTGAATAAACAGTTTGAGGCTCTTTGTGTTCCTGGAGTGAGCAGATACCATTGAGCTACACTAGCACGCGACAAGGATAGATAGAGACATTACTGGCGCCCGCTCGAGCAAATAGAAGACCAACAGGATGACAAGTGATACAAGTGATATTTTATTTGCTCTTTGGGTCACACCCAGCGATGCTCAGGGGTTCCTCCTGGCTCTGCACTCAGGAATCACTCCTGGTGGTGCTTGGGGGACCCTATGGGATGCTGGGGATTGAACCGGGCAAACGCCCTCCCACTGGACTATCGCTCCAGCTCCCCCGCCCCCGCCTTTTCCAAAGAAAGGAAAAGCGTCGGGGCCGGAGCGATAGCACAGTGGGTAGGGCGTTTGCCTTGCACGCGGCCGACCCGGGTTCGATTCCCAGCATCCCATATGGTCCCCTGAGCACGGCTAGGGGTAATTCCTGAGTGCAGAGCCAGGAGTAACCCCTGTGCATTGCCGGGTGTGACCCAAAAAGCAAAAAAAAAAAAAAAAAAAAAGAAAGAAAGAAGAAAGGAAAAGCGTCTTCAGGCCTTGGCCAGGGAGGGAGGAGGGGCTCGGCAGGTGGCGAGACTGAGCCCGAGGCCCCCCCGAGCACAGGCCGCCGTGTCTCGGGTGGAGAAGCCCCTGAGCTCTCTCCCCACAGTGGCCGAGCCCGTGGGTGGCCCTGCGTGGCGGCCGGGCGGTCACTGTCCCCTGGGAGACCCTGGGCCCCCTCCTGCTCTCACCAGTGGCTCCTGCCCAGGCGGCCTCTCTCGGGCAGTCCCCGCGCACTGGCCAATGTTGTGCCCTGCCAGGGTCTGTCCAGAAATGTGGGTCTGGCAGGCGGCCACCCTGGCCCGGGGCACTTGCTCAACAGCTGGGCACGAGCCAGGGCGAGAGGGCAGAGCCTTTGTTAGAGAGCCTCGGGTCCGGGCGCCCCTGGGAGCACTCACCGTGCCCAGAGGGGCACAAGAGCCTGCTCTGTGGGTAAAGGGGGAGCAAGGGGCACACCCTGCACTGCCTGGCCGAGAGGGGACCGAGCCACCTGGGTTATCCGCTCACTCGACACACATGGACACAGACCACACACACACAGGGGTGTACAAGGACACACACACACACAGATACACATACACTCACACACAGACACGCATGGATATACACAGATGCACCTAGGCGCTTACACACACAATATACAGACACATATATGCACATGGACATAGAAACAGACACACAGACATGCACTGATAGACTTATGCACATATATGCAGATTCACACAGGACATACATGCACACATGTGCACAAAGGTAAACATAGAAATACATAGACACTCTATACATGGATATAGACATATATAGAACACATATACTGATATGATACACATATATACACAGATACACACATAAAATGTACAGGCACACATAAGCACATGAGTAAATGTACAGACACACATGGCCAACATACAGAGATAACGCGACACATATAGATGCACATACATCTATACACGTATCGACACATATAATACACATAGAGATACATGTAGGTATGAATAGGCATGTACACAGACACATATTATACACACACAGAATATATACACAACACATGTCCTCGGTGCCCAGACATAGACGTACATACACAGATGTGCCACCGATACACAGACTTGTACACACATGAACACACGTATAGACTCAGGCACGCAGGATGCACAAACACCAACCCCCGCTTCTTCTCTGCAGACTCCCTCTGGGCCAGGGGTGGGATGTTTCTCTGCAGTCAGGCGGCCATCTCTGAAGCGAATTCAAATCCTGACTGCCCGGAGCGGGCACGGCCCTGGCCTCGGGAGGGCTTCAGATACCGGCCCTGACGCCGCTCAGGAGCCCCCTAACCCTCACACTGCTGCCTCGCTCAGGCGTCCTCAACCATGTCCCCAGCCTGACGGGTCCCTTGGAAGGTGCGCAGACTCGGACGGGTCCTTGCAACGCAGCAGGCCCTGCCCGGCTCTGGGGGGGCTGGGACTCCTGCCCGCCCAGCTCTGCCGGGCCTCGCCAGCGACGGAAGGAGAGTCCAGAGCGCAGGGACGTGCCCTGTGTGTGGGAGCCCGGGTGAGGCCCTGCCCCTCATGCCCCCGGCTCTCATCTCCCCTTCGGCTTCAGGGACTGGGGACAGAGGAAGACACGGCTTTCGTTTTTTTTGTTTTTGTTGTTTGGGTCACACCCGGCAATGTACAGGGGTTACTCCTGGCTCTGCACTCAGGAATCACCCCTGGCGGTGCTCAGGGGACCCTATGGGATGCTGGGAATCGAACCCGGGTCGGCTGCATGCAAGGCAAACGCCCTCCCCGCTGTGCTATCGCTCCAGCCCACGGCTTTCATTTTTATCACTGTGGCAGCATCGAGAGTTTTAGGCCCAGACAGGCGTTCACTGCATCCCTCTGGCCACGGCTGGGCAGTGCATGAGGCCTGGGCTCAGGGGTGACCTCTGTGCCCAGGACCAGGGAGGGCCCCGGTGGGCGCCAGGCTTCTACACAGAGCTCTGCTCCCGAGGCTCAGCTCGGTGGCCGTGACCATTCGCCCTCCTGGGTACCTTGGTTGTAGAACGAATCTTCATCATGTGGAAACCCTTGGCGTCCTGAGGTTCGAACCCTGACCAAGCCTCTGCTCTCAGTGCAGGGGAAGCTCTCTGAGCTCAGCCCACGTCCCAGCCCGCAGCCAAGGAGAGGCAGACGGAGGCCGTGGCCCCACGTGGGCTGGGGAAGAAGTTGGCACTAACCCACGCGAAGCCACTGGCGCAGCGAAGCCAGAGGCCAGGGCAGGGCTGGGATTCAAACCCCACAGGGGACTCCCCAGGGCCCTCAGCCACTTCCTCTGGCACCGGCAGTGTGCCCTGTCCAGGAACAAAACCCAAGCAAGACACGTCCGGTGGGATCAGATCCAGGTGGTAAGCCGGTGACAGGAACACTTGGTAGGGTGCCATCAGTGGGCAGCACTGGGCAAAGGGAGTGAAGAGTTATTTTATTTTATTTTTGGGTCACACCTGGCAATGCACAGGGGTTGCTCCTGGCTCTGCACTCAGGAATTACTCCTGGCGGTGCTCAGGGGACCATATGGGATGCTGGGAATTGAACCCAGGTTGACTGCGTGCAAGGCAGACACCCTCCCCGCTGTGCTATCGCCCCATCCCTGGAAATGAAGATTTAAACTCAGTCCCCAAAACTTAATATGAGACTGAATACTGAAGGGCCGGGAGGATTGGCCCACGGTGGAAGCCTGCCTCAGGTGCTGGGGGGAGACGGCAGCTGGGCTAGAGAAGGGACCACCTTGACAAAGAGAGTTGAAATGATCACTCTGGATAGGAACCGCACGCTGAAAGTAGGTAAAGGAACAAACATGATAAACCCTCAGTACCTACTTTGAAAAACTTGGGGCCGGAGCAATAGCACAGCGGGTAGGGTATTTGCCTTGCATGTGGTCGACCCGGGTTTAAATCCCAGCATCCCATATGGTCCCCTGAGCACAGCCAGGGGTAATTCCTGAGTGCAGAGCCAGGAGTAACCCCTGTGCATCGCCGGGTGTGACCCAAAAAGCAAAAAAAAAAAAAAAAAAAAAAAAAGGAAGATCTCAAATAAATAAAATTTACTTAAATAAAAAAAAACTAAAGAGAGGGTGGCGGGAGGGAAACTGGGAGCACTGGTGGTGGGAAATGTGCACTGGTGGAGGGATGGGTATAGGGACACTGTATGAGTGAAACCTGACCATGAAATGAACAGCTTTGTAACTCTGTATCTCACAGTGATTCAATTAAAAATAAATACATAATCAAATAAACAAATAAAATCTGAGGAAGGGCTGGTCCTGTGGAATCAGGTGAATTTTTCTTTTTTTTTTTTCTTTTTGAGTCACACCCGGTGATGCTCAGGGGTTACTCCTGGCTCTGCACTCAGGAATTAGTCCTGGCGGAGCTCAGGGGACCCTATGGGATGCTGGGAATCGAACCCAGGTCGGTTGTGTGCAAGGCAAGCGCCCTACCCACTGTGCTATTGCTCCAGCCCCTCTTTTCTTTTCTTTCTTTTCTTTTCTTTTCTTTTCTTTTCTTTTCTTTTCTTTTCTTTTCTTTTCTTTTCTTTTCTTTTCTTTTCTTTTCTTGCCACACCCGGCGATGCTCAGGGGTTACTCCTGCTTCTTCACTCAGGAATCACTCCTGGCAGTGCTCGAGGGACCAAATGGGATGCCAGGGATTGAAGTCGGATGGGTGGTGTGCAAGGCAAACGCCCTTCCCGCTGCGCTGTCACTCTGGCCCCAGGTGGATTTTTCTGAGGGTCTGGCGATCAGTGCAAGGGGACCACAAAGGACCATGGTCAAGCCCGGAGCTCGCAGACACAGCAAGGGCTCCAGCCCCTAGAGTCACCTCCTGGCACCCCCCAGTCTGGAAGTCAAAGCTCTGACTCCCAGCGCTGAGGGTGGGAGCTTCCTGGAGAGAAGCGTTCTGGAGCGAAGGCGGGCCGAGGGGAGTCTGTGCAACAGCCCACTTGGAGACACGCCCCGTGAACAGGAGGGCAGAGGCCAGGGTGATGGTCCTCGCAAGACTGCCAGCTTGGGGGCCGGAGTGATAGCACAGCGGGGAGGGCGTTTGCCTTGCACGCCGCCGATCCGGGTTTGATTCCCAGCATTCTATAGGGTCCCCTGAGCGCTGCCAGGAGTGATTCCGGAGTGCAGAGCCAGCAGGAACCCCTGAGCATTGCTGGGTGTGACCCAAAAAGTTAAAAAAAATACCCAACACTTCTAGCCATGACCAGAAGCAGCAGGGAGGCCTGGAACATTCTCCCTGGCAGCGTCAGAAGGACCCATGTCAGCCAAAGCCGGGTCTTGGACTTCCTGACCCTGGAGCCTGAGGGGTGTCTTTCTTTTGGTTTTCGGGGTCACACCAAGCAGTGCTCAGGGGTTCCTCCTGGCTCTGCACTCGGGAATCACTCCTGGCGGTACTCGGGGGACCCTATGGGATGCCAGGGATGGGACCCGGGGCGGCTGCTGTCCCGTCACTCCAGCCCCAAGGGGTTTCTGGCTGCAGCAAGGTGCCTGGTCTGGGTCTCCTGTTAGGGCACCCCCACCCCCTAAGAGGACTCTGGGGCACTGCTCCTTAAAGCTAAGTCCAGATTGCAACCCCCCCACCCCGGGGACGGGCTGAAACGCACCTTTCCCACCTGACCTACCCACTCAGAACCCACAGGCTGGCCTGGACTCTGGATTCTCGTTCTCTCTTTTTCATTTTTGGGCCATGTCTGGCAATGATCGGGGTGGACTCCTGGCTCAGTGCTCGGAGGACCACGTGGTGCCAGGGCTGGAAGCTGGGGGCAGCCGCTGAGCTCACAGCCCTGGAGCCGGATTCTCAATGATCTCTTTTGAGAGTCGCCTTTGGGTTTTGTTTTTCAGGACTTTATTAGGCTCCAACTGGGTGCCCCTCCCTTCTGTTGTTGTGATGGGCAGGTGCCGCACACCTGGCTGCGGGGGCTCGCCCCACGCCCCCAGCCTGGGCCGCGGTGCCCGGGGGAAGGAGACCAGTCCTAGCTGTGCTGGCACGCGAAGGCGGTGCTGCACTCACGCTGGCAGGGCACGTGTTGCCAGGTTTGGGGTGGCAGCCGTCACTCCCAGGGCTGGGGAGGGGGGCTTGAGGGCATCAGTAGTGCCAGGGACTGAACCCGGGGCCCCCACATACACAGCACGTGCTCCAGACGGAGAGAGCACAGCCGGCTGAGCACGGGGATTGTGTGCCGAGCCCAGGTTCCATCCCCAGGCTCAGGTCCCCTGAACCAGGAGTCACGCCCCAGCACTGCCAGGTGTGGCCCAGCCCTCTGAGCCCGTCCCCGGCCCCCCAGGCCTTCTCCAGAGCAGTGATCGGGGGCCAGAGAGACAGCACAAGGCTTGGCGCGCCTCCTCCACGCGGCAGATGCAGGCCCGGGCCCGCCGGGGAGCCCAGCACCGCCAGGGGTGGGTAAGCACAGAGCCAGAGCAAACCCTGAGCACCAGCGGGTGTGGCCCCAACAAGCACAACAGAAGTTGCCAGCTGGAAGGTACCGGAAGGAGCCCCCACTCTCACACTGCTGCCTCATCACCCTGGGCAGCCGGGCCACTGCTGGCTATGAACGATTAGCCGCCGATCCTGAGTCCAGAGCGGCTTCTGCGCCCCCTTATTTATTTATTTATTTAATTTATTTCTTTATTTAAGGTAAGAATCCTTTTTTTTCTCTCTCTCTCTCTTTTTTTTTATTGAATTACCGTGAGAACAGTTACAGGTCTTTCAGGATCAAGTCTCAGTCACACAATGATCCAACACCCATCCCTTCACCAGTGCACATGTTCCACCACCAAGAACCCCAGGATACCCCCCTCCCACTCCCCACCCTGCCTGTGTGGCAGATGATTTTCACTTTACTCTCTCTTTACTTCGATTACATTCAATTTTCGACAGAAACTCACTATTATTATTTGGAGTCCCCCCTGCCCCCAACAATCAGACCTGTCAAAATGGCATCATTAGATCATGTTTTCTATTGTTAACAAAGAACAAATGATGTTGCACGGTCGCGAAAGCGGTCGCCCAGTTTTGGGATTCTGGTATTTTAGTAATTAAGGCCAGAGGTATTTCTGCCTGCAGCCGCTGCATTCCGAGATTGGTTTGTGTGCCTCTGGGATCATGGCTGTTCGGGAGCAGTGGATCTGTTTGTGGGTGGCTGCTTGGGGTCTCGTCTGGGCGGGGAGCAGGGCGGGTTCTGCCCCCCCCCATTGCGAGATTCCCCGTGTCTGCGCCCCCTTAGAGCAGGGCCGGCTGCTGTGCAGACCCGCGTGTGCTGGCTCTGACTCAGGTGCCGGCCTTGGACGCCCTTGGCGGCTTGGAGGCTCTGAGGTCTGGGATTTTGTAAGGGCGCCCCACGGGATCCGGGTGGGCGGGAGAGATGCCAGAGGTGCCAGTCTGAGCTCATCACACCAGGTTCCCCCTGTGCCAGCCACAGGCCATCCTGCCCTGCTCTGACACCCGCCGAGGTGTGCCGTCAGGGAAACGGACGCGAGAAGCTCGCCCTGCGACCAGCCCGGCTCCCGCCAGCCCCAGCGAGGAGCCGGCAGGCGGGCGGCCGCCGAGGACCTGCTCTGCTCCATTCAGGCGGAGCTGGGGACGGAACCAGCGCTTCCTGCTCATGCCACAGCCTCTCGGAGCCACTGAAGGAGAGCACACAGGGAGCAGGGCTGGCGTTGCCAGGCTCCAAGCTGCCATCTGTCCTGGCACCAGCTCGGCGGCATGGCTGCCCAGGGCTCCTGGTGAGAGCCAAGCTCCCCGGGGCTCGCGGCCCACAGGAGCCTGCAGGACTATGGGGCCCGGGGGGAAGGGCGGTGAGTGGCCAGGCGGGGAGAGGGGCCTCTCCCAGGGCACGGCGGGGGCAGGAGCCAAGCAGCGCTGTCCTGCAGGGTCCGAGCCGGGGTCCAGTGGCAGCCATGCCTCTCTGTCCCGCCTGTGTTGAGCGAGTGCTCCTGGGACCGGGAAAGCCACACGTGGACAGAGGCTTAGAGAAACCGCTGGGGGGGGGGCTGGAGCAATAGCATAGCGGGGAGGGCGTTTGTCTTGCACGCGGCCGACCCGGGTTTGATTCCCAGCATCCCATATGGTCCCCTGAGCACCGCCAGGAGTGATTCCTGAGTGCAGAGCCAGGAGTAATCCCTGTGCATTGCTGGATGTGACCCAAAAAGCAAAAAAAGAAAAAAAAAAAAACCGATGGTGGGGCCAGAGAGGGGCTGCAGTGAAGAAGGTATTTCCCTCGTGTGGCTCTGTCCCCGGCACCGCAGGGGATCCCAGGCACTGCCACGAGCGAACCTGAGCACGGGGCCAGGAGTAAGCCCCGAGCACCGCGGGGTGTGGCCCAGAAACCAAACACACATGGAGGTGCCCAAGCATTCTGCCCGGGGCCACAGGGAACACAGCGGCTCTACAGCACTCGCCTTGCACAAGGCTGGCCCCAGCCGTGTCCATGGCACTGCAGGTGTGGCACCCCCAGGCATGGTCCCATCTCCCCCTCAAAAGGACAGAAGCAAGGGCAAGAGTCTACAGGGTGGGGGAGGGGGGCGGGAGGGACACTGGGGGTGGGAAATGCGCACTGGTGGAGGGATGGGTGTCCGGTCACTGTATGACCGAAACTCCACCATGAACGCTTCATAACTGCATCTCATGGTGCCACTGTGTCACTGTGACCCCGTTGCTCATTGATTTTGCTCAAGCGGGCACCAGTAACGGCTCCATGGCAAGACTTGTTACTGTTTCTGGCATATCGAATACACCACGAGAAGCTTGCCAGGCTCTCCGAGAGGGGCAGAGGAATCGAACCCGGGTTGGCCGCATGCAAGGCAAACGCCCTACCCGCTGTGCTATCGCCCCAGCCCATCTCACGGTGATTCAATAATAATAATAATAATAATAATAATAATAATAATAATAATAATAATAATAGAATCCACAGGACGGAGACTGATGATGAGAGTCCGGCGGGGAGGGCATTTGCCTTGCATGGACCCACCCGGGCTGGGTCCCCAGAGCACTGCCAGGACTAACGCTGAGCACCGCCCTGTGTGACCCTCCCCCACCCCCGCCAACAGTCTACAGCGCCCCAGCGTCCAGAGCGGAGAACAAACTCCACAGAAGAATGGCTGGAAAGCGCCACTGCACTCTTCGGTCACTCAGCCACAGGGCGGGGGTCCCGGGAGCGCCAGAGACTCATGCTCTCCGGGGGGCCCACCCCGGCCCCGCTCCCGTCATTGTTTTTGGGATGTTCGAAGAGCCGTCAGGTCTGCAGAGCTTAACTGACTGGCTGCTGAGAGGGCGGAGACACAATTCCACCGTGCTACCATGACGGGGCGGTTCGGAACAGCCATGCATCTAGAACCTTCCGCCATCGGGGCCGGGAGAGCCCCTGAAGGCAAACTGCCAGTTCACAGGGCAGGGTACGAAAAATTGTGAAAATGATCATCAAGCTACTCCTAAGAGGCGCCACAGGGGGGCAGAGAAATGGTACCGTGGGCAGGCGGCTTGCCTTGCGCAGAGACCTGGGCTCAATCCCCGGCACCCCCGTGGTCCCCGCGCTCCCCCCGGGTGCCTGCTGAGCACAGAGCCAGGACTAAGTGCAGAGCACCGCCAGGTGTGGTCTCAAAACAAACAACAACAAACCAATAAAGGCAGTAGTCACCTTTTATGCTTCTGGACACTGCAGATGCCCGGTTTGCTAACACCGGTGTTATCACTTCATCGCCACCTCGTCGCGTGATTAGGGGCGGGCCTGGCTGCTGGCCACCTGGCGTCCTCCGCTCCGTGAGCACGTGATTCTCGGTCATCGTTCCCCGGGCGTGTGCTGACAGCCCTCAGCCCCCCACGGGCCCCCGTTCTCGGGGCCCAGGAAGTCTCCTCTCGGACCTGTGCCGTCTGTCCATGTTCGTGGCCTCGGAGACTTTGTCAGTTTGTGGTGCCAGGAGTCGAACCCAGAGCCTGTGTGAGGCACACGCTCTGTCCGTCATGGAGCCACCTCCCTGGCCTGAGCCGCAGTTTGGTTTGGGTTTGCGGCCACACCCCGCAGTGCTCAGGGTGGACTCCTGGCTCAGTGCTCGGGGATCCCTCCTGGCAGGCTTGGAGGACCCTACGGAATGCCGCGGACTGAACCCGGGTCCGCCGCGTGCCAGGCCCACACCCTCCTGCGGTGCCAGGACCCCCCGGCCGAGTTCAGCGCTTCCTGCCCCGGGGAGGAGACTGTCGCCGCCGCGTCTCGCTTTCTGCACAGTTCTGGCTCGGGAGCCTTCTCGCCTCCGTGCTGCGTCGGGTCCTGGGCGCGTCGGGATCTCGGGGCTGCTGGGTGTCCAGCTCGGGCCTCAGGCTCTCGAGCTGCGCGGCCACCCGGGGGGCAGCGTCCTCGATGGCCTGCTGGACGCTGCGCAGGTCCCACTGGCCGCGCAGGAGGGCCTGGGCCAGCGTGAAGCAGCCGTCCCGCGTGCGCCTCACCTGTGAGCACACGGCGCTGCTCCTCAGCTCCAGGCCCAGCTCGTGCACCAGGCGCCGCAGCTCCCTCTGCGTCTCGTGCATGCACTGCACCTCTGCGGGGACACGCTCGGGTTTGCTCAGCGGGAAAGGGGGGCCCGGAGGGGTGACCCCGGGGGAGGCGGGCTGAGACACGGTGCCCCCCCCTCCAGGAAAGCCGGGCTCAGTGCAACAGGGGAGGCGCCGCCCGTGGGGTAGACAGAGAAGGACAGAGAAGCGGGGGGGACAGGAAAGACAGAGAGGGGCTGGAGCGACAGCACAGCGGGGAGGGCGTTTGCCTTGCACGCGGCCGACCCGGGTTCGATCCCCAGCATCCCATAGGGTCCCCTGAGCACCGCCAGGAGTAATTCCTGAGTGCAGAGGCAGGAGTGACCCCTGAGCATCGCCGGGTGTGACCCAAAAAGAAAAAAACAAAAGAAAAGCCACAGAGCAGGAAGCCAGTGCCACGCGAGTGTGTGGGGAGCCGGTGTTTCTTGTTTGCTGTGAGGGCGGGGACACGCCTGGGCGACAGGCCTGGGCGACATGAGGGGCACTCAGGGTCGAATCCTGGAACAGGGCCTTTGTACATCCCTGTTTCCCCGCCCCCCCCCCCCCCGGAGGTGGGATTGGGGCCACACCCGGCCGTGCTCGGGGGCTGGAGCTGGGGCTGGGGTTGAACAAGCACCGGCCACAGGAATGGGAGCGGGGTCAGGGGCCCAACGCATGGAGCACTGGGCAGCAGGAAGGTCGGGCGGGATGTCTGCTGAGCTCTGGCTTCTCTGGAGGGGGCCTGAGAGCGGGGCTGACCAAGACCCGCGTCTGCCGGGGCAGCCCACCTCCCCCCCACCCCCCGACTTCCCAAAGCCCGGAGTCCCATCATGCTGCCCCAGGCCCCGGGGCCAAGTACCTAAGAGGAACTCGGGGGGCGCAAAGTGGAGGCAGCGGATGCCGGTCACCAGCATCGGGGACGGGGTAAGGGGCCGGAGGAGGCCCCGCACGGCCATCTCGTAGGCCTCCTGCGTCTGCAGGTCCACGTTGGAGTACCTGGGCGCGAGGAGGGGGCGGGGGTGGCGCTGCAGCCCGGCCGGAAGCTCCCAGGGCCTCGCACCCACCACCGCCCCCCAGCCTTCTCCTTGGGCCTCCAGCCCCCGCTGCGGGCTCTGGCCCACGTCCCCGACACCCCCCACCCCCGCACCTGCCCTCCTGCTTCATCTCCTCCCCCAGATAGCCCAGGACTCAGGGGCTGGCACTGGCCAGGCACCCAGGAGCACTGTGGGCACCCGCAGGAGACCCACTTACCTCACCAGGGCCTTCTGGTGGGAGCCTTGGACCATGGCCAGGATCCGGTCCAGCTTCTCTCTGGTCACGTGGTCTGGGGCGGGGGAAGGTCAAGGTGAGGGGGAGCTGGTCAGCACACATGCTGAGAATGGGGCGAGCCCCGTGCCCCCCGCCCCCGACCAGCCCTGGAGCTGGGCAAGGCTGCCGGGCACCCTGTCCTAGCCCCCCTGCCCGGGACCGAGAGCCCCCCTAAGTCTTTTTGGCTTTGGGGCCACATCTGGTGACGCTCAGGCGTTACTCCTGACTCTGCTCTCAGGGGTCACTCTGGTGGGGCTCGGGGGACCCTTCGGGGTGTCAGGGATCGAGACTGGGTCAGCCGTGAGCAAGGCAAACGCTTTCCCGGCTGTGCAATCGCTCAGTCGAGCCCTGGATCCGACAGATGATGCGGATACTCAGCTCATAAACGCCCAGGAACTCAGGGCTTGGTTCTCCTGCCGTAGCCCCCCACCCCGCTCTGCTCAGAGGCTGCTCCTGGCTCCCTCAGGGCGCGGAGGGGCCTGAGGCACGGGAGACCAGGCTGGGGCATCCCCCAGCCGCTTCCCCGGCTCTTTGCTCCATCAACTAACTGGCTGTGTGCTCGGGGCCCCTCTGACGTGCTGGGGGCCTCACGGCTGCCAGGGAAGGTGCTGGGGTGGCCACAGGCGAAGGAGGCGGCTTTACTTTCTCCCCAGTCCCCAAGGCCAACGTTTCTGAGGGCACCTGGAGGGGATTCTGGACTCCAAGGCAAGACTGCGTGGCGGGGCGGGAGTGAGACTACAGCTCAAGGTGCTTGCCTTGAGCATGCCTGGCTCGGGTTCGATCCCTGACACCATCAATGGTCCCTTCAGGTCCCTCCCTGAGCCCCGATCACTGCCGGGTGTACTCCCCTCCCCTCCAGAAGAGACGACTAGGAAACACGGCTCGGGGCGAAAGGGGACTGGCCCCGGGGCCCCGGGCCCCAGCCGGGAACGTCTGTGTTGTTGCTTCTGTGCCACCCCCGGGGTGCTCAGAGACTACAGGCCCGAACCCGGGATCCTATAAGCAAAGCAGTGACCCAGCCCTGTGCTGCCTCCTCGGCCCCACACCCCTCGTTTCCTGCGAAAGATACAGAGGGACGTGTCTGTCCTGCCCGGGGACAGCTCCACAGTCTGTCAAATAGAACACAACTCCGCGTCCATCCACCCACCCGTGCAGCCACCTACCCCCCCAGCTCACCCGCCCAGCGTCCACCCCACGCCCCATCCCTCAGCCACCGTCCATGCCACGTCCCCCACCTGCCATCCACTGATAATCCACCCACCTGGCCGCCCCCCGCCCACCATCCACCCATCCACATCCCTCCATCCGTCACCTGTTCATCCGTCTGTCTTCCCCCGGTCCATCTGTCCGTCTACTCTCCACCCGTCCCCACCCCCTTCCTCCCCCCCATCTGCCCATCCACACCTGCTCCCCCTCCGCCTGCCTCCCATTCACGCCTCTCTGCCCACCCCTCCACTCCACTCACATGGATTCCTGCACCCCGTCACGCCCCCCGCCTGCGCTCTGGGCGCCCCCGGGGTCAAGTCGGGCCGCCCCTGCTACCCGGGGAGCACCAGTGACGCCCCAGGAGTCACCAGCTGGTCACTCCCGAGAGTGCGCCCAGGTCGTGGGTGCGGCCAGAGGAGCTGCCGTGGGGGCAGCCGAGATACGGGGCCCAGCGGACCCCTGGGCCGGCCCGAGCCTGGCGTGCAGGCGAGTGGGTGAGGGGAGCCCGGGCAGCTGCGGCCCCCGTAGGGAGGAGGCGACCCCGGCCGACTGCGCTCACCGGCCAGTGCTCACCGTACGTCGTGCGCTCCAGCAGCCGCCCGTCCTCACTGAAGTCGTCGGTGGCCTTGCCCAGGACACCGCGCACGGTGTAGTCCTGCGGGGGAGGGCACGGCCAAGCTGGGGCACAGGAGGGGGCGGGCCGGGGGCTGGGCAGCGGGGTCCTCCCGTGGGGAGCTCGGCCTGGCCCCCGGGGGAAGGACACGGCTGCCCGCAGCCTTGCAAGGCCCGAGCCACAGCGCCCACCGCTCCTGTCTGGCTTCTCGTGCTTCATCTGGCTTGGGGCCTCCCCAGCGGCCCGCCATGGAGTGCTCAGGGCCGAGGCGGGCCCCGCGCCAGCCCTCGGAGCCACCCCCTCCCCCCGTCCCATCTTAGAGGGGGGTGGGAGGTGGGGGCGGCGCCCAGCAGGGGCAGGCGGACACAGTCCGAGTCACGCAGGAGCGTCTGGCTGCAGAACCCGAGCTCAGAGCCACAGACACGGGCTTCCGGGGGCCCGACCCTGGACCGGGAACCCCTGCTCGGCAAGGGGAGAGATCATGCCCCAGCTGGGGCACAGCCTGATGCCAGCGGCACGTTGCCCGGTCAAGCCTGAGGGCGAGGCGGGGCGCCCCCGTGACAGAGGCCCAGTCCCCAGCCCACAACGACAAAACCTGCCAAGGCCGAATGACGTGGGAGGGGACTGTGTGCAGCGAGGGCGTGGGGCCCCTGGGGGCCATGTGGCAGAGGGACAGTCCCAGGGACGTGGCCCGGGGAAGGGGCTGGGGAGGAGCAGGGAGCCCCCGCCCTACCCTGGTGACGTGAGCATCGTACAGGTCCGTGAGGAGCCCGCATCCTCGTCCCACGCCGAGCACTGCAAGGGGCAGAGCTCAGGTCACACAGGCTCGAGCACTGGAGAAGGGGGAGCTCCTCTACGGGGGCCCCAGCCCGCAGCCGCTTGCACAGACGGCCCTCTCGAGCCCCGGCAGCGCCTGGCCCCCGGCTGTCCTGCAGAGGGAGGGCCAACGGGGCCAGCACGGGGCCAGTTCCCGGGGCCGGCAGCACAGCGCAGCCCTGCCGCGGGTCCAGAGCAAACCAAACAACCCACGTGGAAACCAAAGAAAGGCCCAGGGAGGGAGCACAGCCCTGCCCGAGCACCCGTCACGCTGGAAGAAGGAGCTCAAGGTCATGTGTGCCCGAGGGGCCGGCACCATCGCCCGCGGACGAGGGGACCTGGTCACCGCCGGAGCTGGGGACAGGATGACTCAGATCCAGGCCGTCGGGACCCCCGGGTGACACCCAGATCCCCGGTGCGTGGCACGGGGTGAGCCCACTGTGACCGAACACAGCCCGGTGCCCCAGAGCCTCACGTCCTGCACCGTGGGGTCAAGGCTGTGGGCCCGGAGGGGCAGCAAAGACGTGGCACAAGGGCCAAGCACAGAGCACTGAGGGCGAGGGGTGAGCACAAAGGGCTGAGAGGGACAGGTAAGGAGCAACGGGCCGGGTGCAAAAGGTCAGGCGCGAAGGGTCGGGTGCGGGCTTTGCATGTGGGATACCCACACACCATCCTTGACACAGTTTGGACCCCCCACCCCCGGCAGAGCTAAGGGTCACCCCCAGCTCTACCAGGTGTGGCCCCAGATGGAAACCAGCAACGGGCCGTGAAGGTGAACGCAGGCGCCAGAGGCTTCCCAGCACACCGGCCAGTCACCTCCCACTGACCAGACCAGGGGCAGGGACACCGGAGGGACGTCCAGTTGGCTCGTGCTGGTCCCGACTGCCCCCCACTGCACCCCAGGTGACCCCACACCTACCGAGCACCCCCGAAGCCTGGGGGTCCAGCCGGTGGCCCACGCCGATCTTCAGGCTGGTGAAGGCTGGTCCACAGACTGTGGAGAGAGAGTTTCCACCCTGAACCCCACCGGGGCGGCTCTGGGCTGGGGGTAATGCACAGTCTCGGGGCTCCCCACCAAGGAACAGGACACCCAGACTGCAGCGGTAGTGGGAGGCGGGGGGGCGTGTACCGCCAAGGGACTACCACCCCCACCCCCACCCCCGCTGACTGATGCCCCGACACCACCCAGAAGTGTTTCCAGAGACGAGATCTACTGTGGAAACGGGGTCCCCTGCCACCGGCTCAGCACCCTGGCTGGAAATGGACGGCCGTCAGGAATAATGGAGGCAAAGGAAGCCCCAAGACTAAAAGCCCTGGAGTCGGAACAGTGGTGCACCGGGCAGGTGCTTGCCTTGCAGCGTCTGACCCGGGTTCAATTCCTGGCACCGGATATGATCTCCCGAGGCCAACAGGAGTGATCCCCAAGCCCAGAACCAGGAATAAGCCTTTGGGGTGTGGCCTCCCCCCCAAACAAAACCAAACCAACAAACACAGAAAAAGACTAAATCCCTTGTCTGTGTCCCCCCAGCAATGCCCTCAGTCCTCGAGGACACAGGTAGGGGGAAAATGCTTTCAAGCCAGCACCCAGGGCGGGAGTGAGACGGGGGTTAAGGTGCTTGTCTGGCGCACCCAGACCCTGGTTTCGATCCCCAGCACCACAGGAAGCCGAGTTCTGTGGGTGTGGCCCTGGAGGTTACCAGCACCGCCGGGGTGGGGGGGGGCCTAGTCATAGGGCCCTGCGGAACTGCATCCTTGGACGCGTGCACTGAACCCCGCGTAGGTTGACTGACAACTGCACAAAGTGTCTCTGGGCCTCAGGAGCACCCCTGGGAGGCAAAACCAAAAACAAACAAAAAAACAGCTTCTCGAGCAGCTTGGGGCGCTCCCTATGGGGGCGGCCACACCCCAACTCACGTGCCATCTCCGCTCCGCTGTCTCTCCAGCCGCCTGGGCCCTGCCGCAGGGCACAGCTTTCCCTCCTTTGGGGAACTATCCTCCTTCTCCCTCCACAGTTCCTACATTTTAAACTAGTTCACTGTGTCATCTCTGGAAACTGGCTTTTACAGGAAGAGGCCAAGCTGACGCGCTCAGGGATTACTCCTGGCTCTGTGCTCAGGGATCCCTCCTGGCAGGGTTCAGGGGACCCTACGCAGTGCCAGGGATCAAACTGGAGAAGGCCACGTGCAAGGCATTACCCCTGTGCAATCTCTCCAGACCCTAATTTTCCTCCTTTTTAAAAAAGAAGCCTAGGGTTGGAGTGATAGCACAGCGGGTAGGGCGTTTGCCTTGCACTCGGCCAACCCGGGTTCAATTCCCAGCATCCCATATCCCTGAGCACCGCCAGGAGTAATTCCTGAGTGCAGAGCCAGGAGTAACCCCTGTGCATTGCCGGGTGTGACCCAAAAAGCAAAAAAAAAAAAAAAAAAAAAAAGAAGAAGCCTAGGCGAGTTTTGCTGCCACGGCTATTCTGGTCTGAGAAAATGAATGTTCTCAGACCCTCATTTATTCCCTTAGTCTGTTTATATGCAGAACTGCAACTACCTATTTTTGTTTTCTCAATGTGTGGTTAAAAACATCAGAACCTGGTGTTTTCCACCTGAGATCTTTTTTTAGGGGGGATTAATTTTGGGGTCACACAATGCTCAGGGATCAATCCTGGCAGTGCTCCGGGGACCAGATGCGTGCCAGGGATGGACCCCGAGTCAGCAGATGCAAGGCCTCAGCTCTCAGACCCCAAGAAGAAATGCTTGACCTTCTTTTCAGTATATTTGTGAATGGAAAAGTGGGTGTCCTAGAATTATTTATAATTACTGAAGCTGATTTTGCTGGTTTTGTTTGTTTGTTTTACTTTTTGGGTCACACCCGGCAATGCTCAGGGGTTACTCCAGGTCGGTCAGCCGCATACAAGGCAAACGCCCTACCCGCTGTGCTATTGCTCCAGCCCCCTGCTGTTGTTGTTTTGGGGCCACATCTTGTGGTGCTCAGGGATCACTTCTGGAAGTGCTCAGGGGACCATACAGAACCCACTTGGCTGCATGCAAGACAAATACCCCCCCCTACTGCTGTGCTAGTCCCAAACTTTTCTTTTGGGGGTTTGTTCTAGGGGCCAGACCTAGCGGTGCTCAGGACTTCCTGCCTGCCTACCCACCTAAAAGAGCCTTACCCAGCGGGTGGTTGGCGAGAGAGGGCACACTGGTGGCCGTGAGGGTCAGCTCCTTCTCTTCGCTGCCCTCCACGGGACCCAGCAGGAAACGGACACGCTGTTGGGGGGCGGGCCGGGGTGCCCCTGCGTTGAGACCTGAGCACAGACAAGGAGAGGAGAATCTGGTCAATTCTGGCAGAGCGCCAGGCAGGGCGGGACGCGGGGGCGTGTACAAAGGCTGGAGCCAGAAGCAAGCCTGCTGCGAAGGAAACAGTGAAAGCAGGCAGGGAACACGCGGGCAGGCCCGGGAAGGGCTCGGCAAGAAAGCGCAGGACTTGCATGCAAGAGCCCTGGGTTTCATTCCCGACACAGACGGAAAAAAAGGGAAAAAGCAGGAAAGGAAGGATCAAAGGCGGAAGGCAGGAGGGACCTGGATTCAAATCCCGCCTCTACCACCTATTAGCCACTTAGGACAGCTGAACTTTCGGGAAAGCGTGTTGAAAAGGCTGCCGAGGGCAGGAGAGGATCATGCACGTCCCAGGCCACCCAGTCACGTGGCTCACTTGGCAGGACCCTTTCAGAGGTTCGCGGCGCTCACCCTTCAGAAGCTGCAGCTCCACGGTATCCCGCAGGTGCTCCCACTTCAACCCAGGGGGTTTGTAGGCCGCGAAGAGCCCGTGCAGCCTGGCCAGGCTGGCGGACCCCATGCCTGAAGCCCACGACGCGGGGCGAGTGACAACAAACGGACCTGAACGGAAGTGCCGTACGGCCCCGCCCCCCCACGGCAGCCAGAATGTGGGCGCCGCCATGCCCGGCGCCGGAAGTGGGTCTCTCTTTTAGCGTCCCGGGTGGGAAACCCGCCGTGGGGAAGGAAGTAGGGTCCGGCGCTGAACCCTCCAAGCAAGCTCTGTTACGTCTAATTTGGAGACCGATTTTATTTTTTTCCTGTGAAATGCAGATAATTTTACCTCGGTGGAAGGAGGTGACAGTCAGATCATTTGGATTTCCTTTTCGTCTTTCGAGATAGAGACCTTTCGTGTTTGCCGAGGCGTTGCTCGGCGGGAGCCGGGTTTTTTGACCCTTCCGGCGCTCCGGCGCGGGGGGGGGGGACACGGGCCTCGCCCCGCCCACGCGCCCCGCGCGCACGTCGCGACCTCCCGGTGCCCGCGCCCATGGCGAGCCTGCTGCCCCGCGCCCTGCGCCCCTGGCGCGCGCTCCGGGGGCCCGGCGGGTGGGCTGCAGGCGAGTGGCGGGGCGGGCCGGCGGCTCGGGGTACCCCGCAGCCGGGCGCCGCTGACCGCGGCCTTTGCTCTCGCCCGCAGAGGTGCCCTCCCGCGCCGCGAGCCTCGGCGCCGCCCCGCTCTACCCCGCGCATATCCCCACGTCCCCGCTGCAGAAGGCGCTGCTGGCCGCGGGCGCCGCGGGCATGGCGCTCTACGACCCCTACCGGCACGGTAAGGCCGCCGCGACCCCCGGGCACCCGGGGGCGGGCTGGCCGGGCACCCCGAGCCGCGCGGCACTGCACCACCCAGCAGACCTCGGCCGGGTTCCCGGCGCACGGGGTCTGAAGGTGCCCGGCTGGCGAGGAGCACGAGGAAGGGGCGTGTCGTCGCGTTGCCCTCCTTTGGAAGCCGTGTCCAGCCGGGGCCGAAGCTGTCCTAGGAGTTGGACGCGGTGCCCCCAGGGCCCGCGACCGCGCTGTGCTGCCCCGTCGCCGGCAGCTTTCGCGCACTACGTTTTAGTTGCGTGTAGCGGCGGGACCTCCTGACATTCTGCAGAGCCGTTCTCGGCCCTGCCGGGTTTATTAGCTAATTATTTGCCTTCTGGGTTACACCCGGTGACACTCGGGTTATTCCTGGCTCTGCGCGCAGGAATTACCCCTGGCAGTGCTTGGGGGACCCGATGGGATGTGGGGGATCAAACCGGGTCCACTGCGGCAAGGCAAACGCCCTCCCCGCTGTCCTGCCGCCCCGGCCGCAGTCTGTGCCAGGTTTAAGCACGCCGAGTGTTTGCTCCTAATAAAAAGTGTCCTGCTCACCGCCCACAGAGCCCTTACTCCCGCGACTCCGCTACACTCTTTCTTTTTTGGGGGGGGCTTGGGGAGGAGGTGGGTGGAGTTAGAGGGGAGTTGAGGTCGTACCTGCCAGTAAGCTCAGAGCTTACTCCCAGCTCTGTGCTCAGGGATCAATCCCTGGTGATGCTGGGGATCAACCCCGGTCGTGACCCCTGTACGGAGCCCCCGGGCGATGCCCCTGACTTCCTCAGCTAACCCGGAGAACGGCCTTCACTGCACTACACGAAGTAGGGCACGGAGTCTGGGAAAGGTGAAGGCCTTTGCACAACGTTACCTGGAGAGCGATTACAGCCGAACCCCGATACCGCACGGTCATGCCATCACCCCATCTGTCACAACTCTCCATAGGGACGATGGGCGTGAAAGTGATCTCACCCCGAAGAGCCATTCCCAGCCCCCTCCCCAAGTGACTGAATGACCTTAGTGAGAGTCCCTGATCTCCTGCGGTCACCCAGACTCCCAGGGGCCCAGGGGGGTGGGCAGCTGAGCGGATTGCACCCTCCCCCCCCGGCCCAGTTCTTCCCCCGGCTTTGCCTTTCAGACATGGTCGCGGTGCTGGGAGAAACCACGGGACTGCGGGCCCTGAAGGTGCTCCGGGAGCAGATGAGGGGGCACCCGGAGGGCGCCCAGATCCTGCAGTAGGTGCTTGGCGTGCCGGGGAGGGGGACACAGTACTCTGGGGGGACCCGTGGCAGCTCAGTGGGCATCGTTCATGGCGCTGGCTGTGGTGGTGGTGCCTGGGCTCTGGCCTTCACCGAGCTCTTGTGCGGTGACTCCGCCCTGGTCCCCGCCGGTGCCTTGGCTGTGCCCTGCAGGCCTGGCCTGGCCTCTGGTTTGCCTCCTGATGGCTCGGGGGCCCCCGAGGCTGCCCCAGCAGCTGGCCCTGCTCGGCCTGGGGGGCTGGACAGGGCCACTCACTGCAGGGGTCAGGGGCCCGGGGGTGGGGGCGCTATACAGTGCGGGGGATGGAGCCCGGGTCCTTGTGCCAGCAGGCAGGGCTGCTGTGTCCCCAGCCCGTGGCTGGTGTCCTCCCTGCCCTCCCCTGGTGACTTGGGTTCCGTCCCGTCATCTCTAGGTGGGCCTCACCCCTGCCTTTGCTGCACCCCGCCCCGGCACTAACTTTCCCCTTCCGCCTCGCAGGGAGCGTCCCCGGATCTCGCTGTCCACCCTGGACCTGGCGAGACTCTGCAGCCTCCCAGAAGGCTCCCTGGGCCGCGAGTACCTACGCTTCCTGGATGAGAATGTGAGTTTCCCCGGCGGAGAGGGGAGCCCCGGGAGCTGTCAGAGACGCAGTCCCGGCCGTCCACCGGGCGGTGGTGCCCACCCGTCTGGTGCCACGCTTTGTGGCTTTCCTTGGGGCTGGCAGAGGTGCCGGGAACCTGGCTGCACACGGCCCGTTGGCAGCGTTCGTCAGGCTCTTACCGCTCGCGGCCGCCGGCTCCGGTGTCACCCGCCGAGTCCTCCCCGAGCCTGGGCCCGTCTGCCTCCGCCTTCCCCCTTCCAAGAGACGCGCAGGGCAGTGTGCCAGCTCGCGGGGTTTGCACAGTCAGGACCGCTGGAGCCAACGCGGGGTACGCCCGTCAGGGCCGCAGCACTGTGTCCCGGCCCCAGACACGGACAGGGACACGGGGCAGGGACACAGGGTAGGGACATGGGGTAGGGACACGGGGCAGGGACACGGGGCAGGGACACGGGGCCCCGATCACACAGAGGCGCTGAGCTCATTTGTTGATCGTCTGCCCTGTGTCCCCACTGTCCCCACCCCAGGGAGATAACGGGGAGAGAGTCGGGTGATGGAAGAGGCCTTACACTCGAGAGGCCCTGAGTGCGATCCCTGGCACCACGTAACCCTGAGCACTGCCTGAGCACTGCGGGAGTAGCCTTCTTACAAGGAAAAAAAATCGGGCTGGAGAGATAGCACAGTGGGGAGGGCATTTGCCTTGCACACAGCCGCCCTTGGTTTGATCCTGGGCATCCCTAGTGGTCCCCTGAGCA
Source organism: Sorex araneus (assembly GCF_027595985.1). NCBI lineage: Eukaryota > Metazoa > Chordata > Mammalia > Eulipotyphla > Soricidae > Sorex > Sorex araneus. Next base: position 4,621,222 of record NC_073302.1, on the reverse strand, counting down.
CTGTCAGGAGTAACCCCCGAGCATCGCTGAGTGTGGCCCCCTAACAAACAGACAGACCGAGATTTCAGGGCCGGAGCAGTAGCCCAGTGGGTAAGGTGCTTGACTTGCACGCGGCTGGCTCGGTTCGATCCTGGTTCGACCCCCCCGGCATCCCATCTGGTTCCCTGAGTCCCACCAGGGATGATTCCTGAGCCAGGCCTGACTCCACCCCATCACCCCATCCCTCCCAAAGTTCCAGCGCCAGGGAGGTCACTCCGGGGTTCCGGCACAGGTTTGATCAGTCCCCCCAGCACCGCTGCCCCCCGGCACCAGCAGTCTGCCCCGGCAGCCCCGGCAAGGACTCGAGAGCACAAAGCCGAGCCCGGGAAGGGAGGGAGAGGCGGCACACGTGGGCATGCTCAGGGCTCCAGGTTGGCGCCCGCCCTGTGACGTCCTCCGTACCGCTGGGGATGTCCCAGAACCAACAAACAACAGTTCTGGCAGAATATGTGTCACGTGTGCTTGGACTCCCCAGACAGAACCAACTTCGGGCGTTGCAGAGACCCCAAGGCCCGCCCTGGCCCAGCGTCCACTCTAGAAGGACCCTAGACCGGTGGGCCCTTCTCTTAGGGAACCCAGGGATACCCCTCTGAGGACACCTGGAGGACGAGCAGTGGCCCCAGGAGTGGAGGGGAGGCAGGGGAGCAGGGCGGGAGGGAGAGTACAAGGTTACTGCAAGCCCAGCACTGCAGAGTCCCCGAGCACAGAGCCGGGAGTAGCCCTGAGCACCCCCGGGTGGGGACCAGCACTTTCCCCCAACCCACCTCAAAAAGAAAAGGGAAAGTCGGGCCCAGACGGGGGCTCCGGGCAGAGCACCTGCCTCACCTGGGAGGCCAGGGCCGTCCCTGCCAGGTGCCAGTGCCCCGGTGCCCCGGAGACGGAAGTCGGAGCGGGGACAGGGCTGCTGGCGGCTGGGGGGCGGCTGGGGGCAGCCAGGCCCGGCCCTGCAGCTGCAGAGGGGACTTGTCTCTGGTAATAGGAGCGAGAGGAAGCGCGGCGGCTTGGGGCAGGGCAGTAACCCGATCTCATTCTGATTTATATATATATATGTATGTATTATATATATGAATATATATGTATATACACATATATATGTATTTCTTTTCTTTTTAAAATTCTTTTAATCCCCCCTTTTTTTTTCTAGATTTGTCCTCTAGGGCCCCTTGAAAGCCAGCCCTGTGCTCGGGACGGCCCTAAACAGGGGGCATTGCTGTGGGCGCCACTGTAACCCGATCTCACTCCTCAGAGGCCTGTGGGCTGCACTCAGCTGCCCGCCTAGTCCTCGCCCAGGACGGGGCCAGTCCAGGCTGTGCTGCCGTGGGGCTGACCCCACTAGAGGAGGGCCACACAGCAGGGAGGGCGTTTGCCTTGCATGCGGCCGACCCGGGTTCAATTCCCAGCATCCCATAGGGTCCCCTGAGCACCGCCAGGAGTGATTCCTGAGTGCAGAGCCAGGAGTGACCCCTGTGCATCACCGGGTATGACCCAAAGAGGAAAAAAAAAAAAAGGAGGGCCACAGTGGGTAGAGGGGACTGCGGGCTGGCACGGGGGGTTGACCTGGGGCCAGCCGGTTCTTAGCAGTGGGTGTGTGTATATGTGCAGTGTGTGTGTATGTGTATGTGTGTGGTGTGTATGTGCAGTATGTGTATGTGTGCAGTGTGGCTATGTATGTGCAGTGTGTGTGTGTGTGTGTGTGTGTGTGTGTGTTGGTGCTGGCGGCCCCCCGTCACTGTCAACACTCCGGCTGTCTCCCAGACCTTACAGGAGACCCCAGTGGGGCGTGACAGTCCCTGCTCGAGAAGGTCCTCGTCCCTGAGGCCTGACCTGTCCCCGCGCCCCTGATTCACCCTCGAGGCTGCGCCGCCCCCGTGCCACCCGGCGGGCACTGCCCCCTGCTGAGGCCGTGGCTGGAGGCGGCCCACAGCCCGGGAGGTTGCCACACGCGGCCCGGGAATGCAGAGGAGCACCTGAGCCTCCGGGAATGTGGGCCAAGGTTCCCGGGGCGGCCGCCCTCCCTGAGGCTGACCCGGGGAGGGACGAGTGTCATCCTGTGACAGCAAGATGATGACCTGGACTCGAGTTCCGGCCCTCCCTGGGCCTGACCTCCTGAGCCTCTCCTTATCTGATGGCCGGGCCGGCGCCACCTGGTCCCCATGGTAGGCGTGGCGGACAGTACCGAGCTCCCAGTACTGCCTGCCCCGTCCCCTTAGCCCGCGTCTAGGCGGGTCTTCCTCCACGAACCCTGCGGCCTCCTCCTCGGGCTGACGGTCTGCGCAGAGGGCACGCGAGGCCGGCACACAGTGGGGCTTCAGAAACGCCCCTCCTGCCGGTTCCCACGGGCTGGGGTCTGCCACCAGCTCGGGGCGGCCCCTGCAGCCCCGTCGGCTCTGTGTCCCCAGCTTTGGGACTGCACGGTCCTGCTCGCGGCAGGCAGGCAAGGGTGAACGGTTGGCATTGCAGCCTGGCATCAGGAACACCCCAGGGCCCGCTTTGGGCCCCCGGAACCAGAACCCCGGGTTTACCCTGGCCTCTGGGAAGCCACAGTGAACGCAGTTACCTCGGCACCCCAGGCCCACTGTGGGCCCCTCACGCCACACAGAGAGGAGAGGAGAACTCGATATGTGTGTGTGTGTGTGTGTGCGCGTGCGCGCGTGTATGCGTGCATGGGCATGTGTGTGTGTGCATGTGTCGTGTGTCGGTGGTTTCAGTCATACCCAGCAATACTCGGATCATTTCTGAGATACAGGGTGCAGTGTGGCCGCCCGACATCTGATCGCCTAGTTCTCCCTCTTGGAGAACCTGGCAAGCTACCAAGAGTTTGCTGCCCTCACGGGGAAGAGCCTGGCAGGCTCCCCAGGGGGTATTCGTGTGCCAAATACAGTAACAATGATGGGTCTCGTTCCTCTGACTCTGAAGAGCCTCTAATGCAGCACCATTGGGAAGGACGAGTAAAGTGAGGCTGCTAATATCTCAGGGCTAGGACGAATGGAGACATTACTGGGCCCGCTCGAGCAAATCGATGATCAAAGGGATGACAGTGATACAGTGACAGGGTGCTAAGGACTGAGTCCTGGTCAGCTGCAGGCTAATGTCTTCACCTGTACTCTTTCCAGCCCCACTGGTTTTCTTTTTGGTTCATTTGTTTGTTCTGTTTTGGGGCCACACCTAGTGATGCTCAGGGCTACTTCTGCCTCTGCAGTCAGGAATCACTCCTGGCAGTGCTGGAGGGCTGTCTGGTTGTGTATGGGTGTGTGTGTGTGTGTGTGTGTGTGTGTGTGTGTGTGTGTGTGTATGTGTGTGTGTGTGTGTGTGTGTGTGTGTGTGTGTGTGTGTGTGTGTGTGTGTGTGTTGGGGTGTGCAAATGAACCTGGGTGGGCTGCATGCAAGGCAAGCACCTTCCCTGCTGTAAGGCCTCTCAGGCCCCTCTGTCCTTTTTGTTGATGCTTTGGTTCTTTTCTTTTGCCACCCCTGGAGGCTCTCAAGGCTTACTCCTAGCTCTGTGCTCAGGAATCACTCCTGGCAGGCTCAGGGGACTATATGGGGTGCCGGGAATCGAACCCTGGTGGGCTGCGTGCAAGGCAAATGCCCTCTCGCTGTGCTTGGTTAACCTTAGCTGGGGCTCAGGTCCCAGCCTGTCTTCCACGTGGGCACTGTCACGTTTCAAGACTCAGACTATGCCTGGCCTCACACATCACTGGTCAGCGGCTGGACATTGCCAGTCGTGCCCTGACCGTCAGCCTCCAGGCGTGCCGATGGCAGGGGGAGTCGGGAGCAGACCTGCTCAGTGCGGGCCGGGGCAGACCAGCCTCCCTGTACGGGGACGCTCACGCCAGGGTGTCACGGGGGACAGGTGTTGTCCGGCGACAGAGAGCGGGAGCCGGCTGTGGGGGGCCCTGCTCGGCCTCAGTGGACCTGGAGGGGGGTATATTTTGCCTTCTTATTTGGGGGCTTCACCTGCAGTGCTCAGGGGCCATTCCCAGCTCTGTGCTGGGGGGACCTTCTGCATTGGAGGCAGGGATGGAACCCAGGGGTGCACGTGCAAGGCAAGGCCCGGCCCCCTGCTGTCCTGCCTCCCCGGCCCTTTCACACCCCACGAAGCTGACGAGACTCAGCCCACTCCATAGGGGGCCCCACTAACTCGAACAGGCTGTATCCACCTCGGGTGTGGGTGCTGGCAGGCCGAGGGGTCCCAGCCCCCCACACTGCTGCCCGAGGGCACCCCCACCCTGTTGAGTCCCCAGAGATTTTGGGGGGGTCGGGAATTGGGGCAGGGGGGCCTGGGCTGCCCATGGAAGAGAGATCGAAGGGGGCTTTGGTGGTCAGGGGGTCTCCCCAGACACCCGCGCGCCCACCCGATTCGTGGATGACGAGGAGCTGGCCTACGTGATCCAGCGGTACCGGGAGGTGCACGACATGCTGCACACGCTGCTGGGGATGCCCACCAACATGCTGGGTGAGTGCCCGCCGCCCGCCTTTCCTTCCCAGCACACCTTGCCCACACGGCCAGGGGCTGGGCGGGGCTGAGCCCGTGGAGGCCGGGGGAGAGTGGGGGGTCCCCGAGGCGCCCGCTCCCCTCTGGCTGCCTCGTGCCCCCCCTCCCCCGCTCACCCCCGCCACCCCCAGGGGAGATCGTCGTGAAGTGGTTCGAGGCCGTGCAGACGGGGCTGCCCATGTGTGTCCTGGGGGCGCTCTTCGGGCCCGTGCACCTCAGCGCCCAGTAAGTGCTCCGTGGGGTAGGGGGGGCAGCCCGGGGCGCAGGGGCCAGCCTGGCCGTGGGTAAAGCCGGGGCCGTGCACGGGGCACTCGGCCGGTGGGGTGTCAGGCAGGGAAGGGGGTGTCTTGCTTGCTTCCTGGGGTTGGGGGGTCCCTCACTTGAGGAGGGGCCGCTCTGACAGTCTAAAGGGGCACCTGGCTGCCAGGAGCCGCGGTTCCGGGGCCGGGGGCCACGCGCCTGTCCCAGCCGTCATCCCTGTGCCCCCGCCCCAGGAACCTTCGAGTGCTAGTCTCCGAGCTGATCCCCTGGGCCGTGGACAGCGGCCGCCGCGCGCCCTGTGTCCTCAACGTGTACTACGAGCGCCGCTGGGAGCAGCCCCTGAGGGCGCTGCGGGAAGAACTGGGCATCGCCGACCCTCCCCGGACCCCCAGCGCCAGGCCCCACCCCTGAGGCCCGCCTGGCCGCCCGTTCTCCCCGTGCTGGGCCCCGAGAGGCCTTTCACTCCGTGGCGGAGCTCCCGGGCTCCAGGAGAACCTCGTGGGACCGGAAGCTGGCAGTCTGGCCGGCACTGAGCGTGCCCGGCCCCCTCCTGGGTGCCGGGGGGTCCTGAGTGCTGAGGGGGCTCCCCACCTTCCACTGGCCTGAGAAGCAACGAGGAGCTGTCGAGTGTCCCCCTGGGAATAAAGGCTCCTGTCTGCACATCTCTCTGCACATCTGTCTTCCGTTCCTGCCTGGGCAGCCCACCCTCTCCGAGCCCACCTCCTCAGGACGGGGGAGGGAAACTGTAGCCCCCTCGCTCCGTGGGGCTGTGGGGGGCCGTGCCAGGGCTCCTGAGACGCAGCATGGGGTGTGTCCGGGGGTGCTGGTGCCATTTGGCTGTGGCCTGGGCTGCAGGTATATTTGGAGGCGGCCCCTGGCATCTTCCAGGTAAGACGTGGGGGACACACACACTCACCCCTGTGTCCCCTCAAGGCTATTTATTTTATTTTATTTGCTTTTTGGGTCACACCCGGTGATGCTCAGGGGTGACTCCTGGCTCATGCACTCAGGAATTACTCCTGGCGCTGCTCAGGGGACCCTATGGGATGCTGGGAATCGAACCCGGGTTGGCCGCGTGCAAGGCCCCACCCGCTGTGCTATTGCTCCAGCCCCCGTACCGATGTTCAGACCCACGGAGCCTAAACCCGGGGAGAAGTTTAGAGCCGGCAATTCACTGCTGTCGCTCACTCACCCTTTCCGGGGCTTCGGCCACTCGCTCTGCATCCGATCAGAGACCCCGGGCACAGTGAGAACTTGATCCCAGGGGAACTCTGGCCACTGAGTCTGTGAACCACGATGGCCGTCGGGTCATTACTATACGTACTTCCCGCGACTCACTCCGTGTCCACCCTGTGGCTTGGGGCGGCCCCTGAGGTCAGGTCAGAAGTGGAGGCTGGGGCTGCAGCAGGGAGGGAGTTGGCCTTGCTTGTGGCCAACCTGAGTTTGATCCCCGACATCCCACGGGGTTCCTGAGCCCCAAGCAGGAGTGACCCCTGAGTGCAGAGGCAGGAGTCGGCCCGGAGCACTTCTGAGTGTGGCCCAGCAAGACAAGAAAAGGGGAAATGGGGATGTCAGGGCCAGGGACGTGGCCCGAGTGCTCAAGCACGTGCTGTGTTCTGCAGCCCTGGCCCCCACGAGCATCAGTGGGAGTGGGAGAGAGCTCAGGGGCTCAGCGTATAGACACGGCATGCTGGCAGCCCAGGTGTGATCCCTGGTACCACATAGAGCTCCGAGAACTGCCAGGAGCAACCCAGAGCACTGAGTCAGGAGTAGCCCCTGAGCCCTACGGAGGTATAACACAAAACCAACAAATAGACACACGTATAGAGGCCAAAGGAACAGGCGGGTAGGGCCCTTCCTTGCATTCGGCCCACCCAGGTTTGATTCTGAGCCCCTCTCCCGCCTGCCCGGAGTGAGGCCCCCAACCAAAGAGAAGTAAAATACATGTTGACACGGAACTCGCTTTCCTTTCTTGTTTTGTTAGTCTGGGGCCACACCCACCATGCTCTGGGGACCGGGCAGTGCCAGGGATCAAACCTGGGCCTCCTGCGTGCCAAGCGGGCGCGCCGGGCCTTCAAGCCGTTTCCCCAGTTCAAGAAACTTTGAACTTTTTGCTTCGGGGTGACACCCACTGTGCTCAGGGCTTTCTCTGGCTCTGTGTTCAAGGGTTACACCCGACAGGGCTTGGGGATGGGTCCCGGTCGGCCGCACGGAAGGCCAGCGCCGGCCCCACCGTCAGTCTCTCCAGCCCCAGAGATTCTGAACTTTCAGCTGAGCAGCTGGCGGAGGTCTGGTGACGCAAAGGACTGGTCCCCTGAGTGGACGGCCCTCGGGGAAGGAGGAACAGTCACTTATCCCGCTCCCCCGAAGTCCGCATCTGTGTTCCAGCAAAGAGAGACCCAAATCCCCATCAGACTAAAATCTCGTTTTTAATCCGGTTGAATAGCCACATCACCCCCTCCGCCCCTTTAAAGGGCTCTGCTGGACTAAGGGATTAGGTTCTATTCAAGGGCCAGGGTGCCAGCATGTGATTCTGGGGAACCAGGACCGAAGCGGTCCCAGGGCAGGGCGGGCACACGAAGGCACGGACTTACAGGTTAACTGGTTTGCACACAGGCAGCAGTGATCAGAGGTCAAAGGTTGCCCCATCGCTGCCTTTTGTATCACCAGGTGTGTCAGGTAGGTACAAGATAACGCGATGGGTAAGGATTCTACTGCGTGGTAACTTTATGGCGGTCTCAGCCCTCCCGCGCCAGATCAGTGACCCGATAGAGGTGAAAAGACAAACAAACAAACCAACAAACAAAAAAAACCCGCAGCTGTTCGGGCCGGCTGCCGGCAGAATCGGGCTCCAAGCTCCGCATGCCCACACCCAGATGGGCCAGCAGCCCGGCACCCTATCAGGGTCTGCCCCCGGGCGCACCTCTCTGCCCCCGGCCCGGGCGTGGCACGGAGCCGGTGCCAAGCTCGGCCCGGCCTGGGCGCGGTCCGAAATCTGCGCGGCCGGGGCGCGCGCGCGGGGCTGCGCGCGGGGCGGGGCGCGCGGGGCGGGGGTCCCGGCGCCGGGTGTGTGTGTGGGGCGGGGGGGGCTCGGCCGGCGGACTACAAGTCCCGGCGTGCCGCGGGGCGGGCGGCGCCGGGCTCGGGGCTGCGCTGCCGCGGGCTCTGCGGCTCGGCGGCCGCGGGGCAGGCGCGCGAGGCGGTGCCGCGGGCCGGCGCGGCCGGTTTCGGGCGCGGGCGGCGGGGGCGGAGCGCGCGGGCGGCGGCGGGCGGGGCGCGGCGGGCGCGGGGCGGGCGGCCGGGCCATGCAGGGCGCGCGGCGGGCGCGGCGCGGCTGAGAGCGGCTCTGCAGCCGGGCCGATCGCGACGGGCGCCGCGCGGCGGGGCCGACGCCGGTGAGCCGGGCCGGGCGGGCCGGGCCGGGCCGGGGCGGGCGGCCGGGCCGGGACCGGGCCGGGGCCGCGGGGGGCGCGCCCTGCGCTGCTGCGGGCGCGGGCATCCCGCCCGCCTCCCCGCCCGCGATCGCCACCTGTCCGGTCCGGGCGGGGGGGCGCGCGGAGGTCCGCGGGCCTCGGACCCCGGGGCCTGGGGGTCGGGGACGCGGGGCGGCCCCCGCCGGGGCGGGGGGAACGGTTGCGGGCGTCGGTGGTCCAGCGCTGGGCGCTATCGCGCGGCGGACACGCTCCCGCTCCATCCCGCCCGTGACCTTCAGCCCCTCGGCGGGGCGCGGGGCCCCGGCGGAGAGCGGCCGCCGCCTCTGCCCGGGCCCGGGGCGCCGCAGCCCGGCCGGGACCCCCGCGCCCCGAGACCCCCGCCGCGGAGCCCGACGCGGCGGCGGTGCCGAGAGCGGCCCGGGGAGGCGCCCCCTGCCCCGCGCCCCCTTCCGCGGGCACCTTCCCCCCCCACCTGGGCGGTCACCTCTCCGCACCTCGCGCCCGAACCTGTTTGCTCGGTCGCCCTCTATGGGCCGCACGGAGGCACGGCGCTGCCCTGCTTGGGGCCACAGCGAGCCGGGCCCCTTCCCCACGGGATAGGCTCGGGTGTGGCCGGGTGGTCCCCAGCTCTCCCCTGTGCTTTGGGTGGGCAGCGGGGCCGGGGCTCCTGTGTTGGCGCCGCCCAGCCCAGGCCACTAAGGCGGCAGGCTTCAGAGGCGGCTCCCAGTCGGGACTGGAGAAGTCTGAGTGAGGGTATACATGTACCCATTCCATAGTGGGGAAGAGTGAGGCCTCCAGTGCCTAAGGGACTTGCCGGTGTCCCCGGGGAGGTACAGATGTGTGACCTTGAGGTTGGAGCCTCGGAGCTCACACCTGGAACAGTGGTGGTTTGTGCACCTGAGGCTCCCGCAGCCTGGCCAGGGGGCCCGGGTCAGGAGGGCAAGGTCTGATGGGATGTGGCCCCCGGGAGAGGGGGGACCCAGACATCTCGGGGCTCACCGCCTGCCCTGTGCCCACAGGCCACAATGCTCCTCGGGGCGTCCCTGCTGGGCCTGGTCCTGGTCTCCAGGCTGGTGCTGAAGCTGCCCTGGACCCAGGTGGGCTGCTCCGTGCTGCTGCTGTACCTGGGCTCCGGCGGCTGGCGCTTCGTGCGGGTCTTCATCAAGACCATCCGGCGCGATGTCTTGTGAGTATCTCCCTGGGGTCCCCCCGCGCCACGTCCCCAGACCAGACCCCCTGGCCTGGACCGTGCAGGGCTGTTCAGGTCCCCAGATCGCGCCTTCTGTTCCCATCTCTGACCTTGGTCCCCAGGGCCTCCACATCCCTGGTCAGAGCCTCCTGGTAGAGGAGCCTTGGCCCAGCGGGGAGGGCACTGGCCTTGCCTGCCGCCGGCCCGGGCTCTATCCCCAGCCTCCCGTATGCTCCTCTGAGCACCACCAGGGAGTGGTTCCTGAGTGAGGACCGGCTGGGACCCTTGGTGCGGCCCAAAAGCAAAGAAAAAAAAAAGTCTCGTGGAGTCTCCTTAGCTCGGCCTGGAGCTTCCGCTCGCATGCAGCTGAGCTGGGTTCAGTCCCCGGCACCCCACCCCTCCCTCGGGTCTCTGAGCCTGCCAGGAGTGATCCCTGAGCACGGAGCCAGGAGTAAGCCCTGAGCACAGCTGGATACAGCTCCCGAAAAGATACAAACCCAGTATAGTGGGCTGGGCCAGACTCTGCCCCCCCGGGCGTGTCGAGCTGCCAGGAGGCCCGTCTCGCTGGTGCCAGCCAGGGGGACACCGCAGGGGGAGGCCAGCGGGAGGCCGAGGCCGCTGAGGGCGGGAGCGAGTCCAGCGCGAAGCAAACGTCTGGGCGAACCCACAGAGAAAAGCTGTTCTGGGCCAGAGCCCTCCCCGGCTCGGGGGGCCGGAAAGGGGACCACCGGGTCTGCACGTGGGCACCTGTCCGGGAGCAAGGATGGGAGGGCCGGGACAGGCAGTGCCGTGGGGGACGCCAGCAGAGGGGGCTTAGCACGGACTCTGAGCCAGTCACAGGAGGAGGTTCTGGGGAACCCCGTGGGAAGGGGCCCCCTAGGGCCCCCCGGGGAGCCTGGAGCACGGAGCAGGGACCCGGCCAGGCCTCGTAGAGCACAAGGCGTTGGGGCCCGGTGTCTGTTTCGGGGGCGGGGCGGAAAGCCGAAGAAGAGAGCATCAGCTGGCGGAGGCCGGGCGCGGGGGTCCCGGGGGTCAGAGTGGGCAGGGGTGGGGCGGGATAGGGGGCAGCTGCCCAGATTCCTCAAATGTATTGAATATCTCTCTCAGCCGGACACTGAGTCACCCTCGGGATAAGGAGGTGGCCAGGGCGCCCAGACAAAGGCGGACTCGGTCTTCTCTTTGCCTTGGCCCCGGGGGCTGGGCAGCCGTGGGTGGCCCCGAGCCCGGCCCAGTGCCCTGCGGGGCTGGACGGGGCAGTGCCCTCGGTGGGGTTTAGAGGCCGTCATCGCGTGCGCCCCGGGGCCCCAGAGCCCGGGGTTCCGGGCTCAGCTTGAGGGCTGGCGGGCCGAGCGCTGGTGGTCATGACACTCCCCCTCTCCCACAAAGCCCAGCCCCCCCCTTCAGCCTGGGGTCCTGGGTCCCGCCGCAGCTGCCCCCTCTCTCCACAGCGGCGGCATGGTGCTCCTGAGGGTAAAGGGCAAAGTGCGGCGCTACCTGCGGGACCAGTGCACGGTGCCCGTCCTGTTCGCCCGCACGGTCCGGCGCCACCCCGACAAGACGGCCCTGATCTTCGAGGGCACCGATGCCCACTGGACCTTCCGCCAGCTGGATGAGTACTCCAGCGGCGTGGCCAACTTCCTGCAGGCCCAGGGCCTGGCCTCGGGCGATGTGGCCGCGCTCTTCATGGAGAACCGCAACGAGTTTGTGGGCCTGTGGCTGGGCATGGCCAAGCTGGGCGTGGAGGCGGCGCTCATCAACACCAACCTCCGGCGGGACGCGCTGCGGCACTGCCTCGCCACCTCCCGGGCGCGCGCCCTGGTCTTCGGCAGCGAGATGGCCCCAGGTGAGCCGGGGCTGGGGGTGGGGGCACAGCCGCAGGCCGGACTCGGGAGCCCGGGGGTCTGGGCTCCCCCAGGTCAGCTTGAGATGCCAAGAACGCAGCCCTCGGCCCTGCCTCAGTTTCTCCCGTAGCTCTCACCTCACAGCCCCTGCAGGAGGTGTGATGAGCCCCCGCCCGGCCCCTGCCCAGGGCGTCTCTGCCCACCTAGGAGTGGGCACCTGGGCGCAGACGGGGCTCCCTGCCCTGCCCTGCTCTCCCTTCCCTGGGCCCCGCTGGGCCGGCGAGCGGGGTGCTGGCCGGGCGGCGGTTGGCAGCTTGGCGTTTGAGGACGCGGAGGGTCAGGGGGGCGGGGGTGGGGAGGCGCTGTCCTCAGGGCTCGGTGCCGGACGCCAAGATTCGATCCCAGGCTGCCCCGCAGTGGCCTGGTGCGTGTCCAAGCGCTGCTGTGGCGCGTGGGGGTGCCGGGCAGCGAGGGTGAAGGAGGACGGACACGGCGAGGGCGAGGCCTGCGGGGGGAGGAGGTGGCCCGAGCCTGAGCCTGGGTGCGGGGGGGATCTGGGCACAGATAGCCCGGGGCCTGCGGGGGGCTTGGGTCCCAGCACCGCCCGGGGAGCCCCCAAACTGCGAGAGGGGACCCTCCCATACTGTCGGGGACAGCCCAGCCCCCAAAGCCAAGCCCCCACGCTGCAGGGAGGCCAGAGGGGCCGTGGCTGGCCCCCTGACCGCCGTGCTCGGGCCTGACTCCTCGTCTGCGAAATGGGCGGCGGTGGGCAGGGCCGGAACCCACGCCCGCGGCTGGTGAGACCAGGCAGCGGCTCTGTTCCGTCGGCTGAGCGTCCCTGTGTCCTCCGCAGCTGTCCTCGAGATTCAGGCCAGCCTGGACCCCGCACTCAGCCTCTTCTGCTCGGGCCCCTGGGATCCCAGCGCCGTGCCCAGCAGCACGCGGCACCTGGACCCCCTGCTGGAGGACGCCCCCAAGCACCAGCCCAGCCGCCCCAGCAAGGGCTTCACAGGTGGGCCCCGACCTCTGGCTCTTCCGCGTACTTGACCGGGGTCCCCCTCTGCCCCCCTGGGGCTGCCCGCGCTGTGAGTCGAGCCCCCGGTGTGCGCCCTAGAGACCCCATGCCCACGGGCTCCAGCTCACGCCTCTGTTGCACAGACATTCCTTGGTGACCGGTGCGGGTGGGGTCCCCAGGGGGGCGGCGGGGGGACCCTGCTTGGCCTGAGTTGCAGTTGGGCTACTGCGAGCCCCCCCCACCCTCCCCTGCCCTCCAGCTTGCCTCTGGGGGTGCAGGGGGGGCTCCCAGGAGCTGGGCTGAGTCCCCAAGTTGGCGTCAGGCTCCGGGGCCCCCTCAGCCACGGTCTTGCAGGGGCTGCTGGTTCCGTGGGAGTTTGGGGAGTGGGTGTGTGGCAGGAGTGCATCGGGGCCGTCCTCGGCCCTGTCACTGCGGCTCCCGGGTGGTCTGGTAGCCATTTCGGGGAGCCCTGTCTCCACCCCCAGCAGTCCGGGCTCCCCTGGGGAGCACCGCCCTGGTGGAGAGCACACACGGGCACGCCCCAGTGAGTCCCAGCGGGCCTCCTGCGCGGGTCTGGCGGGGTGGGACAGCGTGCAAAGGCGGGGGGCAGGGTGCTGGGGTCAGGGACAGTGGCCACAGCTGCACAGCCCCCCTCGCCCCTTCCTGGGGCAGCCTCTGCCTCCTGTGAGGTGCGGGGTGGGGGGGGGAATGTGCCAGTCTGTCGGGGGTTCGAGGGTAGGGAGTGTGAAAGAGACGGACAGGCTGGGTAGGGGGCTCAGGCAACGTCACTTTCTGCAGCTCAAGCCCCCCACTCTCGGCGCTCCACCTGGGGTTCCCTGGTGTCTCCCCCCCCCCCGCCCCCGCCAGGCCTCGTGCTCAGGCTGCTGAGACCTTCCTGCTGGTCCCCTGGACTGGGCGGGGCCGGGCGCCCAGGAAATGGGGGTTGGAGGGACAGGTGCAGGTGCTCCCCAGGGCCGAGCCCCACGCTGGCTGGGTCATCAGGACGGGCTCCCTGGGGGAGGTGTGGCGGCACACACCGGTGTCTGCCCATCCCAGCTGCTCCCTCGTCTGTTTCCCGCAGACAAGCTCTTCTACATCTACACGTCGGGCACCACAGGGCTCCCCAAGGCCGCCATCGTGGTGCACAGCAGGTAGGAGGCAGGTGGGGTGTCGGGCGGGGGGCGGGGTCCTGCAGCCCTGGGCACTCACGCCGCCTCTGCCCGGCAGGTACTACCGCATGGCCGCGCTGGTGTACTACGGCTTCCGCATGCGGCCGGACGACATCGTCTATGACTGTCTGCCCCTCTACCACTCGGCAGGTGACCGGCGCAGGCGCAGGCGCGGCCCCTGGCAGCTGTGCCCCGTGCCACAGACCCCACACCGCCAGCTTTAGTTTGCGTGCCGCCCGTGTGGGCCTAGCCGCTCGTTCCACGCCAGGGCGGTAAAGGGTCACGGGCAGGCCAGATCCGTGTTTGCGCGTTGGTCCTAGGATGGGCCCCAGAGTGTCATCCCAGCAGACAGGCATGGGAAGGCGGCGGGGAACAGCCCTGTTGGGCTTCCTGGAGGAGGTGTGTCAGGACTGGCTGAAGGGAGGCCCAGAAACTGAGGTCACCTGCATGTCCCCCACCCCCAGCTGAGGGTCATTCCAGGAAGGGGAGCAGGAGCTGAGGGTCGGAGCTGGCCGGGGCTTCCCGGGGGCCGTGCTGGGAGAAGATGCTGGACCCTATAGATGCCTTGGAGTGACGGGCTGGACGGGGAGGCCCTGGGGGGGGCCCCCCGGCTGCTGACCCCTGTGCCCGCCCTCAGGGAACATCGTGGGCATCGGGCAGTGCCTGATCCACGGCATGACCGTGGTGATCCGGAAGAAGTTCTCGGCCTCGCGCTTCTGGGACGACTGTGTCAAGTACAACTGCACCGTGAGTGGCGGGGTGGGGGCGCCCCGCGAGCCCGGAGGGGGCCCCTGCCCGTGCAGCAGCCCCCCTCACGCCAGCGCCCCCTCCCCCCAGATCGTGCAGTACATCGGGGAGCTCTGCCGCTACCTCCTGAACCAGCCGCCCCGGGAGGCGGAGACGCAGCACCGCGTGCGCATGGCGCTGGGCAACGGCCTCCGGCAGTCCATCTGGACAGACTTCTCCAGCCGCTTCCGCATCCCCCAGGTGGCCGAGTTCTACGGGGCCACCGAGTGCAACTGCAGCCTGGGCAACTTCGACAGCCAGGTGCGGCGGCGGGCACAGCGGGCAGGTGGGGCGGGGGCTGGGCGGGCACAAAGGTGGGCACCACTGGGCAGGTGGGGCAGGGGCAGGGCGGGCACAGCCGGGCAGGTGGGGCGGGAGCAGGGCGGGCACCGCCGGGCAGGTGGGGTGGGGCCATTGGCAGGCAGAGCGGGCAGCTGGGGGTGGCACGGAGCCAGGCGCTCTCCAGGTGGCGCATGGGTGCACCCCGGCCTTGACCTTCGCAGGTGGGCGCCTGTGGCTTCAACAGCCGCATCCTGTCCTTCGTGTACCCCATCCGGCTGGTGCGTGTCAACGAGGACACCATGGAGCTGATCCGAGGGCCCGACGGCGTCTGCATTCCCTGCCAGCCAGGTCTGCACCGGGGCTGGGACGGGGGTCAAAGGCAGACGAGGGGGCTGGAGCGATAGCACAGCGGGGAGGGCGTTTGCCCTGCACGCGGCTGACCCAGGTTCGATTCCCAGCATCCCATAGGGTCCCCCGAGCACCGCCAGGAGTCATTCCTGAGTGCAGAGCCAGGAGTGACCCCTGAGCATTGCTGGGTGTGACCCCCCAAAAAAAGAAAGGTGGACGAAGTGATCAGGGGGAAGGGCCGGAAAGCTGCGGGGTGGGGGGTGTTTCTCTGGCCAGTGGCCCCGGCCAGCTCCTCCCTCAGGGCTCTGAGCCCTTTTTTCACTTGCCTACTCGCCCCCCATGTACCCATTGACCACCCGTCCGCTCATCAGTTTGTCCTTCCATCCACCCTCCGCTCTCCACCCTTCCACCATCTACTCACGTCCACCTGTCTGTTCATCCATCTGTCCAGCATCTGCCCCTTGTCCATCCATCTGTTCACCCATCCGCCTGTTTCTCCGCTGTCTGCCCACTAGCTGCCAACTTAACCACCACCCACTTATCCCCCCCTCCCTCCTGCCTGTCTGTCTGTTCACCAGCTGTCTGGCCACATCTACCTGCCCACTGCCCACCTGTCCATCCCTGGAGGTTTGTGTTGAAGACCCCAGGTTCGGGCCTGGCCCCACTCTCAGTTCTGCCCATTTGCAGATGGAGCAGGTGACAGCCCCACCTAGGGGCCGTCCTGAGGATTGCGGGCTGTGGCGAAGGCGCGCAGGGCTGGGGCAGGAGCGCCCGCCTGGCTCGCTCAGGGGCCCAGGTTCCTGGCATGGCCTCCCAGGAACTGCCGGGCAGAGCCCTTGTGGTCCCCAGTGACTCTGGGGACACCCCCCAAAAAGGAAGGAACCTATAAAGCTTGGGACAAAGGGATGATTTGAGTGACAGCGCATGATCCCCAGCACCTCTCAGGACCCCCGAGCCCCTTGGGGGTGGTCCCGCGGCTGCTGAGCATGGGCACGGGAGGGGGGGAGACGCCCCTCTAAAGACGTCCCTCTGAGGTAGACAGAACAAAAGGGCCAGCTGATTAGAATAGCAGCGCAGGCGCCTTCCCCGCTCTCACGGACCCGCCCAGGCTGCCCAGGGCCCCCAGGGCCTGCCAGGAGTGAGCCCCAAGCACTGCTGGGTGTGGCCCCCAGACCCAAAAAAAGTGGGAAAGAAAATAAATAACAAGAAGCTACCAGGGCTGGAGTGATAGCACAGCAGGTAGGGCATTTGCCTTGCATGGGGCCGACCCGGGTTCGAATCCCAGCATCCCATATGGTCCCTTGAGCACCGCCAGGAGTAATTCCTGAGTGCAGAGCCAGGAGTAACCCCTGTGCATCGCCGGGTGTGACCCAAAAAGCAAAAAAAAAAGAAGCTACAAACCTCCTTGAGCAGAGGCGCGCCCAGGAGGTGTGGCCTGGCCGGCTGCCCTGGCCGCACCGGGCCCCCGAGGGGGACAGCTTCTTCCTCCATCATCCCCCCCCCCCAGACAGTCCCCCGAGCCCGGGGCACCCAGGCAGGGAGACGCCCAGTGTCGGGGAAACTGAGCACTGTGGGATGTGCAGGTGCAGAGAGCAGGGCGGGGGGTGGTAGAGGAGCCCCCAGGACACCCGAGCCCTCCCCCCCAGGTGAGCCGGGCCAGCTGGTGGGCCGCATCATCCAGCAGGACCCTCTGCGGCGCTTCGACGGCTACCTCAACCAGGGCGCCAGCAGCAAGAAGATCGCCAGAGATGTCTTCAAGAAGGGGGACCAGGCCTACCTCACGGGTGGGTGGGCGCCCGGGGGGGCGGAGGAGGAGGAAGGGAAGGGCCCCCCCGTGCCGTGCCCACCTCCTGACTGCCCGGCCCATGCCTCGTGTCCCCCGCTCCCAGGCGACGTGCTGGTCATGGACGAGCTGGGCTACCTGTACTTCCGGGACCGCACCGGGGACACCTTCCGCTGGAAGGGCGAGAACGTGTCCACCACCGAGGTGGAGGGCACCCTCAGCCGCCTGCTGGACATGGCTGACGTGGCGGTGTACGGCGTGGAGGTGCCAGGTAGCGTGAGGTGTGGGCCGGGGGGCCGGGGAGACCCCCCCCACTCCCTCGGGGCCGCTGCCCGCCCCTCACCGCCGGGTGGGCCTGCCTGTGTCCCCAGGCACCGAGGGCCGGGCCGGCATGGCAGCCGTGGCCAACCCCGCGGGCACCTGCGACCTGGAGCAGTTTGCACAGCGCCTGGAGAAGGAGCTGCCGCTCTACGCGCGCCCCATCTTCCTGCGCTTCCTCCCCGAGCTGCACAAGACAGGTGCGGCCGCGCCCCGGGAAGGCCTGGCGGGAGGGGGGCCCCCTGGAGCCGGGAACCACGTGGTCAGTGGCTTGGGCGGGGCGTGGCCAGTGCTGTTCTCCCGTCCCTTCCTCGGCGGCCCTCAGTAGGCTGGGAGATCCTGGCCCCGCCCCCCTACCCCCCCACCCCGCCTCTCTCCCTTGCTTCTGCCCCAGGACACGGGCCCAGGGAGCCCCAAGACTGGGGGCTCCCCAAGCACTGGCCAGCAGCTCCGACTTTGCCCAGGAAGGGCCGGGCCAGGGTTTGCTGCAGAGACCCCCCTGCAGCCCCTGAAAACCTGCTCAGGGCTGACTTGAAACAACTCACTGGGCCGAGAGATAGCACAGCGGGGAGGGCGTTTGCCTTGCACGCGGCCGACCCGGGTTCGATCCCCAGCATCCCGTTTGGTCCCCCCAGCATCGCCAGGAGTGATTCCTGAGTGCAGAGCCAGCAGTAAGACCTGAGCATCGCTGAGTGTGACCCAAAAAGGGAAAAAAAAAAACAAAAACAGTCCTCACTGAAGCCAGGGAGATCATACAGGGGTTAGGTGCTGGCGCTGCATGCGGGGACCCCCCTGTCCTCAGCAGGGTCCGCTGAGAGCCAGGATTGCCCCTGACCTCTGGTTTTGGTGTGGCCCCAAAACCAAACAGAAAGGCAAGGGGCCGGAGAGATAGTGCAGGGGGTGGGACACTCGCCTTGCACGCAGCCCCCAAGGTTCAGCCTCTGGCGCCCCGTATGGTCCCCTGGGTGCCAGGAGTGACCCCTGGGTGCAGAGCCCAGAGCATCGGCTGCTGTGCCCACCCCTCAGCCCTCCCACAGATGAGACTCGGCCCTTAGCCTTGCTTTCCCAGGGGGCTCGGCCATGGGGGCAGTGCGGCGGCCTCCTGGGCCCAGCCCGGCCTCACCCGGATCCCGCAGGGCTGCCCGGCCCCCTGCCTGTGTCCCTGCCTGCCCCGGCCAGCGGCTGTGGGGCATGTGACGCGTGGCCAGTGTGACCGGCAGCGGAGTCCGGAGACTGGACTCACTTTGGTGTGTCTGGGGCTTGGGGGCCACACTCGGCCCCGGCTCAGGGCTTCGGGGTTTGTCCCGGCAGTGCTGGGGGGCTCCGCTCTGTGTCTCCTGCCTGCAAAGCGGGGCTCAGCCCCCTGAGCCACCCCCCGCCCCAGCGTCACCTCACCTCCTGCCCTGGCTCTCCAGCCCCTCCACTCTCACAGACCCCAGGCCCCCTCCTGTGGCTTCTGGGCCTTCCGGGGCGTGCCAGAGCCTGGGGTCTCACACGGGCAGCTCTGCCGGGTGCTCTCAGGTGAAGGGTCACACTCAGCAGTGCTCAGGGGCCACTCCTGGCTCTGTGCTCAGTGCTCGCTGCTGGCAGTGCTCACTCAGGGCGACCCTATGTGACGCCGGCATCAAGCCCGGGCTGGCCTGCTGCAAGGCCGGCGCCTTGTCCCCATCCTGCCTGTCCGGCGTCTGCCATGTACCTGGCTCTGGCCATCACGGCCCATCACAGTTTCTCCTGCCCGAGCAGGGCCCCGCACACGGCCCAAGATACTACTCAGCCCAGCAGCGCGTTGTCTCGGGCGGGCCAGTGGGACGGGGGGCGCTGTGGGCGGGACTCGCTGCTCAGGCCGCCGTCCCGAGCTGGGCACCTGCACACGCAGGGGCGGCCCCTGACCCCCTCCCCCCGGGCCCCCAGGGACCTACAAGCTGCAGAAGACGGAGCTGCGGAAGGAGGCCTTCAACCCGGCCGCGGTGAAAGACCCGCTCTTCTACCTGGACGCCCGCAGGGGCCGCTACGTGCCGCTGGACCAGGCGGCCTACGCGCGCATCCAGGCGGGCGAGGAGAAGCTGTGAGCCCGCGGCCGCGCCAGCCACACCAAAGCACGCGGGGCCGGGGCCGGCTCTCCCCAAACTGCCAAGTGACTCACTGCCGCCTCTCCCCGCCCCCGGGGGGGCTTTCCGTGAAAGCCAGTGGCCGAAGTGATGTCTTGGGGCCCTCCTGGCAAGGCCCCCTGCACCCCAGGCGGAGACTGACTGGCCCCAGAGGCTGAGGCCTTGGGTCCGAGCAGGGGGGAGGCGGGTCACCGGGCTCTTCCCAAGCCGGGGCCCCCCCCCCGGCACTGAAGCCCCCCCAGACTCAGGAGGCTGGCAGAGTGCGGGGAGGGGCTGGGGCCCGCAGAGGGTCCTGACCCCGCCCCCAGCTGCCCCCGCGTCCCTCTGCCCAGCCTGCAGATCCCCAGCCCATCACCCCCGTGGCCACCAGGCTGTCCCGCGGGCCGGGCCGTCGTGCCGGTGGGTCTGTCCCCACCGCCGCCCCCATCTCAGGCCTGGCCTGGCAGCGAGGAGGGGTGGGAGGCACTCAGGGGCCAATAAACTCTGCCTTGACCCCCAGCCTGTGTGCTGTGCCTGGTGCCCCCACTTGCCCCTTCCTTCCCCGGCCCGGATTTGGAGGGACGTCGGAGACCTCACAGTGCCCCCCAGGAGCCGGTGGCTGTGTGCAAGGGGCCGGTCACTGAACAGAGGGACACGGAGGGACCTGGGAGTAGCCGTGAGAAGGGGCGGCCACTGGGCTGAGCGCCGGGGCTCGGGCCCTATGCAGAGGCTCCAGCCCAGCCACCCGTGTCCCACACTGGGCTGCCTCTTCCCTGCTCTGCCGTCCCCATCCCCGCCCACCAGTTCCCGGGCTGAGGTCACTGCGCGCTGTGGGGGCTGGAATGCCCTCGAGTCCCCACCCCGCAGTGCCCCCATGCAGAGCGGAGCGCCTCCATTCCACGCGTGCCTGCCAGGCCGACTGTGGGCCACACCCTAGGCTGCCGCGGACCATGTGGGTGGAGGGTGGCCGGGACGGGGAAGCTTCGGTGCCTCCCAGGGGAGGGGCATGTGATCTGGGGCCTCGCTAGGGAGGGAGAGACCTCGGGGGAGGGGCCGGGGACGGCCGGGGCGGCTGTGCCCGGGAGTGACCAGCAGGGGGCGTGCGGTGCCCGGAGAATCCCATCCCGGCCCCGGGCAAAGTAAGGCCAGGTCAGCAGTTGGGGTCCACCCCTGCTGGTACGCAGGCGGGGGGCGGGGGGGGGCAGACCTCCTGGGGGGCTTTGATAGGGCTGTGAGGGATGGAAAGTTTGGCTTTTTCCTTCTCGGTTTTGGGCCACATCTAAAACGATCTCAACTCCTGGCTCTGTGCTCAGGGACCAGTCCTGGTGGTCCCCCGGGGCGGGGAGACCCTCTGGGGGTCGGCGATTGAACCTGGGCTGGCCAGTTTGGCTTCATATCCTAAACCCGTATCGGTGAGTGGTCTCCGGGGGCCCCTCCAGATTGGACACAGCTCCCCGAGAGGCGGTATGGGGCAGTGACCAAGAGTACCAGCTTAGTAGGGAAGACAGCGCAGTGAGCTGGGACTTAGACCTTTTGGGGGAGAGGAGGGGGCTCCACCCAGTGGTCTTCAGAGGTCACCCCTGACTGCTCAGTGGGCCGTAGGTGGCAAGCACCTTGCCCACTGCAGACCCAGAGCACCAGTTTCGCAGGCAGAAGACCTGGGTCGGGTCCCTGGCACCACATGGGCAGCCGAGCACTGAGTCAGGAGTCGATTCTGACGCGGGCAGGGCTAGTCCCTAAGACTGCCACGTGTCACTCCACAAGTTTCAGACGCTGCGTTTCAGTCCCTCGTCTAGCTGAGCCTGCAGACAGAAGTCCACGACCCAATCCCCAGCTTGGTGCCTGAATGGAGCAGGGGGGGCGTGAGTACCAGGCGTGCAGCTGAGCCCTGGCATGAGGGCGAGTTGGGCCGGGAGGAGGTTCAGTGGTCAAGCGTATCAGACTCAGTTTGATGATGGGCACCACTAAAAAAAAAAAATAAAGAGGGCCCAAGAGATAGGACAGAAGGTAGGGCACTTGCTGTGCACGTTGTAGCTTGACCCCTGGCACCCTACATGGTCCCGAGCCCCTGCCAGGAGTGATTCCTGAGCACAGAGCCAGGAGTAAGCCCTGAGCACTCCCAGGTGTGCCCCCACACACACACCACAAAAAAACATATATATATATATATATATAATAATCAGATTATATATATATATAATCAGGCGTTGGGGCTGGAGTGATAGGAGGGCAGGGAGGGCGTTTGTCTTTTTTTTTTTTTTAGGGAAGAATAAATTTTTATTGAAGTAGCATTGCATTTTGGTATATGTTTTACATTTGCATTATTATATATCAACATCTACATATAGTGCATTAAGTTCACACATTATTTTAAGCAATACTGCCCAATAAAAGTTTCAACAATGATGAAATTATTTTATATCTGCATTAAGCAGTATAATAGCCAATAACCACTTGTAGCTAACTGAGTACTTGAAATATGACTTACGGGACCTAGAAGCTGAGATTTAAGTTTTTTTTTTTTATTATTATTTTTTAATTTATTTATTTTTAATTAGAGAATCACCGTGAGGGTACAGTTACAGATTTATACACTTTTGTGCTTATATTTCCCTCATACAAAGTTCGGGAACCCATCCCTTCACCAGTGCCCATTCTCCACCACCCGTAAACCCAGTGTCCCTCCCACCCTCCCCAATCCCATCTCCCCCCCACCCCACCCTGCCACTGTGGCAAGGCATTCCCTTCTGTTCTCTCTCTCTAATTAGCTGTTGTGGTTTGCAATAAAGGTGTTGAGTGGCCGCTGTGCTCAGTCTCTAGCCCTCATTCAGCCCGCAACTCTCTTCCCCCACATGGAGGTTGACTCCATGGCTTCGAGGCTGGCCTCACGTTCCGGGGAAAGGTCAACTCAGAGAAGCGATCACCAACTACATTGTAGTCGAGGGCGTTTGTCTTGCATGTAGCCAACCCAGGCTGGATCCATGGCTTCCCATATGGTCCCCGGAGCACCGCCAGGAGTAATTCCTGAGTATAGAGGCAGGAGCTTCGTGGGTTCGTGCCCCACGTTGGGAGTGAGTTTTGGGCTGGAGCGATAGCACAGCGGGTAGGGCGTTTGCCATGCATGCGGCCAACCCAGGTTCGATTCCTCCGTCCCTCTCGGAGAGCCCGGCAAGCTACCCAGAGTATCCCGCCCGCACGGCAGAACCTGGCAAGCTCCCCGTGGCATATTCAATATGCCCAAACCAGTAACAGCACGTCTCACAATGGAGATGTTACTGGTACCCGCTCGAGCAAACCGATGAGCAATGGGGTGACAGTGATACAGTGATAGAGGCGGGAGGAACCCCTGCGCATCACCAGATGGGACCTAAAAAGCCAAACAAACAAAATCAGGTGAGAAGCCCCTAAACAAGGGGCAAGGGAGCCCCTTCCTGGTCTGTTGGAGATCATGTGATTCCCCCAGCCCCTGGGCCAGTAGAAGACCCCAGACCATTGTTTGGTTTGCCTCTCTGAGACGCAGAGTTTGCCTCTCTGCGTCTGCGCCCTCAGATTGCTTCACTCGGGGCAGGATCCAGCAGCTGCTGGCCTGGCTCCCGGGTCTGAGCGTCCACCTGGCCTGGACACAGATGTGTGAAGGGGGTCAGGTGGGACCAGGCGGCGATGGGGGATCCAGCCTGAGCCAGCCTGGGGCAGGGCAAGTACCTTAACCCCTGTAGGGTCGCTCCAGCCCTTCCACCAGGCACACACTAAACACCTCCAGGTGGGGTGCCTTGGAGAGTTAGATGGGGCCCTGGACCTGCCTCCTGGGCCCCACCCGGGGGTGAGGGGCAGGGAGACCAGCTGGGAAGCAGGGACTGGGTGCTGAGTAACTGAAGGGGCTTGTCCAGGAGCTGGAGGGGAGAATGTTCCAGTCCCGAGTGGGCGGGCCAGGCAGGGTTGCGGTGAGAAGGGAAGGGGGACCCCTTGGTAGCCCCTGAACCCGAAACCTTCCTTCCCGAGGCTGCTGGACGCCCCCCCCCCCCCCCCCCCCCCCCCCGCGCTCTGGCCCAGGCCACTTGGAGCAACCGAGGGACCGGCCGGCGGAGGTGCTCTGGGCCTGGCGCAGGGAGGAGGCTGGAAGGGCCGCGGACCGCGTCCCCGGAGGTCCCGCGCGCGCGCGCCCTCGGGGACAGGCAAGTGGCCGCGCTGGCCAGTGCTCGGCGGCCGTATCACTTTCAGCGGCTGGGAAGAAGGTTAAATACCTCGGCGGGGCCCATTGAGCGGCGGCGGCCGGGGAGGGGCCCGCGAGAGGCTTTCAAAGCGGGGCGGCCGCCGCCCCCCGGCCCCCTCCGGCCTAATGATATTCCCGGCCGGCCCCAGCTTTGGCGGCAGTTTAACCCGCGCCGGGCGGGTTCTTTTCTCACTGATCTCAGCTTGACACCCAATTAGCACAAGAATGGGAGGAGGAAGCCTGCGAGAGGCGCCTCCCAGCCTCCCGGGGCGCGCGGGGGCGCGGCGGGCAGACAAAGGGCAGCGCGCGGGGGCACCCGCGCCCTCGCTCCCCGCGCCCACCCCGCCTTTGTCCCTGGCCCAGCTTCAGAGGGGCCGGCCGGTCTGCTGCGGGGAGCCGGGTGGACCCCCCCCAAGACAGGCGAGTGGGTGACGGTGGACCCCACCGCCCACGACCGCTATGAGCAGCCAATCAGGTGGGGCCCGAGAGGGTCCCTGGAGGGGCCACATGGGAACCAACGCTGGCCCACGTCAAGTTAGCTGGACCCCCTGGACCAAGGTTCCCTAGGATGGGGGCCCTGAGCCGGGAGGGTGCTTGCCTGGCACGCGGCAGGCAGGTTTGAGCCTCACCAGAAGGGATTCATGAACAGACCCAGGGGTAAGCCCTGGGCATTACCAGATGTGGTCAATGCCCCCCAGTCAACCCCCTAATCCCCCCCAAAAAAAGCTCAAGAGATGGGGCAGGCTTGCAGCCTGAGAGATAGCACGGAGGGTACAGCCTTGGAGCTGAGCCGGTGCACTGCATGGTCTTCCATGCTGTCGGGAATGACCGACCCCTGAGCACCGCCTGGTGAAGCAATGCAGGTTAGATCCACCCGACAGAGAGCAAGCCAGGTGTCACCCATGCCCGGAAGTCAGGCCCCCGGAGACGGGGGCTGCAGGCCCCCCATACGGAGAAGAGGAAGCCTTCGCTCTTCTCTGGAGGACAGGCCCACTCCTGCACGAGTGCCTGCCCCTCGCCACTGCCACCTCCCACCATGCTTTTGTCCTTGGCTGAGGTGGTGGCATGGGGCCTCGCCGACCCCTCACGATCTTGCTGGCAGAGTGAACCCCACTTTATGGCTGCACCTTCCAGAACACCTCCCCATGCCCTTGGGAAGACAAGTCCAGCCCTGGCAGGAGATCAGAGAATGCGATTGTGGCCCAGCGGAGGGGACCCCCCCATCTCAAGGTCCCAGAATGTTCCACTCTGATGGGTGGGCTAAGACCAGAGCGAGGCAGGCCATTTGGTCAGCTCCCTGGATCTGGGCTCCAAGGGAGCGTCTGTCCTGGAGTTTAAACAGCGACGCCAATGCCAGAGGAGACCCTTTCACTGGCCAGCAGCAGCTGTGGGTGAGTGATGGGGCGGTGACCTGCAGAAGGGGCTGCAAACTCCGGAGGCTTAGGAGACTCCCCAGGATCTGGTGAGTAGAAGTGGGGAGGTGCTTGCTTGGGTGTGTCCCTGGGTGCCAGGGGATCCTTGAGATGAGCCCCCATTGCAGGAAGGAGGCCCGGGCCTCCAGCGCATGTCATTTTCACCAGGCCCACTTTACATGCGAGGAGACCAAGCCCAGCAATAACTCCTGGTGGTGCTCGGGGGACCATGTGGGATGCTGGGAATCGAACCCGGGTCGGCCGCGTGCAAGGCAACAAACGCCCTACCTGCTGTGCTATTGCTCCATTCCCCCCCCCTCAAAGGCTTCTGGTGACTTGTGTAAAGACACAGGGGAACAAGTGGAACTTGGATACAAAGCTGACACCTGAACCCCTAGCTCTTGGGGGGGGGCAGGGGGAGGTTCTGGGCCACACCCAGTAATGCTCAGGACCTATTCTGGAGAGTGAGGTCTGTGCTGGAAATAAAGGTTCTAGGGGGCACGGAGAATGACCTCAACGGACTGCGGGCATGATTTGCATGCAGGAGACCCGGTTCAATCCCCAGCACCACACGGTTACCCCCAGAGTGACCCCAGCAAGAAGCAGGGAATGGTTCATCCCCAGAAAAAAAAAAAAGCCACTAAGATAAGGCAGGAATGTGGCTTAAAGACAGAGCGCATGTTTTGCATGCATGGACCTGGGCTCTATCCGGGATGCAAAAGACTGCTGGATCTCGGAGAAGCCGCCGCCACCTCGAGTCCCTAAAAGGCAGGGGCACAATTCAAAAACCACAGAAGCCTCTTCTGCCCGCTACCGGCCTTCCTCCAATAGCTGAAGAAGACGGCACCGTGGGCACCGCCTCTTCCGGCCGCGACGACCGGAAGTGGGCGTGAACACCGGAAGTGGAAGGGAGTTTCCTGCGCGTTCGGCTTCCCCAACATGGCAGCGCCCTTATCAGTGGAGGTGGAGTTCGGGTGAGTGAGTCCCAGAGCTGGGGCGTCGTGGGGACGGACTGACGTCGTTAGGCTCGGGACCCCCTTCCTCAGTCTCTGGGGTCTGTGACAGCCGAATCGCCCACTGCCGCCGTCTTCCCTGAGCTGCGCCGTCCGCCGGGAGTGCCTGAGTCTCGGTCTCCCTTGGCGACCCGGCCGTATGTCCCGGAATAGAGGCGCAGCTCCCGACGTGGCGGTCTCCGTCCTGGCCGCCCGACTCCCAGGTCGCGGAAAGGCTGCCGGCGGCCACCGTGCCGTCTTTGCCCAGCCCGTGTCGGGCCGGGCTCGTGTGGCTGGCATCTGAGCGCCACGCATCCGCCCCAATGTCGTCCTTCGGGCACCAAGAGCCGTTGCCTCTCACGGATGGTGTGGCCGAGGGGGTGTCCCTTCTTACGGCCTCCGAGATGGGGGCGTGAAACGGATCGAGACGTTCGGGGAATTTGCGGGGCGGCCCGCGCAGGTCTTGCGTGTGTGCGGGCGGCGTAAAGGCGCGCAGTGTAGACCGTCAGGTTTATGCGCAAGCCGAGCAGCGCGGGGATTGGAAGCTAAGAACACATGGCATCAAGCCAGCCCCCCCGCCTCCCGCAGATGGGTTCTTGGGGGGCGGTTACCTTCCACGCAGAGGACCGGGGTGGATCCCCAGCACCCTCTATGGTTCCCCGAGCCGGCCAGGAGTGATCCCTGAGCGCAGAGCCAGGAGTTGGCCCTGAGCATCGCCAGGTGTGTCCCCAAAACAAAATAAGTGGAACAGATGGCCCGTGTGTCATGAGTTCCATGCCTGACACGCGGGGGTCTTAGGTCCTGGCAGAGAACCAGGAACCCTAAGAGATGTGCGGGATCCTTCCAGCCTTTACGCCGCCAGGCCAGGCATGTCTGTGGGAGGGAGAGGTGGCAGGGAAGGGGAAGGTCCTGCACAGGGGTGGAGACCCCTGCCTGTCCATGCCTTTTCTCTCAAGGGGGCCCAGCTTCCTTCCTGGGCCAGCCCCATCACCAGCCCGTTACTGCGTGCCGCCCTGCCAGGCGGGGGACGGGATCAACAGAACCTTGCCCGCTCTCCGTCCCCACTGTGCGTCTGGCTGGGTCTGGGCTCCGACCCCACCCCTGCTCTGACACACACACACACACACACACACACACACACACACACACACACACGCCTGCCCGCTCTCACACACACACACACACACACGCCTGCCCGCTCACACACACACACACACACACACCTGGGCCCGGCTCTCCACCCCACCGCTGCTCTGACACACACAGACACATACAAACACACACACACACACACACACACACACACACACATACACCCGCCTGCTTTTTCAGACCCCACCCCCGCTCTGACACACACACACACACACCACCCCACCCCCGCCTGCTTTTGCAGCTCTGGATCCAGGCTGTGTATCCGCTCATCCAAGGGAGCTCCCGTACCCCTGGTGCTGCACAGGGGCCACAGAGGGACATAGGGTCCTGGCTGGACCCTCACTGGCCCCTGCCTCTGGCCCGCCGCCCCTCCTCCTGACACCCCCAGGCCCCCGCCAGAGCCCCACCCTGGCTGTTCTCGCCTTCTCCTCCCCTCTCAGCTGCCTGCTTCTCTCAGCCTGAGCTGCACACAGGCCGCCGTGCCTGTCCTTCTCTTTGTCGCCGTTGTCACCTTGAAGAGTCGGGTCAGGATTGTGCCTCTTTCCCCTAAGAGATGTGACCACCTCCTCATCCCACTCTGCCCCCCCACAAATCGCTCAGGCCTGGGTTTCTTTCCCTCATCTTGCAGCCCCAACTGCCCCGTCTCAGGGCTCTGGGCCTGTGGGAATGTGTTTTGGGGCCACACGCTCCTGCCTCTGAGCTCAGGGATCATTCCTGGCCGTGCTCCGGGGACCATCCAGGATGCCAGGATTTGAATTTGGGTCAGCCACTGTGAGGCAAAGTCCTACCTGCTGTGCTGTCACTCAGGCTCATATATGCCCCTCCTCTTGTTATTCTTGCCCGCCTTCTTCCTTACTGGGGGGGGGGCACACCACTGGGATTAGAGAACTGGGCCTTTGCATTCATTCAGCAGGTGTTTTTTGGTTGTTTTTCTTTTTTTTGGCTTTTGGGTCACACCTGGCCATGCACAGGGGTTACTCCTGGCTCATACACTCAGGAATTACTCCTGACTGTGCTAAGGGGACCATATAGGATGCTGGAAATCGAACCCGGGTCGGCCACGTGCGAGGCAAACGCCCTACCTGCTGTGTTATTGCTCCAGCCCCTCAGCAGGTGTTTCTTAGGTCCTCCAGTGCCTAGGTTAAGTTCAGGACAGGGAAGGCAGTGTGGGGTGGTACCTGCCAGTCCCAGAGGCCAGCTCACAGCTCCCTGCTGAGATTGAGGGGGTGGCAGGAGGCTGAGGCGCCTAGAGGGTTCTTTACTGCGGCCCCAACAGCTCCCACACCCCAGCCAGCCTCCCTGAGTCCCTCAGAGGCCCGGCCTGTCCCTCCCTCCTCCCCCCAGATGTGCTGACCGGATGCCTGGCCCTGCCTTGGGGCGCTGGTGCCCAGCGGGGACGGGCCAGCCATGTCCCCTGGTGATGGGGAGGTAGCCGGGCCTCTGAGCCTGGCACCACCGGGTCTGGCCGCTCTTGCTTGTTTGCGCAGGGACCGGGGCCTTCTGACCCCCGGCGCCTGAGCCCCTCGCCCGGGCCCTCCCCCAGCCCAGCTGCTGTGGGTGCCAGCCCCTGCCCGGGCAGAGCGGGGCTCTTGGAAGGGGATAAATGGGGCTTCTGTGCGGGCTTGCAGCTGAAGCGGCCCCTGGCGGCCCCAGATGGGTCCCTCTCCCCTCCACGTTCCTGCATCAACAAAGCGTGACCTTGTTCGGGTGACAGTCGCCCCATGTCTCCCGCGTGACAGGCCTCGCCTTGCCCCAGCCTCCCCGCGCCGGCTCAGGGCACCTCTGTTCCTGCCGTGGGGACGGGTGGCGGGGCAGGGGGCGCCACTTCCAGCCAAGGCTGGGGGCTTTCTCGGTCCCCACGGCTGCTGAGATGGACCCCTCACCCCCCCCCCCCCTGCGCGTTCCGCCTCCCCGTGTCGCGCCCCCAGCCTGAGCCGAGGCTGCCCTCAGGGGGCTTCCGGCTGGGTTTTCTGGGCCCCGGTTGGAGGCCCCGGAGGGTTTAAGTCCTGGGGCTGCAAGGGGAGTGCGGCAGGTACGACGCTGGCCTTCCGCGGCGCCCACCCGGGTCCGAGCCTGGCGCCACGCCCCCCCTCCCCCCATCCCTGGCCAGGAGGGGCCCCAGAACAAAATGAAAGGATTTGAGTCTCAGTTCAGCCATGGCCTCTGGCCTTGACCAAGCCCCCTGCCCCCCGGGGCTGCCCGCAGGCCGAGATGAGTCCGGTGGCCACCCAGTGGTGCCCGGTGCCCAGCAGTGGGCAGGCCGCTGCCTCCTCTAGCCAGGGTGGAGGAACGAGAGGCTCCCCAGGGGCGACTTCTCAGCCCTCTGCAGGCTCGGAGACCGGGGACGGCGGGGTCCCTGCCCCGGGCTCGGGGCTGCAGCCCCCCCAGCCTGAGCGTGCCCCCCACTGTGCCGGGCCGCCCCAGGAAGCAGAGGCGCGAGCACGACTCGACACGAGTGGACCTTGGGGTCCCAGGTTATCTATCACTGGCCTTGCCCGCACTCGCCACGTTGGGGTATCGCAGGAGGGCGGGCTGCGGGGTCCCCGGGCGCCCCCCGGCCGGCGCTTAATGTCTTTCCCGCCTCCCTGCAGCGGCGGCGCGGAGCTCCTGTTCGACGGCGTCAAGAAGCATCAGGTCACCCTGCCCGGCCAGGAGGGGCCCTGTGAGTATGGCGCCCGGGGCCTCGCGCAGGAGGGGGACCGTGTGGGCGGGGGACGGCAGCCCCGAGGCCCCAGGGACCCCGCTTCCGGGCTCAGGCCACGGCGTCTGGGCCCGAGACCCCAGGGGCCTCGCCTCTGAGCTGTCCCTTTCCGGAGGACAGGGCCACCCGCCCAGAGCTGCCCGGGGGGACACAGCAGCCCCCCCCCCCCCCCCCCGCCGCTTCTCCTGCTGAGAACACCTCGCGTGCAAGCCGCGCTCTGGCCAACTGGGCCGGGAAGTTGGACTCAGTGAGAGGCCCTGCCCCGTCCCCACAGCCCTCACTACTGTGCCCCCGTCCCCACAGCCCACACCCGGACCCCCCTTCTCTCCCCGCTCCGTCTCCCCGCCTCACCAGCACCCTGTTCTGCTCCTTGCACGTTCTCTCTGGCGCCTTCCCTGCTGCCCACCCCGACCCGCCGGTGGCCCGTCTAGGGCGCCTGGCGGTAGCCAAAGGCCCGGAGCTCCCACACGGAATGCTGATCCCGGGTTGGTTGGCTGTTGGTTGTCTGGTTTGGGCCCCCCCCCCCCCCCGCCCCGGTGCTGGGGGCTGCTCTTGGCCTTGTTTGGGTTCCTGACGGGAGTTAACTGGGGTCGACCCCAGGTGAGACGCATCTTACCCCCTCTCCCCCCCTGTGCGGGTGTGATTTCTGGCCCCACACGGGCCCCGGCCCCACTGGGTGTGCCCCCACGCCCACGCAAACCTGCTGAATGGTGGTCTCCG
This sequence comes from Sorex araneus, assembly GCF_027595985.1. Classification (NCBI taxonomy): domain Eukaryota; kingdom Metazoa; phylum Chordata; class Mammalia; order Eulipotyphla; family Soricidae; genus Sorex; species Sorex araneus. The sequence goes on along the minus strand of NC_073302.1, from coordinate 4,590,991 downwards.
TCAGGACCCTCTGAAAGGGTTCCTGTTACCGGTCAGACCCACCCTCCCGGGCAGGAGTCAACAGGAGCAGACCCGGTCCAGACAGACGGTGTGTGAGAGAGAGTGTGAGGGTGTGTGTATGGGAGAGAGCGTGAGAAGTGTGCGTGAGTGTGTGTGAGTGTGTATATAGGAAAGTATGTATGTAAGAGTGTGTGTATATGGGAGTGTGTGTATGTGACTGTGTATGTGAGTGAGGGTGTATGAGTGTGTGTGTGTGCATGTGAGAGAGAGCGAGTGAGCAAGCACATGTGTGCACATGTGTACATGTGGGTAGGGCCACTAACCAGGCCTTCACTTCTTCGAGGAGCAGGCTTTGCCCCTGAGCCCCCTAAACCCAGGTTTGCGTCCTCAGCCTGGCACCCTTGGGTGGGGGCGTCTCCTCCCCTCTCCGGCAGGCGGCAGGCATGGCCCTGCCGTGGGCTGGCGCAGGGCTCTGTCACCCGCTCCTGTGTTTGCGCCAAGGCCGAGCCCGTCACTGCGTGGTTCTGGCTGCAGCCCCCAGGCCCCCGCACCTGCGGACCAGCCGGGTCCGACCCGTCTGGGTCCTGGAGACACTCGGCCTGAGATTACGGGGGATTTGCTGCAGCAGGGGGACCCCAGGGCAGGGCGGAGCTTCCAGCCACGCCAAGTGTGGCAGAGAGGATGGGCAGAGTTGGGGTGACCTCTGTCCCCGGGCGCTGCCCCAGCTGCTGCTCCCCTGGGCTGACGCAGGGGCTCTTTCTGCAGGGTCGCTGGGAGCCGGCTCCCTTGGTCGCCGGGGCCCGCCCGTGCCCGCTCTGGTCAGCCTGAGGCTCGCCCGCAGCCCGGCTGGTGCCCGCCCCTGCCCCTGCCTCAGAGGGGCCTGCTCCCTGGGCCCTGCCCGCCGGGTGCGGTGCTTTAAACTGCTTAGCATGCAGCGGCCGCCGGGGCCAGCTGTGCCTTTCTCTGCTCCGGGCCTGTTTGCCCAGCCCCTCCCCCTCCGGGCCCTGTGCAAAATTGCTTTTGAAAAGACCCACTTTCTGCTTAATTAAACAATGAGGAGCGTCCCTCACACATCTGTAAACCTCCTTCTGAGGCCAGTTTAGCCCACAAACTGCTCCTTTCTAACCCCCATTCACTTGTAAATGGCTCCTCTGATGTTCCCTGCCCGGCCTGCGCTTTCTTCTCCCGGTTCAGCCGCCCCGGGGTGGGCTTCGCGGCACCCCGAAATCCTCAGGCCCAGGCCCGGTGGGGAAGAGGATTCTCATCTGTCACCCCTCAGCTGGGCCCAGGAGGGGGGTGGGGCGGTGAGGAGGACACCTGGTTGTGGGGTGGGGGCTCCCAGAGGTGGTGGCCTGGGAGGGAGTGTTGGCCCTGGACAGAGTTGCTGTGCACGGTGCTGAGCTGGCCTGGCTGCAGCCCCCTGGGGTCCAGGACTGGGACTTAGGGACTCTGGGCTCAGATCCGTAACTGGGACTCACCCCCACTGCCTCTGTGTGCCTGTGTCTGTGTGTGTATGTGTGACTGTCTCTGTGACTGTGTGATTATGTCTGTGTCTCTGTGTTTGTGTATGTGTGTGTCAGTGTGTGTGTCTGACTGTGGCTGTGTGTGTGTGTGTGTGTGTGTGTGTGTGTGTGTGTGTGTGTGTCTGTGCGGTGCCTGTTGGTGGGGCCAGAGCCCCCTGGACATCCCTTCCACCGAGGTTTGTCCCCAGAGCCCCCCAGGTGTGAATGTCTGGGACCTTCTGCCTGCTCCAACCTCCCGTGGAAAGGGGGAGTCCCCTAGAAAACGTCCATGCTCGCCCTGTGTGCTGGGGGTGACTGCCCACCCTCTCTGTGCCTGCGCACAGCTCTGTGTGTGTGTGTGTGTGTGTGTGTGTGTGTGTGTGTGTGTGTGTGTGTGTGTGTGTGTGCATGTGCATCTTTGCGCATGTGCAGAGTGCGAGGTGACTGGGCTGTAGGAGAGCCGAGCATAGTGTTTGTCCTGGGTGGCCACAGGGCGTCTTGAGCCGGCAGGCCAAGGGCCAGGAGCTTCTGTGGGTTCTGTGGCTGGAGCCTCTCACAGCGCCTCCGTTCCTGGAAGTGATGGCCCCGGGGCCAGGCTGAGCCCTGTTCCCGCCTTCCCCCCACCCCCAGCAGCCGGGGTCGGGTCCGTGTCTGGGGTCCAGGCCCCCTGCAGTCGGGACGGGGTCAGTGTCTGGGGTCCCGGCTGTGCGCTGCGGTCAGTGCTGAGCTCAGTGGCCTTGTGGCCCCGGGCACGGCCATGCTGTCCCTCCGTGCTGCACTGGTCAAGGCAGAGAGTGGGACCCCACAGCCATCATGGCCCACGGAGCGCGTGCTGGGTGCAGGCCCGGGGGTCCCTGAAGAGCCAGAGGCCCTCCGCCCTGACCGCCTCTGCTCCATAGGCCCCCTCCCGCCCTCCCGCCCCCCTCTTCCTTTTCGGAGTCTCTTCATTGCTTGTGTGTGTTGGGGGCCACGTGCAGCTGTGCTCGGGGATCACGCCTGTGGCCCTGGGGTCAGGCTGGCGTTGGCCCAGTGCAGGGCGAGCGCCTTACCCGCCGCACCATCGTCCCGCCTGGTTTTCTGTTTTGGGTTTTTGGGGGGGGTGTTTTTTCGGGGGGTGCCTATCTGGCTCTGCTCAGGGCTTACTCCTGGCTCTGTGCTCAGGGATCACTGCTGGTGGGACTTAAGGGACCAAGTGCAGCGCTGAGGATCAAACCTGGGCCAGCCACATGCCAGGCAAGTCTGTACCCCGTCCTCTCCCCAGCTCTGGGCCCAGCTCCCTGTGAGCCTCAGGCTGGCTCTCCCTGGCCCTGCCCCCAGGCAGGAGCCCCTGTTGTAGGCTTGGGGATGCAAGTGCCACATACTCACCACTGCATTCTGGCCCCAGGCGCCGCAGTAGTTGCTCAATAAACGTTTATCTTGTGGGTGAGGGTCCAACACCGCATTGGGGAGATGACCTGGGGCTGGGCGTGGGGGGTGAGGGACAGTGCGAGTGTCCCAGCCTCCTTGCTCCCAGCACCCGCCCCCCCCACCCCCCAGCCACCAGCCCCTGACTCTGCTCAACCCTCCCCCCCTCCCAGGCTCCTTCAGAGCCGACCATCTGGCTTGGCGGCCATTTGCATATTGTCTGGGCCCAGCCTTGTCCCTGGGGGGGTGTCGCAGGCCAGGCCCGAGTGGCCCTTGCCGCCTGCGAAGAGAGACGCAAGTCCCACCTCCCCCCACCCCCAAATCCAGGCATGGGGGAACAATACGGGTGCTGATGCGGTGGTCTCACCATGGCAACGGGCCATCAAGAATGCGGCAGGCCTGGGGGTGCGGCGGGGGGAGGGAGTGACCCCAGGCGCACGAGCGTCATGATAAATGAGCGGCCCCGCAGCCCACCCCCTCGGGACTGACTCCGTGACGAGGCCATCGCTCGAATGACCCTGGCGTGACCACGGAGGGGAGCAGGCAGCCCCGCCTCGAGAAGGGCACCCGGGCTGCTGCCCAGCTGGGCCCCGGGTCCATGCAGGCCAGCCGGGATGGCCCTCGGCCGGAGCCCCTCCGGCCCGGCCCGGGACGGGCGCTGTCAGACCGCGGGCGGCGGGAGACGCGTGGGCTGGCGGCCCGCCAGACGGGGCCGAGGAGGAGGCCGGGTGGGGGTGAGCGGCCCGGGGTCCGGGGCCCTGAGCCCTCCGTGATGCCCCCATCCCTGTGCACTCGGGAGTTTGTGTCCAAGTCAGAATCCGGGGGCCCGAGCCGTAGAGCAGGGGTGGGGCACCCATCTCGCGCGGCCAGGCCCAGGTGAGTCCCCGGCACCATCCGGCTCCTTGAGCACTGCTGGGTGTGACCCCAAAACAAAACAGTGCGACCGGAGGGGCAGGGCGCTGGCTCGAAGGACTGGGCCGCTAGGCTCGGGTCCCAGCACCCCGCGATCCCCAGGCCCTCCGGAGCCGCCCTGGCACGGCCGGGCCGGCCCAACACCAGCCAGACAAGATGCGAGTCAGGTCAGCACCACAGTCCAGCGCACTGGGCTCTCAGCCCCGGACTTGCTGGCCCGAGCCAATGGACACCTCCACCCTGGGGCCGCCGGCCTGTCCCCGGGCCAGGGCTGGTAGCAGGGCCTCGGCGTCTGCTCTCCTCCACGTGAGGACTGACCACTCCACTCACGCGAGGGCCTGGTGGCTGGGCCAGTGCCTGCAAATGCGCGTCTCCGTGGCAGAGCCGGGGGAGACCCTGAGTCTGTCCCCTCTTCCAGGGGCCACCCCGGGCGGGCTGGGTGATTTGTCAGCGTCTCCCGCTGACGCGGAGCTGGCTCCCTTCAGTGGAGGAAATTAACTGATGCTATCGGCGGAGCAATTGTTTCCTTCGCTCCTGAAGGGGGGAGGGGTCTGTGCGACACCCCCTCCCTCCAGGCCTGCCACAGAGCGAGGTGGGGGACCCCTCCTGAAGGAGCCCTGGGCCACGACAGCGTCGGGACACCTTCCTGGCCTGGTCTTGTGCTGTTCCGGAGGGACAGTGTCCCCGGGGGCCTTCTCTGCAGGACACTCCCGACCCAGGGGCCCGCCTGAGCGTCCCCGGGCTCGGGACCCTCTGCGGCCGGGGGGATGTCTCAGGGGGCTGTATGTGGGACCCTGGGGCGAGGCCCCGGCTCTCCAGCAGGAGCGACCCCCGGGCACTACCGGAAGGGGGCCCCTCACCCCAAGTACAGTCAAACCAGAGACCCTGTGCGCCCCCGCCCCCCGTCTTCAGGGAGTGCTGCCAGCCTGGGCCTGACCCCGCCTCTCTGTGCCTCCCGCGCAGGGGACGTCCGCAGCCTCCTCGTCTGGATCAAGAAGAATCTGCTGAAGGAGCGGCCGGAGCTTTTCATCCAGGGAGACAGTGTGTGAGTGCCCCCCCCTGCCCCCGCCCAGCTTGCCCTGTCGCCGCCTGCCGCTGGACCAAGTCCGGCCAAGTCCAGCCCTGGGCACACGTGGCTGACTCTCCGTTCTCAGCTCCACACTGGACTTGATTGGGGGGTGCCCCCCAGTAAGTGCTCAGGGACCGCTCCTGGCCCTGTGCTCCGTGGTGCTGGGCCCAAACCCAGGTGTCTTGCAGGCAGAGCCTGTGCTCGGCCCCCTGACCGTGTCCCCAGCCCTGGAGAGGAGCCGGGGACGGACACACCCAACGATGCACAGGTGCTCTTCCTGGCTCCGGGGGACCATCTGGGGCGCTGGCCTGGACCCCGTGCAGCCCAGCCCGTGTCCGGATTGGGGGCTTTTTAGTCTAGTTGATTGGAGACTAGGTGCCACGTCCTGGAGCCCCTGACCAGCTGGATCTTGACCCCACGGCACCTCTGTTCCCAAGCCGGCACCCCCTCGGGAGGGAGCACTTGCCTCGCATGCAGCCCCTCAACTACCGCCCGGGTTTGATTCCTGGCCCCGAGTGTGGTCCCACCTTCAGCACTGCCGGCTGTGACCTCACTTCCCCCAACCCCCTCCGGAAAAGATCCAGGGGCCGAAGCGATAGCACAGCGGGGAGGACACTTGTCTTGCACACAGCTGACTTGGGTTCGATTCCCGGCCTCCCACTGGCTCCCTGAGCACCACTGGGAGTAATTCCTGAGTGCAGAGCCAGGAATAACCCTGAGCATCATTAGCTGTGGTCCCGCCAAAAACCCACAAAACAAAAACCTAAAGAAATTTTTATAAGCGGGGGCCAGAGATAGTATAATGGTCAGGGTGCTTGCCCTGCAACCTGGCCAGCCGAGTTCTTTTCCTTGGCACCACGTATGGTCCCCTGAGCCCCGCCAGGAGTCAGCCCTGCATGTGGGCAGGCATGCAACCCCCTCCAAAAGAAAGGTTTGTTTGTTTGTTTTTTAAGTAACCAGAGAAATAGCATAGCAGGGAAGGTGTTTGCCTTGCATATGCGACCCAGGTTCAGTTCTTGGTGCCACATAGGGTCCCCCAAACCCTGCCAGGATTGCTCCCTGAGCACAGAGCGGGGTGTGACCCCAGAAATTTAATTAAAAAAGTCAAAATACTGAGGAAGGATGCTGTTCCCTAGTGTTGCTCTGAATCTAAGAGTTAGAAGTCGATTTTGCCCTCCCATAGAACTTTCTGGAGGATGGAAATGTTCATGAGGTAGCCGCTAGGTTCATGAGGCTGCTGAGCCCTTGATCTGTATCTTATGGCTGAAGGACCAACTATTCCACTTTCCCTCAGTGTCCAGGGGCTGGTGGCCGCCCCTTTGCAGCATGCAGGCCCAGGACTCCTGGGGGGCAGGGAGGGGGCAGACCTCGACGCTCGGGAACCCCCAGCTCCAAGCGTCTGTCCTGGGCCCTCCTGCTGACGACGCGTCTGTCCCAGGGTCCCTGCTGCAGGATGTGCCCCGACCCTCCCGAGTCCGGCAGGGCTTGCTGGTGGGGTGACCTCCCAGGACCCCTTTTCAGCTGGAAGCTGCCACTCCAAGAAATAGGCACCCCCATCCCAGCATGGGGGGGCTGCAGTTTGCACCCCCAAACCTAGAACACCCTGCACCCTGCAGCCCGCCTCACCCCCGTCTCCCCTCACAGGCGCCCCGGGATTCTGGTGCTGATCAATGACGCCGACTGGGAGCTGCTGGTCAGTGCTGGGGGACCCCCACCCTGCCCCACCCCTCCACACCCCCAGGGAGAGGAACGGGAGCCTCCTGGGGGTGGTCTCCCCCAGCAGGGAGGCTGTCGGGCGGGGTCTCTCCCCACAGCGCCCCTGAGTGTCTCTCTCTGGGCAGGGCGAGCTGGACTACCAGCTGCAGGACCGGGATAGCGTCCTCTTCATCTCCACGCTGCACGGAGGCTAGACCCCCCCTGCCCGCCACACCGGCAGGCAGACGGCACCCCGGGCCCGCCTCCCCTCGCTGTCCCCTCCTGCCTTCCCGCCGCCCTGTCCCCGGAGCTCCCTCCGGGCAGGAAAAAGAGGCCAGGTGCTAAAAATGAGCCTTCCCCGGGCGCGTGAGCAGGGGGGAGGTGGGGTGCGGCGGGGTGCCCGAGCAGGGGGCCCAGCCCGCTCCCGGACGCACCCAGTGCCCGTCAGCATCTCCCTCTCCCTGCATGTGCCCCCGTGGAAGATGGACGGACCCCAGGAGCTGCGGTGGGGCCCCTCCCCTCCCCCAGACTGAAGGTGCCACCACCTCAGTTTCCCCATCTGGCCGGCAGAGGGCTCTGGCTGTCCCCCCTGGAGTCATTATGGAACCCCAGCTGGGGTCCCTTCTCCAGAGCCGGCCCCCTCCCCCCCTGCGCCCGGCAGCTGCTCTGGCAGCCACACCCCTCCTCCCGCTACTCAGCCCTTGACCCTGGCCGGCCACCCCCCACCCCCAGGCCACCAGATGGGGTCCTGCGACCCTCCTCCTGCCCAAGGCTGCCCGGGGCTGTGGAGAGGCGCCTGGAGGGCAGCGTGCCTCAGTTTCCTCCCCCAGCGCTTAGTCCCTAGACCCTAAGAAACGTGACTGATGGGACAGATGCAGACGCCATGCCATGGGCAGCCGAGGACAAGTGGCCCTGGGAGGCCTCCGTGTCTAAGCGACAGGCTGCCTTGGTCTCCTCCCCACACCACCCGCCGCCCTGCCCCTGCCTGTGGGTCTCCGGCCTCCCAGGGCTGCCCTTCACCCCAGCGGGCGTCCACGCCGAGACCCAGCCCGTGCCAGGGCTCACCTGTCTGGGCCCCAGGACCCCGCCCCACCCCCGCCCGCCTGGGCTTTGTTTGTCCAGGACGGGACGGGAGGGTGGCGGCAGAGAGAAGGCTGCTGGGCACCCCGAGCTGCTCCTGCACTGGGGCAGGGCTTCATTCGCCCGGAGGCCTCGGAACAGCCACCGTAATAAAGATAGAGGAGCACGTCGGCTGGCACAAAAGCGTGGCTTTCACTCCATCTCCCGTTTCCGAAGGTTTCTCTCAGCCCAGGCCCGACGGGCCAGCAGTGTGGGGGGGCGGGGTGTGGACACGCTCCAGGCTTAGAGGACAGGTCCCCGGCTGGCCCTGCTGCGGGTGGGGGCGCCGGGAGCGGGAGCTGCTCTGGGGCCGCTTGGGGCCGATGGGCGCTGTCCAGACGCTGCCGGTGACCTGCCCCTGGTGCTGAGGTCAGGGTCTCCACCGTGGGGCGCAGCCCTCCTTCGGCCTCTCTGGCAGGGCTCTCTGTCCCCCGAGTCGAATCCCACCCACCGAGCGGCCCAAGTGGCTTCTTGTCCCAGCAGGTCCCAGCAGGTCCCAGGCTCCTGCTCCCGCACTGGGGGCTGGGGGACACGGGGCTGGAGAGCAGATTCCCCTTGGTGCCGGGCGCTGAAACCGTCTGACCCGGCGGTCCCTGGCATTTCGGCCCCGGATCAGCCCCCGAGCTGCCGGAGGAGGAGGGGGGTCAGGGACAGTGATGGGGCGCACCCAGAAATGCCCGGCTGCACCCCCAGGCAGCGCCTCACCGCCCGCCCCGCTTTTGAAGAAATAAACGAATAAATAAGCCCCAGCATCTCCGAAGGTGTGTCTTTAATGAAAGGGATTCGTTTGGCCAAGTTCTCTCTCCCCTGCCGGCGGCGGCGGCGGCGGCGGCGGCGGCAGCGGCGCGCGGCGGCCCCTGGAGCGCCGGCAGCGCGGGGGAGGTGGGTCTGGAGGGGCTGCGGGGAAGGGTCGGTTTATTCGGGATTCGGGGGTGGGTGTCGGCGTGTCGGCGGGAGGAGGAAGGTTCGAAGCAGTCCGCTCGAGTCCGCGAGCGCGTTCCGCCTGCGTCTTCTTGCGCCCCGCGCCTTCCCTGCGGCCAGGGCAGCGCGGACTCCGCGGGCACCGCCGGCCCCGCCGCCGCGCGCCCGCTCCGGTCCCGGCCGAAATTTGAAAAAGGGGGAAAGCGACGCCATCGGCCGGCCGGAGGCCCCCGCCGGCCCGGCCCGGGCGCGGAGGAGGAGGAGGAGGAGGTGGAGGAGGGCGACGAGGGTGAGGACGGCGGCGGCGCGCGGCCGCAACCCTCGCCCGCCCGGGGCACCCGGCCGCTCGCTCGCTCCCCGCGGCCCGCGCCCCCGCCGCGGCCGGGACTCAGCCACAGATGTCCAGCCACAATTCTCGGTTGGCCGCAGACTCGTACAAGAATTGCGTTTGGACAATCAGTGGCGAAGCCCCCGAGTGGAGAGCCCCCCGGCTCCCGGGGGGTTGCGCCCGCGCCCCCGAGCACCGGCACGGAGCGTCTCGCAGCAGAGTCTCACCGCCGTCCGGACGCCGGCGGTCGCGGCCCGTCCCACGCTCGCGGTAAGGTGGCCCGGGGCCCGCGGGTGTCCGTCGGCGCCGCCGCAGGCCCGAGCCCCGGCCGGCCGCCCGCCCCCGCCCGCCCCGCCGGGCGCCCGGGGCCGCGGTCCCGCCGCGCCCGGCCCCCGCCCGCCGCGCCAGCCCCGCGCACGCACCGGCTCGGGCGCCCTCCGCGTCCGTGGCTGCGGCCGGGCCGGCGCGGCGGGAGCGCTGGAATGCGCCGCCCGGTCACCTGCAGCGCCCGGGGAGCCGGGCCGGGAGCCGGCGGCTGGCGAGGCGCAGGGCTGGACCCGAGCGGGCGCCTCTGGCGGCTCGGGGCCGGGGCGGGCTTTTAGGGGGCCGCTCCAACAATACGGGCCTGGCGCGGAGAAAGGGGCTCGGCTGCAATTGGTACTGGATTTGAATAACGCCACGGGGCCATCAATGGTCATTGTGTCGGCGGCGGGTAATGAATCTCCGCTGTCTCCCGGGCTGGCCAGGCAGCTGCGACCTGGCTCAGGCAGCTCTTAAAGACATAGCGTGCCCCTCCCCAGGGGCGCCCCCCTGCACCGGCCGGACCCGCGCCCTCCAGCCCGCACCCCGGTCCCAGCCTCCCGCCGCCCCCCCGGCCCCCAGGGCCGGAGCCCTCTGCCCGCCACCCCTCCTCCCTCCCGGACCCGCACCCGCCTCTCGGCCCTGGGCTCCTCTGGGCTCCGTCCAGGCGCCTGGCCTTGACCAGGGCCCCCCAGAGCACCCGCGGTACCCCAGGATCGGGAAGGGCTGGCCCTGGCCACACTTGTGCATCGCAGCCTGGAGCCTCTGCAACTCTTAAGCTCGGGCTGGAGGGTGAGGGGGAGTAGCTGGAGGTCAGAGGGTCACCCCCTTAAAAGGCTAGGCAGAAGGGCAAGGGAGGAGGGGTGCGACCCCCCAGCAGGCTGAGGTCTCCACAAACCACACCCCCCACCTGGGGTCCGGACTCAGGCTTAACCGGGAGTGGAAGCGGGTCATTGTCTCCCCGGGACAGTGGGGGTCCGTGCCTGGTGGAGATCGCGGGCTGGCCAGCAGGTTGGGCAGAACCCGAAGTCTCACCGCAGCCCCTCGGGCCCTAGCCAGGGCAGCACCCGCAGTGACCCCTGCCCCACAGTCCCCTGGCCCCCTTGAGCCCCCTGAACGGTCACATCACCTGGTTCGGCATCAGAAATGGGTCTGAGCCTTGTGGGTCGGGGGCGCCCTGCATCAGCCCTTAGCCTGGAGGTTCTTACAGACGCCCCTTCCCTCTGGCTCCTGGCACGTCAGACCGGAAGCCGGGGCTGGAGAGTTAGTCCAGGGGAGAGGGCAGTTGCCTTGCATGCAGACGACCCAGGTTCATTCCCCAGCACCCAGTATGGTTCCCTGGGCACCGCCAGGAGTGATCCCTGAGCACCGCCGGGTGTGACCTAAAAGCAAACAAAAAATTAGCACTTGGGTCTCAGGCAGAGAAGAGTGGCCAGCTAGCCCCCTGAGGAGCCCAGTGGTCCCATGGGAGCCTTGGGGCCAGGTACTAAGTGCTTTAAAGATGGTCCTGAGGGGAAGGGCGGAGAGATGGCACGGTGGGTAGGGCGCTTGCCTCGCACGCGAGTGCTGGAGGCTCAGGCAAAAGAAGGCGAGTGCTGACTTCACGGGAGAGGTGTCCAGTGGTGGGGCTGGAGCGACAGCACAGCGGGGAGGGCATTTGCCTTGCACACAGCCAACCCGGGTTCGATTCCCAGCATCCCATAGGGTCCCCCGAGCACCGCCAGGAGTAATTCCTGAGTGCAGAGCCAGGAGTAACCCCTGTGCATTGCTGGGTGTGACCCAGAAAGCAAAAAAAAAAAAAGAGAAGAAGAAGAAGAAGAAGAAGAAGAAGGGAAGTGGTGAGTGCAGGGGCTGGAGCAGTAGCACAGCAGGGAGGGCACGTGCCTGTCATTCGACCAACCCAGGTTCGATCCCAGCACCCCGAGTGGTCCCCGAGCACCCCCAGGAGTGATTCCTGAGCGCAGAGCCAGGAGAACTCCCGGAGCATCACCAGGTGTGGTCCCTCCTAAAATGGTCCCGTGTTGGCCCCTAAAAGAGACTTGAATCCCAGCACTGCGTGGTCCCCAGGACGCCACTGGGATTGACACCTGAACACAGAGCCAGAGTGACCCCCAAGCACAGCCCCCAAATAACAATGGCCACACCCCCCGAGGAGAGAGGTGTCGGCAGCTCCGTTTCACAGATGAAGAGACAGGCTGGCAGCCGTGAAGGCGGGCCAGGCCAGGTTGGAACTCAGGCCGGTACCAAGCGATTCTGATTTCCCGGGCTTCACTAGGCAGGTCCTGAGCCCTCACGCTGGTGTGTCCCCGCAAACAACGACAGGGGTGTCTCAGCACAACCCAGCGTGCAGGAATGCAACCTGGGGGGCAGCTGAGAGCAGGAGAGACCCCCCAGCAGGCCACCTGCTAGGAGGGGGCTGGGAGCTCTGTCCCCCAGGGCAAAGAGCCCCCAGAGGTCAGGCGGGTGGGGGGCGCAGGGCACAGTTCCGAGGGCAGAGCTCCAGTTCAGACAACGAGCCCGAGGGCTTGGCAGGCGCTAGGAAGGAGAGGCTCCGAGGGCGAGGGGGCGGGCTGGACGGCCCTGCAGCCGCAGAGAGGACTTTGGGGTTTGTGGCCTCAGCAGGATCCCCAGAGGCTCCCAAGTGTGTTTACGTGTCTAAGGGTTTGCCTTTGAAGGGTTTCGAGGAGGAGCATGGTGACCACAGCTGGGGGCCCGGGAACGGCCACACAGCTGGGGGGACCGCCCGGGGGCTGCACAGAGGGGACAGAGAGAGACGTGCCTCTCACCTGTCCTGAGACAGGAACAGGAGCCACACACACACAGACACACAGACACACACACACACACCCTCCGGTATACACACACATCCTCCAGTTACATACATACACACACACCCTCCAGGTACACACACACACACACACACACCCTCCGGGTAAACACACACATCCTCCAGTTACATACATACACACACACCCTCCAGGTACACACACATATACACACCCTCCAGGTACACACACACACACACCCTCCGGGTACACACACATCCTCCAGGTACACACACACACACACACCCCCTCCGGGTACACACACACACACACCCTCCGGGTACACACACACACACACACACCCCCTCCGGGTACACACACACATCCTCCAGGTATACACATACACACACACCCTCCAGGTACATACACACACATACACCCTTCAGGTACACACATATACACACACTCCAGGTATACACACACCCTTCAGGTATACACACACACACACCCTCCAGGTACACACGCCACACGCACACACACATACACCCTCCAGGTACACACATACATATATACCTTCCAGGTACACACACACACACCCTCCAGGTACACACACACACACACACACACACACACACACACACACACACACACACACACACACACCCTTCATGTCTCCCAAAGGAGCAGAACTGCCTTTGGCTTGATGGAGGCTGTGGAACTCCACCAGGACTGCAGAGGGCCGAGCAGTTCTTTCCAGCCACACGCACACACACATACACCCTCCAGGTACACACATACATATATACCTTCCAGGTACACACACACACACCCTCCAGGTACACACACACACACACACACACACACACACACACACACACACACACACACACACACCCTTCATGTCTCCCAAAGGAGCAGAACTGCCTTTGGCTTGATGGAGGCTGTGGAACTCCACCAGGACTGCAGAGGGCCGAGCAGTTCTTTCCAGCCGGGAAGGAGTGGGGAACCTTCTCCAAGAGGCAGGCTGCCTTGGGGGTCAAGGCCAGGTGACCTGGGAGGGACTGTGCCTCCAAGCCTGCCTCGAGGAGGGCTGTGGCAGGAGTGGGAAGACCCTGGGCTTCCCGCAAGGCTGTCCCTTCCCACCACGCGCACACAGTTGTGCACATGTCCGTACGCAGGTGCCACAGCCTCAGAGCCTCTGCCCCTTCCTAAAATCAGCTCTTGGGGCCGGGCGGTACAGTGGGCAGGGCGTTTGCCTTTCACATAGCTGAGCTGATAGGGGTGCCTGAGGACCACCAGGTTGGATCCCTGAGCACTGCCGGGTGTGGCCCAAACAGAACAAAAAACTATCTCCCAGGGGTGGAGAGATAGTACAGTAGTTAGGGAGGTAGTACAATGGTTAGGGCACATGCATAACCCATATCTGAGCTGGGTTCTACCCCTGGCACCACGTGGTCTCTGAGCATCTCCAGATGTTGCCTGAAGGGCCCTGGCACCACTCCTTGGGCCCTTAGCCCTGAGGTTATGGCCCAGGTGTCTGGGCATTGCCAGGCGGGGACTCTGGGCCCCCTGGCCATTGCTTGGGAGGACACAAGCAAACAGTTCTCGGGAGGAAGGTGGCACTACCCTTTAAGCATGCCCCTCCCCCTCTGACTGGCATTTTACCAGGAATTTGACCCAACACTGTGCCCAGGAGAGGGACATTTACAGCGTGTGTCTACCCGTGAGTGAGTGAATGAATGAATCAGTGAATGAATGAGTGGATGGATGAATGAGTGGGTGAATGAATGAGGGGATGAGTGAGTGAATGGATGAAAGAGCGAATGAATCAGTGGATGAATGAATGATTGAGTGGATGAATAAGTGAAGTGGGAGAGAACGAGTGAATGAATGAATGACCCCTTATTGACGATACAAGGAAGGGAGTGGGTAGATGGACCGTCGGATGGTGGCACCGAGAGTGGGAACATGCGTGGAGGATGAATAGTTGACTGTGTGAGCATGAATGTCACCAGTCAGCGGAGGCTCCCCGGTGACACGGAGGCGCCACTGCGGGGGAGGGGCGGGCCCGTGGGGGGCTCCCTCCCTCCCCGGCCTTCGTCCACGGGGCCCAGGGGCAGAGAAGGCCCTGAGCGTGACCGGGCGGCCTGTGGCCCGGCTGCCCTGCCCGGATCTCCCCCACCAGGGGTCCCATCACCGAGCGAGTGTCCACCTGACTCCAGTGTCCCTGTGGCCAGGTCTCGGCCACGCGCCCGCCCGTGTGGAGCCCAGTCCCGGAGCCTTTGGAAACCCCCTCCCAGCCCAGGGGGGACGCAGCCAGGCCGGGGATTCCTCAGCAGGGTCACAGATGTTCCTGCCCTGAGACGGAGTGGGCTGGGCACGGGCGGGGGGGAATGAAGGCCCCCGCAGAGCCGCAGCCCCTCCAGCCCTCACCCGCTTTGCCTGCCCGCTCCCGTGGGCGTCTCTGCCTCCCCAGAGACTGACCCCAGGTCCGTGCATCGAGTCGCGGGACGGAGCCCGGCCCAGGGAGGTGCCCGCCCTCGTGGGTTGTGGGGAGTAAACTCAGCGGCCGGCCCGCCGATGCGGGATCTTTGTAATCCTGTTAACAAGCCCCCCGCCGGGGGCGCCTGGCAGCCGGGGTCAGTGCTCACTCCAGCCCTGCGGGCCTCTGGAGCCCAGGACCCTGGCCAGCTGCTTCCTGCCGAGCCCCCAAGGCCATGTTACCTGTGTACCTGTTCACTCTCTTATTTATTTATTTTTAATTTTGTTGCATCACCGTGAGATTTTTTTTTTTTTTGCTTTTTGGGTCACACCCAGCAATGCACAGGGGTCACTCCTGGCTCATGCACTCAGGAGTGCTCAGGGGACCATATGGGATGCTGGGATTTGAACCTGGGTCGGCCGCGTGCAAAGCAAACGCCCTTCCCGCTGTGCTATCGCTCCAGCCCCTGGTTTTGCTTTTAAGTTACTGTTTTAGGGGCTGGAGTGATAGCACAGCAGGTGGGACGTTCGCCTTGCATGCCACCAACCTGGGTTCGATCCCCAGCATCCTGTGCGTCCCCCCTCAAAAATAAAAAAGGTATTTATTGTTTTATTGTTGTGGGGCCACACCTGTGGTGCGAGTAGCTAAGCAGGACCCTCACGTGTGCCAGGCCTGTGCCCTGCCATCTGAGACATCCACACCCCTAGAGTCAGGTGTTCTGGGGTCGGGGGACAACACGCCTAGGGGTGTTCAGTGGCCACACTGGCTGTTCTCAGGGGACCATGCGCAGCCCTGGGGTTCCACCTGGTTGGTCATGGATGCAGCCACATCCCAGACAGGCACAGAGGTGGGGTTTTGTTTGTTCGTTTTGGGGGGCGGGGAGGGGCCCACCCTGTGATGCTCAGAGTTTATTCCTGTTTTTTTTTTTTTCTTTTTGGGTCACACCTGGTGATGCACAGGGGTTACTCCTGGTTCTACACTCAGGAATTACTCCTGGCAGTGCTCAGGGGACCATATGGGATGCTGGGAATCGAACCCGGGTCGGCCGCGTGCAAGGCAAATGCCCTACCCGCTGTGCTATCGCTCCAGCCCCTCAGAGTTTATTCCTGGCTCTGTACTCAGGGATCACTCTTGGTGGTGCTCAGGGGACCCTGTGGGTTGCCGGGGATTGAACCCGGGTCAGCCGCACGCAAGGCAGGCACCCTCCCCGCTGTGCTGTCGCTCTGGTTACAGCATCGACGTGGGCTGTAAACCCAGTTTTCCCCAACAGCAAACCCCACCGTCTGGGCCAAGAATGTGACTCAGTGGCATCACATCTGACTTGAGGTTCAGTTCCCTGCAAGACGCAGTCTCCCGGGCATGGCTGGGACCAGTGCTGAGCACAAAGCTGGGAGTAGCCCCCGAGTGTGGCCCGAAACTCCTCCTCCAAAAATATAATAATAAGGAATCCTGCTTCTCAGGCCCGCTCGCTCCGCGGGAGGCGCCCGCCCTCTGTCCCTCCTCTTCCCTAGAATACGACCCTCTGGAAGTCCAGAGAAAGCACGGCAGGCAGGGTGGTCCCGGCCCCGCAGTTCCTCCCCTGCGCTCTGCCAGGAGTGACCCCTTGTTGCTGCTCCTGGCGGGGTGGTCACCAGCCTGCCTGGACTGACCTGAGGGTCCCCTTGGCATGTTTGGGGCCAATCCCTGTTCCCCCACAGGCCGGCCGATGGCAGTGGACAAATGAAGGAGGGTCCAGGGTCCACCAGGCTGGTTGGTAGCCAGTGGCCGTTTATTCAGGTCTCACAGCGGCAGTTATGGAAGATCATGAGGGGTCGGGTAGCAATTACACACAGGTGTGGTTGAGCGTGATCATGAACAAGGAGCAGATGTACAGCCCTCCTTCAGGGGGCGCTCTCCTAGGGGCTCTACTCGAGGACTAAATCTTGTATAAGTGCCTGCACTCCAGATTCCTGCCAGGAGACCCGCCCAGGGGCAGAATTCCATCTAAGGGTGTGTTGCTTCTCCTCTCCTTAGCCAGTGTCCATTTAGTTATTTGTTTTTTTTGCTTTTTGGGTCACACCCAGCGATGCACAGGGGTCACTCCTGGCTCATGCACTCAGGAATCACCCCTGGCGGTGCTCAGGGGACCATATGGGATGCTGGGATTCGAACCCGGGTCGGCCGCGTGCAAGGCAAATGCCCTACCCGCTGTGCTATCGCTCCAGCCCGTTTTTTTTTTTTTCTGCTTTTTTGGGTCACAGCCAGCGATGCTCAGGGATTACTCCTGGCTTTGCACTCAAGAATTACTCCTGGCGGTGCTTGGGGGACCCTATGGGATGCTGGGAATCGAACCTGGGTCGGCCGCATGCAAGGCAAACGCCCTACCCGCTGTGCTATCGCTCCGGCCCCCCAGTGCCCATTTAAACAATCATCTTCAATCTACTTCTTAACATTTCTGGTCATTTTGTACAGACACAGGAAGAGATGTATTAAGCTTAAAGGTTGGTTCTTCCTGGGGACATCTCACTATAGGTCCCAGACCACAGTCCTCAGGCCAGGTCAGTCCTTCCTAACCCCAGCTGGGTCCTTATTCAGTGACTTCTTTTTGGGTAATGATAGAGTTTGTTCCATGATCGTGCTCTTTACTTACTGTATGTCTTATGGCACTTAGCCTGCCCTTTTTCGATGCCAGAGCAGCTTACGGCTGGCCCTGGGTTCATCCAGTCTCTTACTGGGACCCACCTTTTGGGGTATTAGGAACTAATGGCAACTGAGGCTTAAATCAAGTAAATATGATGGATGCCCAGGAGTAAATATTATTCAGAATCAGTTAACTCCCAAGTGACAAAAGCATAGCATTAACTGTCTTCCTGTGTCTGTACAAAAAGGACATTGTTCTAAAGTAAACTACACAAAGGACATAAGGGAAAAAGAACAGCAATATTTCACTTACATATACAAAATCCAGAGCCCTCAGGAGAATTTGACTTTACAAGTTACAGGGTCTGATTTGGGGATATATGTGATTGACAGGGAAGAAGAGCACAGAGGAGAAGTTAAAGATAAACACAGAGGGACTGGAGTGATAGCACAGTGGGTAGGGCGTTTTTTCCTTGCACGCAGCCGACCCGGGTTCAATTCCCAGCATCCCATATGGTCCCCTGAGCACCACCAGGGGTGATTCCTGAGTGCAGAGCCAGGAGTAACCCCTGTGCATTGCCGGGTGTGACCCAAAAAGCAAAAAATATATAAAATAATAAAAAAATAAAGATAAACACAGAGGTTTGGGAGTGTGTGATGGAATTGAGTGTGCCATGGGAGCACTGTGGTGGAGTAACTCAATAAACCTAAGCTCATTGCAGGGGGGTGGGGAGAGAAAGGACAAGCCAGTGTTATTTTTTTACAATGCTTAGAACTGTAATCCATACCCCCAAGCACAGTCAGCAGTAAGGCCTGAGCACTGCTTGTATGACTCAAACCCAACATCCCCTCCCGCCCAAAAAACTCTTCATCTGACCTGAACTTGGCATAAAACAAAATTAAAAATTAAAGTAATATGGGGCTGGAGCGATAGCAAAGCGGGGAGGGCATTTGCCTTGCACGTGGCTGACCCAGGTTCAAATCCCAGCATCCCATATGGTCCCCTGAGCACCGCCAGGGGTGATTCCTGAGTGCAGAGCCAGGAGTGACCCCTGTGCATTGCTGGGTGTGACCCAAAAAGCAAAAAAAAAAAATTAAAGTAATATGGGCTGGAGCGATAGCACAGTGGGGAGGGCGTTTGCCTTGCACGAGGCCAACCTGGGTTCGATCCCCGGCATCCCCATATGGTCCCCCGAGCACCACCAGGAGTAATTCCTGAGTGCAGAGCCAGGAGTGACCCCTGTGCATTGCTGGGTGTGACCCAAAAAGCAAAAAAAAAATTAAAGTAATATGGGCTGGAGCGATAGCACAGCAGGGAGGGCGTTTGCCTTGCACGAGGCCAACCTGGGTTCGATCCCCGGCATCCCCATATGGTCCCCTGAGCACCACCAGGAGTAATTCCTGAGTGCAGAGCCAGGAGTGACCCCTGTGCATTGCTGGGTGTGACCCAAAAAGCAAAAAAAAAAAAAAAAAGAAGAAGAATATGAAGCAGAGAGAAAGTCCAGCTTGTAAGGTGCTTGCCTTGCATGTGACCAACCCAGGTTCAGTCCGCAGCACCACATACAGTCCTGCCAGGAGTGATCCCCGAGTACTGAGCCAGGAGTAAATTCTGGGCACCCAAAACAAAACCAAAAATTGTTTTCAAAGAATAAAATAGTCTTTTTGTGGGCCAGAATGATAGGACAGTAGCGGGGGTTGGGGGGCACACTTGCCTTGTGTACGGCTGACCTGGATTCAACCCCCGGCATCCCATGTGGTCCCCCGAGCACCTTCAGGAGTGATCCCTGAGTGCAGAGCCAGGAGTAACCCCTGAGCATTGCTGGGTGTGACCCAAAACAGAAACAAAAAGGGAAAAAAACAAGCAAAAATGAACCTGACTGGAGCATAGGACAGCTGGTTGGGTGTTTGCCTTGGGTTCCGTCCCTGGCATCCCACATGGTGCGCCAAGCACCACCAGGAGTAATTCCTGGGTGCAGAGCCAAGAGTTAGCCCTGAGCATCTCGGGTGTGACCCTCCCCCCACAGCGTAGCCTTAACAAGCACAGAGAAAGCAGCAAAGGGGCCAGAGTGAAACCAGATCGGGTAGGGCTCTGGCCTTGCACCTCAATCCCCGGCACCCAAAGGGTCCCTTAAGCCCGCAGGGAGGGAGCCCTGAGTGCAGCTGGGAGTAGCACTGTGGCACTGTCGTCCCATACCACCGTTCATCGATTTGCTTGAGCGGGCACCAGTAACGTCTCCATTGTGAGACTTGTTACTGTTTTTGATAACGCTTTTTTTTTTTTTTTTGCTTTTTTGGATTATACCCAGTGATGCTCAGGGATTACTCCTGGCTCTGTGCTCAGGAATCACTCCTGGCGGTGCTGGGGAGACCATATGGGATGCCGGGGATTGAACCCGGGTTGACCACGTGCAAGGCAAATGCCCTCCCTGCTGTACTATCACTTTGGCCCCATTGTTACTGTTTTTGGCATATCGAATATGCCACAGGGAGCTTGCCAGGCTCTGCCGTGCGGACGGGATACTCTCGGGAGCTTGCCAGGCTCTCCGAGAAGAATGGAGGAATCAACCCAGGTCGACTCCGTGCAAGGCAAATGCCCTACCCACTTCCACCACACACACAATTTTTTTTGGGGGGGGTCACATCCAGCAATGCTCAGGGGTTACTCCTGGCTTTGCACTCAGGAATTACTCCTGGCGGTGCTTGGGGGACCATATGGGATGCCGGGGATCGAACCCGGGTCGGCCGCGTGCAAGGCAAACGCCCTACCCGCTGTGCTATCCCTCCGGCCCCACAAATTGTTTTTTAATTAAAAAAAAAAACTGGATCTGCTGCATGCAAAGCAAGGACTCTACCACTGTACTCTCTCTTCGGTCTCCCAAATACCTTTCCTTTAAAAAGAAATAAATAAAAGAGCACAAGAAGGGCCAAAGGGAACTCAAAGGCTCTGCATGCCAGAGGTCTGAGTTCAGTCCCAACTCCACCAGGAGCCTCCCCGAGCACTGAGTCAGGAGTCTCCCCTTAGCAATGCCAGTGTGACTGAAAAAAAAAAAAAAGCGACATTAGGATCTAGATTGTCTGCTTCTGTCTTTGGAGGGACCCAGAAGGATCCAGAAGGGTCAGTCCACAGGCAGAAGCAGAGCCATGGTGGGCGCGGGCTGGAAGGGGGCGTAGCTGGGGGGCGGGGGAGGACGGCTCACGGGTTTGGGAGACTCTTCGGGGTGACAAGGTGTTCCCGCAGGTGAAGGCGGTGGTCTTGCTCGTGTAGGCGCCCAGGCCCTTGAAACAGCTCCTGGGGCGGCCGAGGCGTCGGGCGGGCAGGCGGTGCCGAGTGGCCCATGACGTCTCGCTCTCGTGAAGGCCGTCGTGCACAGGGAGGGCGCGGGAAGGGGGGCCCCCCCGCAAGTCTCCAGCCTCTGCGTCCAGGAGTGGGGGTCCCTGAGGAGGGAGGTGGTCTGGCCTGCGGGTGGGGGACAGGTGAGGTGGCCGGCTGGGGCGCTCAGATCGGCCTGTGCCCACCTGCCCACCCCAGTGCTCGCCCCACCTGCACTCTGGGGGCCTCACCACTGCCCAGGAGCCCACTGAGGTGGGGAAGTGCCCCCAGAGGCCGGGGCACCCCCAGCCCCCACCCTGCTCCCCTCCGGGGGGGACCCTGGTGTGTCTTGCTTTTGCTTGTAATAAAGAAAATATCTCAGCTACCCTTCCACGGTTGCTTGGCAACCCCAAAGGCGGGGTGGGGGGGGCAGGGGGAGGAGGGAAGGGGGAGGACTCCGGAGCCAATCTGGAGACAAAGGGTAGGATCGGGGTGACTCCGCGCCCGCCGTCAGCGCTAACCTGGCCTGGGCCGGGCGGCGGGCGGGCGCGGGGGCCGCTTCCCACCCCAGAGTCTCACACCAATAAATATGGATTAGGGAAATGGCGAGAGCTTTTCCCACGAGCCTGAAAGGCCGCGTCTGACCTCTGCACCCGCTTTATGTACCCAAGTGACAGTCGAGCCGCCAGGAGCGGCCCCCGCAACGTCGCCCCGTGGCCTTCTGACTTTGGGGAAACTTTTCACCCCCTCCCCCGGGCCCCAGACCAGGTCACCGCCCCCAGAGGTGCCCCGGCCCACACAGGCCCGGCCGCCTGTGCCCGCCGCCACCTCTCTGCTCCCCGAGGGATGCCAGGGAACTGCGCCCACCTGGGGCGTCGACCCCACGTCCCCCCGTGCCCCCTGCACTTCCCTTCCCCTCTCCCCCTCCACTCTGCCATCCTTCCTCCCCAAGTCTCCTGGCGGTGGGCCTGCAGCAGAGACGGGCCCCGCAGCGGCGGGGGGCGGGGGGGGGCTGGTGCTCTCTCCCTGGTGCCCAGCAGCCGGCCAGGCGGGCGGAGGCTGGTTCTGAATGGAGTCAGTGTGGAGTTGGAAAAGCAAACACCTCGGCCTCGCCCACCTGCCGCCCCCCTCCGCTGCCCCGTCCACCCCGCCCGCCCCTGCCGTCCCGGGCCTGTCCACGGCCCCCGCAGGAGCAAGAACGTAGGCATAGGACACCTTCTCTAGGGGACCCCTTGGCCGGGCTCGTGCCCTGCCCCTGTCCCGCCCCCGGCTAATGCCAGGAAACTGTGCCCAGGCTGCCTGCGGGCTCCCGCTCCCTGGCGAGGCAGCCGGGGATGGCCAGGCTGGCTCTGCCGTGCGGCTCGGGGACCGAGCGACCCCAGGATGCTCCGCCTGGTGAGTACTCCCCAGTCCCCGGGGGAGAAGAGCTTCCCCACAGGCCCGTGCGCCCCCCAGAATCTGGGGACACCGTCCTGAGGACTGGCCCCCGCCGTGTCCGGGGCTCACGTGTCGCTTGGTAGGACTAGGGGTGAAGTCTGGGGGCGAAGGGTCAGGAGCATGGGGAGGGGGGCTTGGGGTGAAGTCTGGGGGCGAAGGGTCAGGAGCATGGGGAGGGGGGCTTGGGGTGAAGTCTGGGGAGGAGGGGTCAGGAGCATGGGGAGGGGGGCTTGGGGTGAAGTCTGGGGGTTGGGGGGGCAGATTTTCTCATTTCTTTTTCGGGCCACACTTGGCAGTGCTCAGGGCTTACTCTTGGCTCTGTGCTCAGGGACCTTACAGGGTGCCGGGGATCAAACCCTGGCTGGCCGCGTGCTGGGTCAGCGTGCTGCCCGCTGTACCTCCTCTTCCACCCCTCCAAGCAATCTGTTGTTTGTTTGTTTGTTTGGGGGCTGCACCTGTGACGCCCAGGGGTCACTCCTGGTTGTGGCTGGGGGACCCTGTGGGATGCCAGGGGTCGAACCCGGGTTGGCCGCGTGCCAGGCAAGCGCCCTCCCCGCTGCTGTCCCGTCGCTCTGGCCTCCCCACCCAACTTCTTGATTTCTATGGAGCCACGAAGCTTCCGCCTGGGCTGTGGGTGTCTGAACGAACTCCTTGACTTTCTTTTCTTTTTTTTTTTTTTTATTCTTTTTGGGTCACACCCAGTGATGCTCAGGGGTTACTCCTGGCTCTGCACTCAGGAATTACTCCTGGCGGTGCTCAGGGGACCCTATGGGATGCTGGGAATCGAACCCGGGTCGGCCGCGTGCAAGGCAAACGCCCTCCCCGCTGTGCTATCGCTCCAGCCCCTTGACTTTCATTTTTACTCAGTCATCTGGTTCTTTCTCTTGGGGCTCTGGCCCACACCTGGTGGGGCCTGGGTGAAACTCAGCTCCTGGCCCCGGACGCCCTGGGTTCTAAACAACTCCTGGGATGAGCCCGGAGCGGGGCCAGCAGGTCGCCTTGGGTGACAGGACGCTGGCACGGCGGAAGCTGCTCCCCTGCCCGCCTGTCCGCCCCTGGACGGGAGGGCTGGCAGGCTCCAGATGGCCCCTCCCCGGCTCCTTCCTCTCCTGAGCTCCCCGGGCACCGAGCCCAGGTCCAGCAGCTCCGGGTCCGCCGCCCGCCCGCAGAGGCCGGGATCCCAGAGCGCGGCCAGCAGGCGGAGCCGGGCCCTTGCTGGCGCGGAGCTCAGGAATCCTGCTCGCCTCGAGGAGCAAACCCCTGCTTGGCTGCGTGCCAGGCCCGCGCCGTCCCCGAGGAGCTGCCTCTCCGGCCCTCGGGCTTCCCTCGGGACGCCCAGTCCCCTCCTGCCTTGCTCCTGCGCCCCACCTGGCAGTGTCCCGGGGGCGGGCGTGCTGCCTGGGACCAAACCCGGGTCCCTGCGTGCAAGGTTAGTGCCTTCATCTCCGGGCGGCTCGCTCCGGCCAGCCAGGCCCGTCCCGGACAGCCAGGTCAGGGCAGCCTCGGGAGCAGGGGAGCCCAGTGGGCTGGCGGGAGGCGCGGGGACCTCCCCCGGCCCCACACTGGCCGGCCGGCCTCAGCACCATAGGATGTGGCCCCCAAACCAGCCAGACGGGGGCTGGAGAGAGAGAGCACAGCGGGGAGAGCACTTGCCCTGCAGGCGGCAGACCCGGGTTTGATCCTTGGCACCTCATAGGGTCCCCTGAGCACCACCAGGAGCGGTTCCTGAGCACAGAGCCAGGAGTCACCCTGAGCATCGCCAGCTGTGGCTCCCAAAGCAAACAAAAACAGACCCAACGAAGGAGGCCAGAGCGCTAGTCCAGCGGGAGGGGGTTTGCCTTGCACACAGCTGACCTGGGTTCGATCCCCGGCATCCCCGGCATCCCGCCGGGTCCCCTGAGCACGGCCAGGAACAACTTCTGAGCACAGAGCCAGGACTCACCCTGAGCGTCACCAGGTGTGACCCCAAACCAAATCCAAACAAAACAAAAGAAACAACCAGACCAACCACTGTCACTGTCACCGTCATCCCGTTGCTCATCGATGTGCTCGAGGGGGCACCAGTAACGTCTCCACTGTGAGACTTGCTGTGACTGTTTCTGGCATATCGAATATGCCACGGGGAGCTTGCCAGGCTCTGCCGTGTGGGCGGGATACTCTTGGTAGCTTGCCGGGCTCTCCGAGAGGGGCGGGAGAAATCGAACGCCGGTCAGTGGCATGCAAGGCGAACATCCTACCCGCTGTGCTATTGCTCCAGCCCCAGACCAACCAAACAAATAAAAAAGAAGGAAAGTTGGCTTCACCCTTCACAAGACTCCCACCCGTGACCTCCCCGAGGTGGCCCTAAGACCCTGGCTGTGACCACTGACCTGAGCCCTGGTGCCCACACTCCCGCCCAGTGCGTCCAGTCGGGCAGGCAAAAAGAGACATAGAGTTTCAGTCACTGGTGCAGGGCCCCAGCGAGGAGGGGGGTCGCACCCAGAGCCCGGTGCCCCTTCCCGGGCCCCACCCCTGCGGTCACTGCCTGGACTCCCCGTCTCTCACCACCGGGCCAGCCTCTGCCCACAGGCCAGCACCAATGTGGTTTGGAGACCTGGTCCGGGGCTGTTCCTTGCCCTGGGGGCGAGCAGAGAGTGACCTGTCCGTCGTCCTCTGCCCGGGCGGGGGGCCCCGCTGCCTGCCCGAGCTGGCCCCTCTCTCCCGCTGGAGTTTGGGCTTGGGCTTCGCTCCGCCACCACGCTGTGTGACCCGGGCAAGGCACTGGACTGCTCTGGGCCCCGCTTCATGTCCACTGCCACCTCAGACCCATCCCGTTCCTTTGCCAGGTAGATGGAGACAGGGAACAAGGGAGGAAGGCTGGGACAGGATTGGAGAGCACTGTGCACCCCTACGGCCCTGCAGGGCAACACCTAGACCCGGAAGGGCTGGCCAGCACCCACCCACACCACACTCAGAGCTGCCCTGTGGCTTTGGGGTGGAGCCTCCCTGCTAAGCTAAGGGAAACTGAGGCCCACCCGCGGTGGGGGAGGGGTCAGGAGCAAATTGGTGACCAGGCAGGAAGTGGCCCTAGCTCGGCCCACCCCCCCTTCCGTTTCCCAGGTTGGGTCCCACTTGGAGTCCTCCTGGGCTGGGGCCTGGCACCCAGTCCGGCCTGTCTCGGCCCTGCCCTTTGTCTGCGGCTTTGTGATGGAAAGTGCGGTTCCTAAATCAGCCCTGACACCGGTATTGTTGCCCCAGGCGCAGAGAGTCTAAACTTTTCCCCTGAGGTCAAGAATGTGGCCAGTCCCAGGAGCAGGGCCCTGAGCAGGGGTCTGGGGGCCTGGGGGCGGTCGGGGGAGGGGGGTGGGGGTGGGGTGGGGCCAGGGCCTCACCCCTCCAGAAGTGGGGGGGAAGGGGGTCAGCGGGGAACAAAACGCTTTGAAATGCCTCCTTTCCATCACTGCCAACATTGTCCGCTGCCCGCGGGGGACCTGGCACCGCCTCGTGGGGCTCCGGCCCCCAGCCCTGGCCAGCCCGGCCCCGCATCTGAAGATGGACAGAAGGTTATTGTCCCTCCCGCGGCCCTTTGTCTGCCCCGGTTCCAGATGTCTCAGCTGGGACCAGGGAGCTGACCCATGGTGGGCAGGGGGAGGGGACTGAGGGGAGAGCACGGGTCACTGCGTCCCGAGGGTCGTTCCCAGACCCCGGGATCCCACCCAGGCACCTTCTGGGCTGTCTCAGTCCGGGGCTGTCCCCGGACTCGACCCTTCTCCCCGGCCACCTGACAGGTCCCGGCTGGGGCGGGGCGGGGGGTGCAGCCCCGAGGTGTGGGTGTGCGTCCCCTCGTGCGGGACCCCCAGCCGGCGTTCGTCCACTCACCGGCCACGCCAGAGCCCTGCGCGGTGCCGGCTCTGTGTTGAGCGCGGGGCAGGCCGGGGGCAGTGAGCCCCCAGGTCCCCCTGGCCTGCGGCTAAGGGTCCTCACGGTCAGGTGCCAGCCCCCCCCAGCTGACCCCCCAGCTGACCCCAGCAGCTTCCTTTTCACTTGTCTTTGGGGCCACACCAGGGGGTGCTCAGGGCTTTCCCTGACCCAGTGCTCAGGGATGGGTCCTGGTCGGGCTCAGGGACAATCTGGCACCAGAACCCGTGTCACGGCCAGGCGCCGGCCGGGGGTGCTGTCACTCTGGCTCCACCCTCTTTTTCTTTTTTCTGTTTGTTTGGGGGGCCACACCTGGCCGTGCTCGGGGCTCACTCCTGGTGCTGTGCTCAGGGCCACTTGGGCAGGACCCAGGGGGCTCGAACCCTGCGGACCTAGTGCCCGCACCTTCCCCGCTGTCCGCTCGCTCCCTCCCTGTACCTGCCCGCCCCCTTTCCCCTCCAGTCCAGGCTCCTTCCGCCCCGTTTGGACACGGAGGCGCGGAGGAAGACCTCGCCTGGGGCCAGATCCTGGCCGGGCCAGGTCCAAGAGCAGGGCTGGGCCCGGAACTTGGAAGGTGCTGAGTGCAGAGTCTGGCGGGGGCCGGCCCACCCAGGCCCGCGGCCAGGGCTGCTCCTGCCTCCCCTTGCCCTTCCCTTTCACCCACCGGGGGGTGCATGCACCCACGGGAGCAGGAAAAGCCACCCAGGGCGGGGACCTTACCGAGCCACCCCCCACCCCCACCGCCCCTGGCAGCTGGGAGGAAGCAGGACTGGTCCCCGGCAGCCCGGTTCCAGATCAGACCCGACCCGACTGGACTCGGGAGAGCAGAGCTGAGCCACGCTGGTTGTCCTGCTGCTCCTCCTCCTCCTCCCCCTCTTCCTCCCCCTCCTCCCCCTCCTCCTCCTCCTTCTCCTCCGTGTAATGAAAACAGCCCATCCTTGGCAGGGGGGTGGTGGAAACGGCGGAGGGAGAGAATGCACGGGAAGCACTTAGCACCCGCTGCCCACCCGGGCGTTCCGACAGCTGTGATCGTTATGAATATCATTATTATTATTATTATATTATTATTATTCTATTCGCTCTCACCTGGGGTCACCCAGGTGCAGTCTTGGGGGTGGGCTAGGGCCCTGGGCATCCTGCTTGTGTGTGGGGGGGTGGCAGAGGCGTGGGGGGGCGCTGGACCCAGAGGAGTTAACTGCCCGGCCTGGCCTGTGGGGTGCCACGCTGCAGCCCCGACGCTGGCCGGGGCTGCTTCCTAATGGGCAAAACAGCTGGCGGTGCGGGGAGAGCCTCTGGCACGCTGCGTCCTGAGGACACAGCAGAGTCTCCGGGCACGGCCGCGGAGGGGTCCTGGGCGCCCAGGCAGGGCGCGGGCGCGGCTGCGTGGGCGTTGGGTGGGACCCCACAGCGGCGGGCGTGGGCACGTTCTTGCTGCAGAGACGGCGCTGGACGCTCGGACCGGCCGGGTCACTCCGGCGGGGGCCTGGGGCTCTCGCGACCCCCTAGAACCGAAAGGAGGAGCAGATGGCAGTGCCAGGTGCCCGCAGCCCCGCGTCCTCCTGCCAGTGGACAGCGCCCAGGCGGGACTCGGACTCCTCCCGCTGCCTGCCCGCTGTACCTGGATCCCGGAGCGGGACACCCCGGCCACCAGGGACAGGGCCCAGGGAGCCCCCAACCCACGGGACGTCAAGCTGGCGGCTGGTAAGAGCCCGTCCACCCGACCGCACGGTCCTCACCGCCCGCAGCCCCCCTGGGAGGGAGCCCCCCACCCACCCCCAGGGTTCTGGGGAGCCTCTGGGCTCCCCTTGGCAAGAAAGCAAGTGCTGATACCTCACAGGCTCTGAGGCAGGAAAGGCATGCGTGTGCATGTGTGTGCATGCGTGTGCGTGTGTGTGCATGCGTGTGTGTGTGCATGCGTGTGCGTGTGTGTGCATGTGTGTGTGGGGGGGGTGTGGCCGGGGTCTGCTGGACCCAAGACCCAAGGGCAGAGCCCCTCATCTCTGCCACCTTCCAGGTAGAGGGGGGAAGGCAGCCTTGGGTATAGCAGCCTCAGCGCCCCTTCCTTGAAGCAGGTCACTGCGGGGCCGCGGCCAGCGGGCGGCCTTGAGGCTGAGGGCAGAGCAAGAGGGGACAGTGCCAGGGTCTGGAGTGCCCCAGTCGCGGAAGCCTGAGGCGCGGGCGCCACCGCCTGGCCGTGTGGAGAATTACAGTCACTGGGGGTTGTAATTGGGTCTGGGCCCCCATCAGGGCACACCCCTCCCCCCTCCATTGGACAGTCATCTCTTCCTGTGCCCCACCAGGCAGGGGATGCTGCTGAGGCCCTGCAGGAAACGGGCTTCAGGCTGTAACCAGCAGGGGCTGGAGGGGTAGTACAGTGGTCAGGGCATTTGCCTTGCAGGCGCCCCACCTGGGTTCGATCTCCGGCATCCCATCTGGTCCCCTGAGCACCAACAGGAGTAGTTCCTGAGTGCAGAGCCAGGAGTAACCCCTGAGCATCGCAGGGTGTGACCCCAAAAGGAAAAGAAAAAAAATGAGCTGTAGCCTGCAGGCTGCTAGACCCAAGGCCTGTGGGGCAGGACCCAATCATTTGCATTTCTTTTCTTTTTTTTTTAATTATTAAAATCATTATTATTGGGGCCAGAGAGATGGTACAGGGGGTTAAGGCACTTGCCTTGCCTGAGGCCAAGTCCCGTTAGATCCCTGCTACCCCAGATGGTCCCCGAGCACAGAGCCAGGAGTAAACCCTGAGCACCGCCGGGTCTGACCCTAACCCGAAATAACAAAACAAATAAAATTCCCGTAATTTTTTCTTTTGTTTTATTTCTGATGGTGCTGGATGGGGGGGACTGTGACTTTACAGTCCTTACCCTGCTCCTGTCCCTCTGGTCCCTGATCTTTTTTTTTTTGGGGGGGGGGCATCACACCCTGCGATGCACAGGGGCTAATCCTGGCTCTGCACTCAGGAATTACTCCTGGCGGTGCTCAGGGAACCATATGGGATACTGGAAATTGAACCCAGGTTGGCCACATGCATGGCAAACGCCCTCCCCGCTGTGCTATTGCTCCAGCCCCAGTTCAAAATTTTCCATCACTCCTTTACTGGGGCCAGAGTGATAGTATAGCCAGTAGGGCACTTGCCTTGCGAGGTCCGATCCCCGGCACCCCGTATGGTCGCCTGTGCACCACCAGGAGTGCCCTGAGTGCAGAGCCAGGAGTAAGCCCTGAGCATCTCCAGATGCGACCAAACTCCCTCCCCACCCAAAAAGAAGCTAAACAAATACCAGATGCCCGGCTCCCACAGTCCCCCTGGTGCCTGGGAAAAAAACAAGTTATTCCTCTATTTTTATGATTTGTTTGTTTGGGTTTAGGAGACTATACCTGTCAGTGCTCAGAGAGTACTCCCAGCTCTGTGCTCAGGGCGCACTCCCAGCACTGCTAGGGGACCATACAGTTCTGGAGACTGTACCTAGATTGGCTGACGCAGGGCAAGTGCCTTACCCTCTCCATTAGTTCTCTAGTCCTTTATTATTGTTGTTTCCTACCTCCTTGGTTCTGTGGGACTCTGGTGAATGGGCACCAGGGCCGGTGGTGGGGGCAGAGAAGTAGAATAGCGGGAAGGGCACGTGCCTTGCATGCAGCTGACCTGGATTCCATCCCTGGGACCCCATATAGTCTCCCAAGCCCACCAGGAGTGAAGAGCCAGGAGTAAGCCTTAAGCATCGCCAAAAAAAAAAAAAAGAAAGAAAGAAAAAGAAAAAGGCCCATGAGGGACTAGGGATCAAACTTGGGACCTTAAACAAAGCGTCTGTGTAGCTCGTTGAATTATATTCCTCTAGCCCAAAGCAATATTTTGCATTCATTTATTTAAATTTTGGGCCACACCTGGCTGTGCTCAGGGTTTACTCCTGGCTCTGCATCAGGGATCACTCCTGACAGGCTTGTGGGACCTTATGGAGGGCTGAGGATCAAGCCTCACTCACCCACACACGTAAGGCTTATCTGCTTACTTTTTTTTTTTTTTTTTGGCTTTTTGGGTCACATCCAGTGATGCACAGGAGTTACTCCTGTCTCATGCACTCAGGAATTACTCCTGGCGGTGCTCGGGGGAACCATATGGGAAGCTGGGAATTGAACCCGGATCGGTCGCATGCAAGGCAAATGCCCTACCTGCTGTGCTATCGCTCCAGCCCCTTCTCTGCTTATCTTATCTGCTGTACTATTGCTCCAGCCGCAGCTAGATATATAAATTTCTATATATGTATAATGTGTGTGTATATATCTGTGTATGTATTTAAAACAAATTTATTCAGGAAATAAAGGGGTGCATGAGAGATACATGCTAGAGGGAGAACTGGGCATCTCCAGAGTGAGAAGCCAAGTGCACACCCCAAGGGGGGCTGGGCAGACCCTTTCCCCAGAATGGGGAGATGTGCCTCCAAAGCAATGATTCGGTTTTGTTTTTGGACCACACGGTGATGCTCAGGGATCACTCTGTTTTGACTTTTTGGGTCACACCCAGCAGTGCTCAGGGGTTTCTCCTGGCTCTGCATTCAGGAATTACTCCTGGTGGTGCTCAGGGGACCCTATGGGATGCTGGGGATTGAACCTGGGTCACCCGTGTACGAGGCAAAGGCCTTTCCTGCTGTACTATCGTTCTGGCCTCAGGGATTACTCTTTTTTTTTTGTTTTGTTTTTTGGGTCACACCTGGCAATGCACAGGAGTCATTCCTGGCTCATGCACTCAGGAATTATCACTGGCGGTGCTCAAGGGACCATATGGGATGCTGGGATTCCAACCCGGGTCGGCTGCGTGCAAGGCAAAAGCCCTACCCGCTGTGCTATCACTCCAGCCCAGGGATTACTCTTGATGGTGTGGGCGGACTGTATGAGATGCCGAGATTGAACGTAGGTCAGCTGTATGCAAAGCAAGTACCCTGTCCATTGTACTATAGCTTTGCCCCCCCCCCCCCGCCCAAAGCAATATTTTTTGGTTTTGTTTTGGGGTCATCTCCAGCAGTATTCAGGCCTTACTCCTGGCTCTGGACTCAGAAATTACTTCTGGCAGTGCTCAGAGGATCATACGGGATGATAAGGATCGAACCTTGGCTTGGCCGCGTGCAAGACAAATGCCCTACCTGCTGTACTATCTGCTCCTGCCCCCAAAGCAACAATTTTAAAAGACAGATCAGGGCTGGAGCGATAGCACAGCGGGTAGGGCGTTTGCCTTGCACGCGGCCGACCCGGGTTCGATTCCCACCATCCCATATGGTCCCCTGAGCACGGCCAGGGGTAATTCCTGAGTGCAGAGCCAGGAGTGACCCCTGAGCATCGCGCTGGGTGTGATCCAAAAAGCAAAAAAAAAAAAAAAAAAAGACAGATCATACCGTTCCTCTCCCTCCCCACTTTCCTATTTACTTACTTCTCTACTACTAATACATAAAAAAAAAAAGTCAGTGGGGGCCAGAGTGATCGCAGAATGGGGAGGGCGTTTGCCTTGCACACAGCCGGCCCGAGTTTGACCCTCAGCATCCCAGAGAGGCCCCTGAGCACCAGCAGGAGCAGGTGGAGAGTGCAGAGCCCTGAGCATCACTGGTGTGACCCAAAGGGAAAAAAGAAAGTCAAAATTGTGCTGGGGATGGGATGCGGGAGTGAGCGTAGGGTTCATTCCCCAGCAGTGCACAGCCCTGGTCACTGGCTGTGGCCCCTGCTAGAAGTGCCCCCTCTAATTAAAACCAAAATCCTTGGGCCAGAGATAGCCCAGGAGGAAGAAAGACGCTTGTGCTCTCTGCTGACCCTGGTTCCATCCCCAGCACTGTCTCCTCAGCTCCGCCAGGGGGCACTCCTGAGCACAGAACCTGGACGCGGCCCAGAGTTTCCAGAATAAAATCAAATGCTGCTGAGCGGGCTTGAGGCTCAGCAGGGGAACACACGCTTTGCACCAGGAGGCCCCGGGATCCTGCCCGCATGGTGGCTTGTGCCCTCCACATACCCCACCCCTCCCGACCCCTAGAACATTCTTCTTCCCCACTTTTTTTTTCTTCCTGTGCTCAGGGGTCATTCTTTGGAAGGGCGTGGGAGACCACGTGGGTCTCAGGGGCTCAAACCGGGGCTGGCTCCCCGCAAGGACCTGCCCAGGTCTCCCACCTCTCCCGCCCCGCCCGCGTCACTTTGGGGAGGGGCCGTATCCTGTGGCCACGCCTAGCTCTGTGCCCGGGGCTGGAATGCTGGTTCCGGCTGCCGCCACGCACTAGACTGGCGCCTTTGGCCTCTGTGACCTGCTCCTGGCACGCGGCCCACTCCAGCTAGCCCGCTCTGCCCACTCCCCACTGCCAGAAACCGTTCCTGGGTCCGTCAGCCGGTTTCCCATCCGCTGACCTCCCCGGAGCGCGGGAGCCCCAAGGACCCCAGCTGGTCCCTCTGTGTCCCCGGGAGGTGATGGTGCTGGGGACCCAGGGAGCGGGGCTCGGTCTACACCCGCTGCATGTTGAGGCGACACCCCACATTCCCTAGATGAGACATCGCGGAGGCCTGGCCAGAGAAGTGGACGCTGAGGCCGGGGGGGCCCGTAGCAGTCCCCAGGGAAGAGACACACAGGCGCACTCACATGTGGAAAAGATGTGGCGAGGGGGTCAGCATGACTGCACAGTGGGGAGGCACTCGCCTCGCACAAGGCCGACCCGGGTCCAGTGCTCAGCCTTCTGTACGGTCCCCTGAGTCAGCGGCAGGAGTGACGTCTCCAGGTGTGGCCCCAAAGCAAAGAACAAAACAAAACAAGGAAGAGATGTGGCGAAGTGCTCCAGCCTGCATGCCGCAGGACCTTGCACGTCTGCAGGGCCGAGGCGGCCAGGGGCAGGCCCGGGGGCCGCGTGGCTCTGTGAGGGTCTGCGCTCTCCATGGGCGAACACTCCCGAGGGCAGCCCCCAGAGGTGTTGACTTGAGCATTCTAGAAAGGGCTTGAAGGGGGGCCGAGAGATAATATGGCAAGTGAGGACATTGCCTTGCACGCGGCCAGCCAGGCTCGGTCCCAGCACCCCATCTGAGCACCGTCAGGAGAGATTTGGGAGTCAGCCCCGAGCATCACCGTGTGTGGCCCGACACACATACACACTCCTCACAAAAGAAAGAAAAGGCTTGAAGGGGTTGATGTGTGCGGAATGGCTTCCAGAGAGAGTGGCCCCGGGAGGGATCTGGCGCTCCCCCCCCCCCCCCCGACATCGGGTGACAGTGCCGGGAGCCAGGGGCCCCGCGCAGGGGTCACCATGGCTCCAGGGAGAGCAACTTGTCCACAGTCCCCCGCTGTGTGAGGAACTTGCGTGCAGCCGTGTCCTGGTCAGCAGGGGGGAAGCAGGTTTTGGGGCTCAGGTTTGGACGGAGACCCCAGTTTTTTTTGCCAGGAGTCCTCTGGGACGAACAGGAGTAGCTCTTGGGGGACTGGCCAGGAGGACTTGGAGTCTCACTGTAGCCCGCTGTGTGCATGTGTGTGTGTGTGTGCGAGCATTCCGTGCCTGTGTGCATGCGTGTTTACACATTGGTGTGTTTCCCGTGACCATGAACAGAGACAGGAAACAAAGCGCGTGTCCTTCCCGGAGGTTGGGAAGAGACGAGGCTGTAGCTGGGGGTGGCGGGCTGTTGGGTGTCCACAGCGTTTTCTGCTCGTTTTTAGGCCTCACCTGACAGTGCTGCGGGCTCTGGGCTCAGAGCTCCTTCCCAGCAGGGCTCCGGGGACAGACGCTGGGTCGGCTGCGAGCAGGACGAGTGCTCTCTGCTTGAAGATTGAAGTCGCTGGAATGTGGCAGGGTGCGGGGAAGGGAGGTGAGTCGCACAGGGCAGGGGGGTGGCTTCCTGGAGCCGGGGGGTCCCTGTTGAGGTGCAGTCCCCCCTGCAGTGACAGCCAGGTGGATGGGGGCACTCAGGGAGGGCTAGAGGCTGGAGGTGAGCCCCGGGGCGGGGGAGGGAGGTGGGGGGGCAGGGTACACTTTTCCTCAGAAAGGAGGAGGAAGAGGCCGGAGGACAGTACAGCGCTTGGGCGCTTGCCCTGCACGTGGCCGGCCCGGGTTTGTTCACCAGCATCGCAGATGGTCCCCTGATCACTGCCAGGAGTCACCCCTGAGCACTGCTGTTGTGGCATCCACCAAACAAACAGGAGGAAGAGGGGCGGGGAGGAACCCAGGCATTGCAAGAGGGAGGCACCAGGTGAGAGAGCAGAGCAGCCCTCCAGCCCCGCTGGGGTGGCCCCAGACTCAACAAGGAAGGTGCTGGGGTGCGAGGGGGACTCCCCAAATGTGCGAGCATGATGTGAAGGAAGGGAAGCCCCTCCTGGGGCTGGGGGTGCCGGCGATTAGAGCTCTGCACTCAGGGGGCCCTGTGGGACGCTGGGGATGGAACCCGGTGGGCCGCACGTCAGGCAAAGCCCCCTGCAGTCCCGTTTCTCTGGTCCCCGCCTTCCACCACAGGCCCGCGGCGGGGAGCGCTCAGCCTGGAAGCTCCGACCGAGGCCTGGGTCCCCCGGCCGCCGGCCAGAGAGGGACTCCCCGGGACGCCCCGCCGGCGGCGCCGTTGCACGGTAGGTCCAGCCCCTGCCTCCTCTAGGCCCCGCCGCGGTTCTGGCGTTTCTGGGGCGCGCCCTGGTTCCGCGCAGTCCAAACGCGGGCAGGACCCAGGCTCGGGGCCCCGAAGTTCCGTCCGGGGCGGCCAGGGGGCGCCCGAGAGCAGAGGGGGCGCCGGGAACCAGGGCGGTGGACAGCGCCCCGCGGGCTGGGCGTCCACGGCCCGAGGGCGATGGGGGGTTAGGGCCTCGGGGGTCAGGGCGGCGGGTGCGCGGGAAGCTTGATCCGGGGGCCTGGCGCGCTCAGCGAGTCCGAGTCCGAGCCTCAGACGCTGGAGCGATGCCGCCCCCCGCGCCCCGCCCCGCCGCCCCCCCGCCCCCGTCATCCCCGCAGGGGGCCAGC
The DNA here is from genome assembly GCF_027595985.1 of Sorex araneus. Taxonomy (NCBI): domain Eukaryota; kingdom Metazoa; phylum Chordata; class Mammalia; order Eulipotyphla; family Soricidae; genus Sorex; species Sorex araneus. The sequence continues at coordinate 4,556,283 of NC_073302.1, read as the reverse complement.
CCGCTGGCGGAGGGGGCGCGGCGACTCCCGGGCCGCGCTGGGACAGGTCGCGGAGACCCGGTTAGGGAGGACACTTGAGAACCCACGCGTCAGCGCGAGGGGAGTGGGCGGCCAGGGTTTGGGGATTCCGCGCCCCCTGCCCCAGCGGGCCTCCAGACCCCGCCCCTGGCAGAGGCCCCGCCCACCGGGTGGGAGCCGGTTGTCGCCTTCGGCGCCCCGCCCCCCGCCAGGCCCCGCCCCGCCAGGCCCCGCCCCCCGCCCCGGGCCCCGCCGCGCCCCGCGCCCCGCGCCCCGGGCGCCGCCGCCCCGGACCCCGCCATGCGCGCCGCCCGCGCCGCCCCGCTGCTCCCGCTGCTGCTCCTGCTGGGGCCGCGGCTGGCGGCTGCGGGTGTGGCCGAGCCGCAGCTGCCCGCCGTGGTGCTCGCCGTCCTGGCCCGCAATGCCGAGCACTCGCTGCCCCACTACCTGGGCGCGCTGGAGCGGCTGGACTACCCGCGGGCCCGGCTGGCCGTGTGGTGAGAGACCCCGGCGCGCACGGACCCCGCGGGACCCCCGCCTGCACACGCGCCCCCTGACAGCCCGGGGAGGGCGCCGGCCCGCAGCAGGGCGCCAGACCCGGGGCCTGCCCTGGGCTCGGCTGGCCCGCCGCCCCGGGGTCCCACGTGGCAAGCCGGGGGTCCCTGGGGAGCCCCTCCGGAATGCTGTCAAGCCCCGGGGGTCTCTGCCCCTTTGCAGGGGCCTCAGCCCCCGGCCGCCGGCTGGAGCCTCTGGGCCGCGTCCGAACCGCCAGCGGGATGGAGGCCAAGTGTGACCCAGAAGAGGGAGGGGCCGGGGCTGAGGTCTGGGGTGGCCAGGACCCTCCTGGGCCGCACTGCCCTGGCGGGTGGAGCCCGCGCTGCCCACAAGGGCCAATTTGGGAGCCTCTGGGTTTCCTCCCTGGGACCTGACACGCACTTAGGGCTGGGGCTGGGCGCTGGCTTAAAGGGGCAGCGGCGCCTGACACTCGGCCCTGGGGAACAGGGGCCTGAACTGGCTCGCGGGGGCCACACTATGTGGGGCTGGGACCGACTGGCCATGGCAGTGGCTGTGGCGCAGAGGCGGATGCACCTCTGTCTCCTATGGGCCCAGCCCACCTGGGACGGTGCCACCGGGAGGGAGCGAGGCCACAGACCTGAGACCTGTCCTGGGTTTGTGTCTCCTCCGGCCACTCACCTGTTGCCCTCTCAGTCCCCCGGGCTGGGCAGGACAGCTCAGAGCACTGAAGGGGGGGGGCAGAGCCCAGAGAGGGCTGGGGCGGGGTGGAGGTCACACAGCTTTCCCGGAGCAGCCCCCTGCCCGGCCCCCTTCTCTGGCACAGGGTGGGCCTTGTCGCGCAGGCCAGGCACTGGGGAGCTCAGGGCGGGCTCGGGGGCACCCCTCACCTCTCCGCGCCCCGTGCCTGCAGGTGTGCCACAGACCACAACGTGGACAACACGACGGAGATGCTGCGTGAGTGGCTGGCCGCCGTGGGCCCTGACTACGCGGCCGTGGTCTGGAGGCCCGAGGGGGCGCCCAGGTGGGGACCCGGGGACGGTGGGGAGCAGCGGCACTGGCAGGCACACCCGGGCCCTCGGCGAGCGTCCCCTCACCTTTCTGTCCCCCAGGGCCTACCCAGACGAGCAGGGTCCCAAGCACTGGACCCGGGAGCGGTACCAGTTTCTGATGGAGCTGAAGCAGGAGGCGCTGACCTTCGCCCGGCGCTGGGGGGCCGACTACATCCTGGTGAGAAGCCCCGGGGTGCTGTGGGGCCCCAGCCCGAGCCTGCAGTGCTCTCCAGCCCCAGGGCTGAGCCCCAGACGCCGCTGGGACAGAACCCACCCAGCTCCGACACGGAGGGCTTAGGTCTGTCTGTGCTGGCGGCTGCGCTGAGCTGATCTCTGAGCCAGAGCCCGGGGGCATCTGAGGCCTGCACCTCGGCCAGGGCCGCTCCCCGGCCCACGCTCACAGGAGCTGCGTGTGTGCGCGAGCACGTGTGTGCATGTGCATGTGTGTGTGTGTGTGTGTGTGTGTGTGTGTGTGTGCACGCCCATGTAAGTGTCAGGGACTGAACCTAGAATCTCACACCTGCAGAGTGAGCACTGTATGGCTGAGCTCCATGCCTGGCCTGAAGCAACTCTCTGGGCCTGTTTCCGAAGTGGGAGGGGTCTCTGTGGTCCTTAGAGATCAGGCCTAGGTCTGATCCCTGCGGGCGGGCGGGATGTTAGGGATGTCACTTCCCTTCCTCTCTCTCCTCCTCCCTCCCTCCCTCCCTCGAACCCTCCTTCTCTTCCTGCTTCCTCCTGGCTGGTGCTCAGGGACTGTCACGGCAGGCTGAGGGGGACCCTCTGTGGCGCTGCGGGAAGCTGGCTCAGCGCCCAGTGCCCCGGCCCTCCCCGCCGCTGGCTGGGCGCTGCCCCTGAGTCTCGGCAGTCTGGGGGGTGCCCGCGGCACACCCCGGCAGGCTGCGACCGGCCACGCTGCCCCCCAAGTTTGCAGACACGGACAACATCCTGACCAACAACCAGACGCTGCGGCTGCTGGTGGGCCGGGGCCTGCCCGTGGCGGCGCCCATGCTGGACTCGCAGACCTACTACTCCAACTTCTGGTGCGGCATCACCCCGCAGGTGAGGCGGGAGGTGCCACCAGAGCCTCCTGGGGTTTGCGGTTTTGATTGTTTTTCTTGGGGGGTGGGTCACACCTGGCGATGCTCAGAGGTCAGTCCTGGCGGTGATGCTCAGGGGTCACTCCTGGCGGTGCTCGAACCCAAGCACCCTCCCTGCTGTGCTATGGCCCCAGTCTGTGTGTTGTGTTACTTTGGGGGGCTCACCCTGCAGTGCTCAGGGCCGACTCCTGGCTCTTCACTCCTCCTGGTGGCCGTCAGGGGGACTATATACGGTGCTGGGGATGGGACCTGGCCGTACTGGTGCTCGGGGCCATGGTTTGGGAGTCTGCAGCCTGGGGTGGGTGGGGGTGGGGGTGACCTGTAAGGGGCAGCGTGGGGTGGGGGGGGCTACACCGAACCCAGAGCCCCGCCCTTCCCTAGGGCTACTACCGCCGCACGGCCGAGTACTTCCCCACCAAGAACCGCCAGCGCCGGGGCTGCTTCCGGGTGCCCATGGTGCACTCCACCTTCCTGCTGTCCCTGCGGGCCGAGGGGGCGGCCCAGCTGGCCTTCTACCCCCCGCACCCCAACTACACCTGGCCCTTCGACGACATCATTGTCTTCGCCTATGCCTGCCAGGCGGCCGGTGAGGAGCCTCTGGGCCTCCGTCTGTTCCCCCTTCCCTGCACACCCTTCCCCACCTGGCAGCGGTTCCACTCCTGCCGCCTCGACCCTCCCTGAGCATGTCCTCTGTCTGTCCCCAGCTTGTCTGACACAGGCTTGGGCACAGTGGCACGCGCCAGGGCCTGGGAAGACAGTGGAGAGGAAAACCCAGCCCTGCCCTCCTGGGGCCTCCCGCTCGGCGCCCTCAGTGGCTGTGTGCCGCGGGGAGTCTTAGGCCCTTTGAGTCCAGGGCGGACAGCGGTACCCAGGAGGTGCCCTGCAGGGCCCTGGCGTGGGCCCCAGGGCCCCAGGCCCCCTGCACCCGCCGTTCGTGGTCCTGGCAGGAGCCCAAGAGGAGCGGGAGGGTGTGAGGGAGAGCTCGAGCCAGAGCAGGAGGCAGGGACCGGTCCCTGGCACCGGGTGGGTGACCCCGTGTGACCCCAGAGCCGCACGCTGGGCGTAAGCCCTGAGCACTGCCAGGTGTGGCCCCCAAACCAGCAAAGAGGCGACCAGAAAGGGGAGGGAACTGCAGCGGCCGTGAAGCGTCAGCGTCCTCCCTGGGGGGCCCCGAGCCCACTCGCCCACCCGGCCAGCCCCTAGATGGGACCCTGGGGGTGACGCTCTGTCGCCCCTGCTTTGGGCCTGCCCCAGGGTGCGCAGGTTCAGCCTCTGGAAACAGGTGCAGGTGAAGGCCAGGTCGGGAGGGAGGAAGGGCCAGAGGCTTACTCGGCCCTAGCCACAGCCCCTGGGGGCCCGAGGCTTCGAGTCGAGTCGGGTCCCCGGGGCCACCCCAGGAGCCCCAGCACTGCCCTCGGCAGCCCCAGGCGACTCTGGGTGCAACAGTGAAGACGGGGCCTGGAGGGGGCCCGCAGGGGGTGCTGGGGGTCTGCGAAAGGCAGGGCGGTGGGAAGAGGTGGAAGAGGCGGCGGGTGGGCCACGCCTGTCTGCAGCCCCCTCGAGGCGGGGGGCGGGGGGGCGCGGGAGCCCGGGCAGGGAGGGACCCGCTGCAGGGAGGGGGCCGTGCGCGCTCGGGCCAGACCATCTTTGCCCCCTTTGGGACACTCAGCTGAGCCTGAGACGCCCCCGCCCGCGCTCTGTCTCCCCAGGGGTCTCGGTTCACTTATGCAACGAGCAGAGATACGGCTACATGAATGTGCCCGCGGGCCCCCACCAGGGCCTGGAGGACGAGAGGGTCAACTTCATCCACCTGCTCCTGGAGTCCCTAGGTGAGGCCCAGCCCGGCTCTCCCCCCTCACCCTGTGTTGGCCCCCGGGCCCCTGCCCCACCCCTTCCCTGGGCTTCAGTTTCCCCAGGTAGGTCTGCCGGCCGAGGGAACAGGTGGGTTCTGTGACCTGCCGAGGGGGCCAGCAGTGGGGGGCGGGGCCCCGGGGCTGATGCTGACAGGGGGGTGCCTTCCCCTGCAGTGGACGGGCCCCCAATGCGGGCCTCGGCACACGTGTCCCGGCCCCCGAAGAGGCCCAGCAAGATGGGATTTGATGAGGTAAGAGCCTCCCTGCCCCGCACGCAGAACTGGGCCCGTGGGCCGCGGGGGGTGGGGGCTCTGACCATCCGCCCCGACCCCCACCGCCCCCTCCAGGTCTTTGTCATCAGCCTGGCCCGACGGCCAGAGCGCCGCCAGCGCATGCTGAGTTCACTGTGGGAGATGGAGATCGCGGCGCGGGTGGTGGAGGCCGTGGATGGCCGGTGAGGTACCCGGGGGCTGGGAGTGGGGGGGTCCGCCAGTTCCCCGCAGGCTGCAGCACTAACAGAGTCTGGCCACCAGGGGGCGCAGAGTGCAGGACTCAGTCCCGGGGCCTGAGCGCCCAGCTCAACCGTGACCTGCTGGTCACCTCGCCCAGTGACCCACTCAGCCACAAAAAGCTGTGCTTCCTTTTTTTTCTTTTTTCCCTTTTGGGTCACACCCAGCGATGCTCTGGGGTGACTCCTGGCTCTGCACTCAGAAATGACTCCTGGCGGTGCCCAGGGGACCATATGGGATGCCAGGGGTCGTGGGATACTGGGGGTCGAACCCGGGTTGGCTGCGTGCAAGGCAAACACCCTACCCACTGTGCTTTCGCTCCGGCCCGAGAGTATGCTTCCTTTGGGGCCTCCTTTTCCTCCTTCCCCCCCTCCCTCCCTCTCTCTCTGACTTTAACTTCTTCTGTTTTGGATTTGGGGCCACACCCAGCAGTGCTGGGGGCTGTGGGGAATCAGCTACTCCTGGCTTTGTGCTCCTGCACCTGCCGGGGTGTTCAGGGGACCAGGGAGGGCAGCCTGAGCCCTTCTCTCTCTATCAGTTTTGTGGGTTTTTTTTTTTTTTTTTGTATATTTGTTTTTTCTCTTTTGGGTCATACCCGGTGATGCTCAGGGATTACTCCTGGCTCTGCACTCAGGAATTACTCCTGGTGGGGCTTGGGGGATCCGGATCGGCCTCATGCAAGGCACACGCCCTCCCTGCCGTACTGTCGCTCCGGCCTGCTCTCAGTCGGTTTTGGTTTGGGGCCCGGCCCTGCCTGGTGGCTGCTCCCAGCTCTGCTCAGGGGGCCGTGTGGGGCTGGGTGTGGATCCCGGGGCTCCCGCATGCAGAGCTCAGCCCGCCGGCCCCCTCCGGCCCCCTCTGCGTGTTCCTTTATTTGCGTGTGTTTGTGTCTGTCTGTTTTTGTTTTTTTTTTGCTTTTTTTTTGGGTCACACCCGGCAATGCACAGGGGTCACTCCTGGCTCATGCACTCAGGAATTACCCCTGGTGGTGCTCAGGGGACCATATGGGATGCTGGGATTTGAACCCTGGTCGGCTGCGTGCAAGGCAAACGCCCTCCCCGCTGTGCTATCGCTCCAGCCCCTGTGTCTGTCTGTTTTCCCGTGTGGGGGTGCACAGATTTGGGGCTCCTCTGCTGAGCCTCATCCCCTCTCTCTGCGGCTCCAGCCCCTTTGGGGTGAGGGACGGGTCAGCTGGGGCCCCGCCGAGTGGGTGTCCGAGGTAAGGTGAGCCTGCGGCTGGCCGTCCTCCCTGCCCCCGTGCCCCCGCCGCTGCTGGGTGTCCGTCCAGGACCTGCCTCCCCTCTCCCCCACCTCTGCCCTGCGCTGCCCCCTCAGCTCCCTGGGTCCAGTCACTGTGGCCTCAGCCACCCCAAGCCAGACGCGCTGCCGGGCAGTGCCGTGACTGCCCGGTGACACCCCGTCCCCCAGGACTCTCAACGGCAGCACCCTGAGACGTCTGGGCGTGGAGCTGCTCCCCGGCTACCAGGACCCCCACTCGGGCCGCCCGCTCACCAAGGGCGAGGTGGGCTGCTTCCTGAGCCACCACTCCGTGTGGGAGGAGGTGAGGGGACCCCAAGGAGGAAGGGGTGGGGGGAGGTGAGCAGGCAGCGGGGGCGGCTCCCCAGGCTGTGAGGAGGTGAGGCGTGGGAGGGCCCCCTGAGCACCCCTGGGTGCGGCCCGCCCCCCAGTGAAACCTGAGCAGGCCTGGGCTGAGTCCCAAGGCCCAGGGGACCATCTGGGGTTCCGGGGACCTAACCCAGTGCCCTCGCCACTGTCCTCTCTCTCCAGCCCCCTAAAGGGCCATTGTGTCGGGGTGTCGGGGGCTAAGGTTTCCCCCATCACATCCCACCCCCTTTAAAGCTCGGAGGCTAGGGCTGGGGGCGCAGTGGCCGTCACTGGCCTCTCGGGGGTGAGGTGCTGGACTGTGTCCCTGGCACTACTGGAACCGAACAAGTGAGAGAAAGTTCCGGGAGTGGCACGCGGGGGGGCTGGTGCGGCCACGCGGGGGGACCCGGTCTCCTCTGCCCACGGCCCCCGGGGGCCACCTCCTGCGGGTCCATACAGGGCCACCCTGGGTTCGGTTCTGCGGCCCCCACCCTCCCACTGGGGGAACCGGGGTCTGGGTGTCAGCTTGCCGTGGGGGTCCATGTCGGGGAGCCCCCATCTCAGGACCCCCCCCCGACCCTGGGCCCCGCAGGTGGTGTCCAGGGGCCTGGGCCAGGTCCTGGTGTTTGAGGACGATGTCCGCTTCGAGAGCAACTTCCGGGCGCGGCTGGAGCAGCTGATGGCGGAGGTGCAGACGCAGCGGCTGGCGTGGGACCTGATGTAGGCCGCCCCGCCCCCCCCCCCCCCCGCTGACCCCTCCGTGTGCGCTGAGCCCTCCACACCCGGGCCTGCGTCTGGGGAGACGGGCCCCATGAGACCCCGGCACCCACGGTGACCCCCCCGGGGCCCCCCCACTGTTTGCCTGCAGCTACCTGGGCCGGAAGCAGGTGAACCCCGAGGAGGAAGTGGCCGTGGAGGGTCTCCCACGCCTGGTGGTGGCCGGCTACTCCTACTGGACGCTGGCCTACGCGCTGAGCCTGCCGGGCGCCCGCAAGCTGCTGGCCTCGCAGCCCCTACGCCGCATGCTGCCCGTGGACGAGTTTCTGCCCATCATGTTTGACCAGCACCCTAAGTGAGCCGGCGTCAGGGCGTGACCCCACATTTCGGGCAGCGGGGCAGATGGAAGCTATGAGGCTTGGAGGCCCTGGGCTCCCCTACTCGGGCACTGCCCAGCCCTTGAGTCAGACTGGCCACAGCAGGGGTAGGTGGGGGAGGGGGGAATCCACGTTCCAGCTGGTTTCAGTCACATGACTTCCTTGTCTGCAGCCTCTATTTCTCCATCTGGAAAATGGGTTGGAAGACATCCACCCCCCCCACAATCACGTATATGGGGACAGCTCTAGAGGGGCTGTGGGAAGTGACTCCAGACAGGCGTGTGGTTTGGGGGTGTGTGGGGCCGCCCCCGCCCCTGAGCCGTGCTCTCTCCTCCCAGCGAGCAGTACAAGGCCCACTTCTGGCCGCGGGACCTGCGGGCCTTCTCGGCCCGGCCGCTGCTCACCGCGCCCACTCACTACGCCGGGGACGCGGACTGGCTCAGCGACACGGAGACGTCCTCGGCCTGGGACGACGACAGCGGCCAGCTGGTCAGCTGGAGCGGCGGCTCCCACAAGACCCTGCGTGACCCCCGCCTGGACCTGGCTGGCGGGGGCCACGGCCTCCGGCCCCGGGACGAGCTCTAGCCCCGGGCAGCACGCGTGTTCCCCTCTGTCCTGTCTGGATTCGGCTCGGGGGCCACACCCGGCGAGGCCCAGGGTTGACCCCGGCTCTGCACTCGCGAGTCACCCCTGCCCGGGGCGTGGAACAGGGCCGGCCGCGTGCCTGGCCTCCCCGCTGCCCCCCCGTCCTCTCCCTGCCGCCTCTGTCACTGTCACTGTGTCACGCCAGACTGCTCCCTGCTCTCTCCACACGCCTCTGCCATCTCCACGTCCAGGCGGTGAGGCGGGGAACGTCCAGGAGCAGCACTGGAGACCGCCGGCCGCCGCCTGGGACCTGACCCCTCTGCCCCCGGCCCTGTCCCGGGAGTGGAGACAGCACTCGGGCAGTGTCCTGATCACGTTCGTTGCACACGGGCTGGGCTCATCGACTCAGGGCCTGGGTGGAGAGAAGGGGGTTCTGCCCCAGACACCTGCCCGCCCAGCCCCTTCTCCCCCTCTACCTCCATGTCAGCTCCTCCCCAGCTCCACGCCTGGCCAGCGGGCAGGGCGGGAGGGGAGGACCCTCGTGTGCCGGGTGCCTGGTACATAGTAGGTGCTCAATAAAAGCCCGCTGGGATTTGCACTTTATACCTCACTCATGGCGGAGTCTCTTTGTGGGTGCCGAGGGACAGAGAGGAGGGAAGGCCAGACCTGATATCACTCCCCTGGGATGTTGTTGGGTAACATTGGGGTGTCCTTGCTCCTCCTGCAGGGGGCTTAGGTTTATTGAGCTACTCCCACAACAGTGCCCCTGAGGCACACCCAATTCCATCAAGCACTAATAATCCTATATTGCTTTTCTCTTTCCTTTATGTCCTTTGCATGGTTTATTTAGCAATGTCCTTTTCGTATAGACACAGGAAGAGAGTTGAGGCTGTGCTTTTGTAGCATGGGAGTTAATTGATTCCAAATAATATTTACTCCTGGGCATCCATCATATTTACCTGACTTATGCCTCAGTTGCCTTTACTCCTAACACCTCCAAAAGGAGGGTCCCGAAGAGGGGACTGGATGGACCCAGGGTGAGCGGTAAGCTACCTGGCATCGAACAAGCTAAGCACCATCAGTATAATAAGTTAAGAGCACAGTCATGGAACAGACTCTGTCATGACCCAAAAAGAAGTAACTGAATAAAGGGCCTTGCTGGGCTTAGGAAAGACTGACCTGGCCTGGGGACTGTGGTCTGGGATATATAGTGAGATGTCCCCAGGAAGAGCCAACCTTTATGCTTAATACATCTCTCACTGTGTTCATACGAAATTACTAGGAAATATTAGCACTGTAGCACTGTCGTCCCGTTGTTCATCAATTTGCTCAAGCGGGCACCAGTAGCATCTCCATGGTGAGACTTGTTGTTACTGTTTTTGGCATATCGAATCCGCCATGGGTAGCTTGCCAGGCTCTGCAGTGCGGGCAAGATAATCTCAGTAGCTTGCTGGACTCTTCGAAAGGAACGAAGAAATCTAACCTGGGTCGGCTGCGCGCAAGGCAAATGCCCTGCCTGCTGTGGTATCGCTCCAGCCCATTAGAAATATTATAAGAAGTAAATTTACTGTGCTTTTTTGTTTGTTTTTCTTTTTGGGTCACACCCGGTGATGCTCAGGGGTTACTCCTGACCCTGCACTCAGGAATCACCCCTGGCAGTGCTCAGACGACCATATAGGATGCTGGGAATCGAACCCGGGTTGGCCATGTGAAGGCAAACTCCCTACTCGCTGTGCTATCGCTCCAGCCCCAGTAAATTTACTATGATTTCTCAAATGGATGACTAGCTGAGGAAAGGAGAAAGCAATACACTCTGAATGTGTGTATTGAGCGGATCTCCTAGTAATCAGGAGTGCTGAACCCTCAGATGAGATCTTGTCTATTTGAGTTAGTCTCCTAGAACTCCCCCTGAAGGAGGGGCTTTACCTCTCTTGTTGCTATGACAATGTTCAACCCCAGCTGTGTGTGCCCCCACCCTTCATGACTTCTATATAACTATGCTATAAGGGAATGTAAGAGGGGGTATAAGGAAGACTAGAAAGAGGACTAGGATGATGGAACGATGGTGACTGGGACTGCGACCAAAACATGACTACGACTGTGCTGTACAGGAGAGATCGGACTACGCTGGGGAGGGGAGAGAAATAACTGACTACCGACCGGCCTGGGGCCCTGTTTCTCCATTCCCCGATCCTTTATCCGTCCATCTCGGGGGGCCGGCCAGGGGAACAGCACTTGGCCACTGAATGCTCAAGTCCTGAGTACCCACGAGTTCCTCCTGGAAACTTCCAGGATGGGTGGTGAGGAGGAGAGATGTGTCTCCCGGGCTCATGGTGGGGAGGTGCCGGGGGTACGGACTGGACCGGGGTCCTGGAGACTGCAGGAGGCCGACTGCCTGTCGGTAGGCAGGAGACCCAGCGCCACCTGAGTACAGGGGACGGCTGGGTGTGGCCCCCCAAACCAGGGAGGAAATGAAGGGGTCTGGAGCTCAGCCTCCCGGGGCCGTCCTGGCCATCACTGACCTCAGTTTGGCCAGATGCACAGTTGCTGGACGAACCCACCTTCGGTTCTTCACCTATGCAGCTGGCGTACCTCTCGTGTGTGCTGGGCTCCTGGCTCCAGGTGTGTGTGTGTGGGTTTTTTTTTTTTTTTTTTTTGTGTGTGTGTGTGTGTGTGTGTGTCTTATTGAGCAGGGGGGACAGGTGTTTACCACAAAATTTTTGGGAGCCGGGGGTTCCAGCTGAGCCAGGTTATGCTCTTAGCAGGAGAAGGAGCCGCCAGCCTTCGGCCTGCCCAGCCCTGAGGGGCTTCTCTTCTGCCCAGAAATGAACTTCAGAAGGCAATTAAGTGAAAGTGAATTTATTAAGGGTGGATATGAATTCGGTGCTTTTGTTTTTGGGCCACGCGGCTGACCCCAGCCACTGTACTTTTGTTCGTACAGTCTCTTCTACTCCATTTAGCTGGACATTTTTTTTTTCCCAGTTTATGGGCCACACCCAATGATCCTCAAGGCTTCCTTCACTGTACTATTGCCTTGGCCCCAACTGCTGTGATTTTTTTTTCTTTTTGGGTCACACATGGTTACACACAGAGGTCATTCCTGGCTCTGCACTCAGGAATTACTCCTGGCGATGCTCAGGGACCCTATGGGATGCCGGGAATAGAAACCAGGTCGGATGCATGCAAGGCTAAAGCCCTACCTGCTGTACTATAGCTCCAGCCCATTGCTGGGATTTTTTTTTTTTCTTTTTGGGTCACACCCGGTAATGCACAGGGGTTACTCCTGGCTCTGCACTCAGGAATCACTCCTGGCGGTGCTCAGGGGACCATATGGGATGCTGGGAATCGAACCCGGGTCAGCCGCGTGCAAGGCAAAAAATGCCCTCCCCGCTGTGCTATCACTCCAGCCCGCTGCTGGGATTTCTTAATAGCACGGCAGGGATAGCAAGCCAGATCAGGCTGGACATTTTATAAGTTTATTTACTTTATTAGTTTGGGGGCCGCACCTGCCTCGGTTGGGGGCTAACGCCAGGCTCCGTGCTTGGGTGGCATGGTGGCAAGGATAGAACCCGGGTCATGCAGGGCAAGTGTCCAACCTGCTGTGCTGTCACTTCAGCGCCCCCAGCTGGACTTTTTTGGTTTGGTTTCTATAATGCTCAGGGCTCACTCATGGCTCTGAACTAGGAAATCACTCCAGGTAATGCTGGGGGGGCGGGGATGGAACCCGGGTAAGGGGCAAAGGCAAACACTTCTCCTGCTGTACTCTCCGCCCCCACCCCAGCTGGACTTTCAAAGTACCCCTTCCTCCCCCTTCCCACTCCAGGGTCCCTGGGCCCATCCCCAGACCTTCCCCTCCCCTCCTGAATGAGTCTTCATTTAAGGGTAGGGGGGCAGGGGCGGGAGTCCATCTGGGAGGGTGGGGCAGGACGCTACCTGGCAATGTTCAGGGCCTACTCCTGGCTCTGTGCTCAGAGATTACTCCTCATGGTGCTTAGGGGGTCATATGTGATGCTGGCAGACCAGGCTGGGCTTGGTGCATGTGAGGACTGGGCATATAGGAGGGACTTAAATAGTGGTTTGGGGGCTGGGGATGTGGCTCAATGCTTGAGCACACACCTGGGTTCCCAGGCCCAGCGCTGAAATCAGTAACCCCCTAAGAATCAATCCTGCTCTGGTGGGTGCGACACGAAACAGGGTCAGCAGTTCCATGTGGGAGGCCAGGGAAGGCTGGAATGGTGCCCCAGGATGGAGGAGCAACATAGAACCGGGGCCCTGAAGCCAGAAGTGGATCCTGGGCTCCACGGAAGGAAGGTACCGCTTCCTCTGAAGGGGGAGAGGGATGGGGTCCTGGACCCCCTGCACCCCACCAAGTGTACCCCATGCCCGGCCCCCCACCCAGACAAAGCAAAGCAGCAAAGTTGGGGAACGTCATGCAGTGGGGAGGGACCTGGGGCAGTGGGGACAGCCTGAAGGGTGATGGGCGTTGGGGGGCGGGCAGAGAAGGGGCGCGGGGACACGGAGCTAAGTTAACTGGCCACCCGAAATGAAAAGTCAGAGCCGAAGACAAGGTGGCTGGGGGGTGGGAGATGGTGAAAGATAAAGAGGCCCCCCGGGCAGGTCACTGGCGTTGCGGACGTCAAAGAGAGGCGGCGGCGGCCGAGCGCGGGTCCCAGAATCCAGGGCGGCCGCGCGCCGCGCGCGCCCGTGATTGGCTGCCGGGGCAGCGCCCAATCGCGGCGACGATGGCGGCCCGAGGGAAGGCTCACCGGGGTCGGTGGGTAGCGCGGGCCGGCGGCGGGGCCGGGCGGGCGCAGGGCGGCTCGCTGCGGCGGCCGGGCAGGGCTGGGCTCCGCGGCACGCGCCGCTCCCTCCCCCAGCCCGCCCCGGGGGCCCTCCCGGGGCCCCGTTTGCTGCGGAGACCCCCAGGAGCAGCGGCCTGAGCGTTCCCGGGGGCCGGGGGTCGCGGCAGTTCAGACAAAAAAACGAGGGGCGGGAGCGGTGCGACGGCGATGTTCGTCGGGCGTTGGCCTCGCGCGCGGCCGGCCGCGGTTCGCTCGCCGGCATCCCGCCTGGTCCCCTGGGCGCAGAGCCAGGGCTGGCCCCTCCAAAACAACAACAACACACAGCCAAAATAACGCCGAAAAGCTAGGGGTCAGGGGTGGCGGGCGGGGGACAAAACGGCAGGAGAGGGACGCCAGCCCCCGAAGCGCCGGGCAAGCCTGGGCCCGGCCCGCCGGTGGCGTCGCGCGTCTCCGTGGCGACGGATCACGTGGCCCGCGAGTGGGCGGGGCGTCTCTGTGACGCGCGGGGGTGGGACTAAATGGCGAGGCCGGAGGCTTCCGGGCAGATTTGAACTGACCAATGGGCGAGCTGCCGACCGGGTGTCGGAAAAAGAGGCGGAAGCGGGGAGGAGCCGCCGCCGGAGCCGGACCGCATCCATCGCGGCGTCTCCATGGCACGTCCCTGGCCTCCGACTTCAACGACTACATAAGGAGGCGCTTCTGGGCACAGCCGTGCCGCTCCTGGTGAGAGGCGGCGGGCGGCGGGGCGCGGGGGGCCGAGGGCGGCGCCGCTCGCCGGGGGCGCGGTCGCCGCGGCCTGCCGCCCCCCGCGCCGCGGGCGGACCCCGCGTCCGGCCCGGGGGGCGCGCTCGGCCCCGCTCCCGTCCGAACCTGGCGCCCGGGCCCCTCCCCTCGGCGCGGGGCTCTCCTCCTCCCGCTAACGGGCGGGCCGGCCGCCTCCCTCCTCACCTGGCCACCGGCCGTGGGCTCCCGCCGCTTCCGGCTGCCCTCGGGCAGCGCCGCGCCCTCCTCTCTATGGGCAGGACCTGGGTCCCTGCTGCCCACGGGTGGGTGGCCGTTTCCGCGCCCTGCGCCGCCGGAGACCGGTCCCCGCGCCCCGCCGCCTCCCCCCCCCACCCGGGGGAGGGTCAGCGCCCCCTCCCTCCCCGCGGACGGCGGTTAGTGTCCGGCTCCTCGAGGGCAGCGCCGCGCCCCCCGGGCATCGCCCGACCCGCCGGAGCGGGCTCACCGGTCCTGGGGGCCCCACCCCGCTCCCGCCCGCCGCCCGCTCGGACCCACGCTAGCGGCCCGAGCGTGCCTCGCCCCTCGGGGGCACCCCGCTCGCCGCCGCGCCTCCCTCCCGAGGCCGCCGTCCTGCGGGAACGCCCCTTCTCCTAGGAGACAGTTGCCCCGGCCCCGCCCGCCCGGGAAAGCTTCGCCCACCTGCCCGCGCTGCCCCGGGCCGGGGGCCCACTCGGGCCGGGCGGTTCCCTGCGGACTCCGCCGGGCTCCTCCAGGTTTCCCCTGTGGGGCCTCCGCCCTCCCGGTCGGGGCTGGGGTGTGGGGGTCCGTCCCTGGAGCTTCCGCGCCCCTGGCCCTCGCAGGGCGGGGGTGGGGGGGCTCCCCAGAGGGCTCCCCGGCCCACAGGCCCCCGCCCCCCCGCCCCCTGCCCGCGGGCCGCTCGGCCTCTCCGTCTCCGGCAGGACAGGTGCGGTGAGGCAGTAGAGGGGCGCCTCCCAGCCTCCACCCCCAAGCTTCCACCCTCCTCCCCCCAGGACGCTTGATGCCGGGGCCCCTGAGATTCTCACTGGCCAGCCCCTCTGGGTCCCCCTGAGCAGTCTGCTGACCCAGTTGCCCACCTTTGCGGCTTTGATGCCTAGCCATGTCTGCCTCATCCTCAGGCGGCTCCCCCAGGTACTGCCATGTGGGGGTCCCAGCGGGACAGGGAGAAAGGGGGTCAGGGCCCCTCCCCCGCCGCTGGGCTCCTCTCTCCGGCCTGGATCTGGGGCCACAGGACAGTGTTGGAAAATGGTGTTCTCGGTTTTGTTTTCCTTTGTTTCTTGGGTCGCACCCGATGATGCTCAGGGGTTACTCCTGACTCTGCACTCAGGGATCACTCCTGGCAGAGCTCAGGGGACCATAGGGGATTCAGGTGTTTGAACCCGGGTCAGCCATGTGCAAGGCAAATGCCCTCCCCTCTGTTCTATCACTCTGGTCTGGATAATGTTTTTTTTTTTTTTTTTTTTCGGGTCACACCCAGCAATGCACAGGGGTTACTCCTGGCTCTAGACTCAGTAATTACTCCTGGCGGTGCTCAGGGGACCATACGGGATGCTTGGAATTGAACCCGGGTTGGCCACGTGCAAGGCAAACGCCCTCCCCGCTGTACTATCACTCCAGCCCCTTTTTTTTCCTTTTTGTAATGGAGGAAGCAGAAAAGCAGATTGGCAATCCCAACTTGCCCTCCCTGGGAGCCCTCCCTTGGCGCCCCAGCTCCTGGTAGCGAGCCCCTTAGGGCCACCTGTGTTGTCTAGTGAGACGTGTTCCTTCCGGTAATGTGCGCGACCAGGCCCCGTGCACGTAGATCGCAACCTCCGCAGTGGCTGCAGGGCGGAGCTGGGTCCCAGGTGGATTGTAGGAGCTTCCCCAGCCTGTGGCTTGACGCGGACAGAGCTTGTGCTCCTCCGTGCTGACATTTGATGTGCCTTGATCAGTAACGGGCCATATGTTTTTATTCTTTTTCTTAAAAAAAAAAAAAAGTAAAACTTAAGGTCTGGTACTTACACAGCAAAGTGCATGTCCCAGTGC